>NC_050069.1:267193206-267544922 GCF_009764565.3 Dermochelys coriacea
ACCAGAGAGATTGAGTGTTTCTCCGACTGGTTTTTGAATGTTAAATTCTTGATGTCCTGATTTGTGTCCATTTATTCTTTTACGTAGAGACTGTCCAGTTTGACCAATGTACATGGCAGAGGAGCATTGCTGGCACATGATCATGGTGATGTGCAAGTGAACGAGCCTCTGATAGTGTGGCTGATGTGATTAGGCCCTATGATGGTGTCCTCTTTCCTGTTTTTGTGTCTTTTTGTAACTTAAGGTTTTGCCTAGAGGGATTCTTTATGTTTTGAATCTGACTGCCTGTAAGATCTTCCATTTTGAACTTACAGAGTTTCTCTTATCTTTTTTTTGTTCTTCTAATAAAGTTCTGGTTTTTAAGAATCTGATTGGGTTTTTTTGGGGTCTTAAAAATCCAAGGCTGGTCTGTGCTCATCTTGTTTATTCTCAAGCCTCCCCAGGAAAGGGGGTGTGGGCTTGGGGGGATATTTTGGGGAAATAGGAACTCCAAGTGGTCCTTTCCCTGATTGTTTGTGAAATCACTTGGTGGTGGCAGCGTTTACCTAATCCAAGGCAAAGACTTTGGCCTTGGGGAAGTTTTAACCTAAACTGGTAGAAATAAGCTTAGGGTGTCTTTCATTGCGGGTCCCCACATCTGAACCCTAGAGTTCAGAGTGGGGAAGGAACCCAGGCAACTTGTGTGCTGGGGATTTACGCAAACAGGAATCTAGGCCGGCACCGATCTTTCCATATGTGACAGCCATCCTCTTGCCCGATACCCTATGGATTGAACCAGGGGCTTCCAGAGTGAAAAATGTGAGCAGCTAGATCATGTGCTAAAAAGACAAGCTGTTATAGGTAAGGGCTGTGACAACTCTTATCCACTGCAGATTGGCACAGAGTAGGAGCTGTAACACATGCTCTCCAGTGGATTACACATACACAGAACTGCACATGCAATAGTGCACATCTACAGTAGGAGCATAATTGCACATGCACAAATGCATGAGAATTTTCTGACTGAAAAATCAGGCCTTCAAAATAATATATCCAGGGCACAAGTTGCAATTTCCTCCCCCCGCCCCCCCCCCCAAAATAAGCTGTAATGCTGAAGTTGTCATGAATGCCTCAGCAATTATTCTATTCGTTTTCGTCCAGCAGTAACGCTGCATGGAGAGTATTGGTCCGAAAAGATGTTAATAAAATCATTCCTCAAAACATGCTGAGTCAGTGAAACCTTCCTGGTGTTTAAATAAAGCCAAAGTGTATGTGAGAACAGCTGACTTCCCCCATCCCCCAGCTCTAAAATGTAGTCTGTCTACCATGTGTTGGGTCAAAACTCACCCCCTTCCTGAGGTTTCACTCTGTTAACAAACACACAACACAATACAAGCCAGGCTTGGCTGCTCTTAGGGCTCCTCATTTAGGCCGGCTCAGCTCCCCCCTTGGTCCTCTCTGCCTCAGGCTATGTCTACTCTGCAGCTGGAGGTGTGATACCTGTGCTAGCTTTATGTAGCTGGGGCAGGTACCAAGAGCAGTGAATGCAGCGGTGTGGGCTTCAACACGGGCTAGCAATCCAAGGACCTGCCCATGGTTCCGGGCAGGCTTGTACAGCCCACATTTCCACATTATTTTTAGCTACACTAGCTCAGTTAAAGCTAGTGTGAGTACCTCTTCCCAAGCTGCAATCACACTCCAATTGCAGTGTAGACACAGCCTCAGACTCCCGATCCCTCTACTAGGACAACCACCTTCTGAAGTCTGCTTTCTCCCTTATGATTGCCTTTTAGGCTTGATGTTACTGCCAGATGTTCCAGGGTGGGACTAGCTTCAGGACAGAACCCTCACCCTTCCAGCCCTGGCCAGTGTGTATAGGAGATGCGGGGGGCAGTCTGGTCTCTCTACCTCAGTACATTTCTGTCTCAGAAAGCTCATTCCTGGGAAGCTAGCACTGAAGTTGGAGCAGCATTGGGTCGGTCAAATCATCCCCTCTTGAAATTCACAGTGGGAGCGGATGAATTCCCCTAAAATATAAATCAAGCACAGAATGTGTTTCATTGCCATGATCCAAAGGACATAATGAAGACGAGCGGGTGCCGACCCTTGCTGTGCTTGCCGGTGGCCTCCCTGAGCCTGCGCTGAGATCTGCCATTCACGTAATAAAGGATGATGGATGAATACTTTGCACTTCGCATCCACGAACTTCTGAGAGCTTTATGGGCATTAATTAATGGAGCCTCCCAGCAGCCCTGGGAGCTGGTATGTGTCTTATTATTCTCATTTTACAGCTGAGAAAACTGAGGTCTGGGAGATTAAGTGGTGAGGTTACCTGGCATGGAGGTAGCAAAGCCAGACACAGAATACAGGATGCTTGGCTTCCAGCCCCTTGCTCTAATCACTAGACCCTACTCCCTCCTGGATCTGAGGGAGTATGGTAGCGGCCTTTTCCCTAAGCCTCTGCACTTGGACTCTATCCCACTTTTTAAGGGTTCCAGTTCAGTGCTGGCCCTCGCCAGGGGTCCCAGCTTTTCTTGTGGGATGTGGCACTTGCTCTGTAGGACTCACCTCCTCTGTTTTAAATGGTCTGGCTTTTAGAAGAGGAAAACATCTGACATTTACATAGCAGCTTTATTCCTGAAGCAATTTGGACACTTCCCACGCTGCAGTGACAACCTTCTCCAGGGATTGATCCCTCCAGCAAGGAGATGCAGCCAACAGTCACGCTCGACAACAGATAGGACCGGAAGTGAAAATGAATGCCATAGCAGGCTGATGCATCACGGGGGAGGGAGGTGCAGCATAAGATTAGGACCTCCACTGGAACTGAGGCAGCTGAACTGACTTGCTTTTTGGTTGCATGACACTCCTTTCCCCAGACCTGACCTAGGGTAGATCTACACTTACAGCAGGTGCACACGCAGCTCACAGGCATGAACAGCAGTGTGGAAAGTGAGGCTGCTTAGGCAAGTAGAGTATAGATGTGCCAGAACCTCCAGGGTACACACATTACACCTCCCACGTCTATACTGTTATTTCAAACAGTGCCGGAGCCTTTCCCCACTGCCTGCTCTTTGCCAGAGCCTTTCACTGCCACCTGTAGCTAGCCCCTGCAGTGTGGACACAGCCAGCCTTTCACTGCTGTGTGTAGCTACATAGACCTGCATGCCGCCACAAGCGTAGACAAGGCTCTATGGAGACTGTAAGCTGCTCAGGGCGGGGACCTTGCATTCCCATTTGCACTGGACACACTGTTAGTGCTAGGTTTCAGAGTAGCAGCCGTGTTAGTCTGTATTCGCAAAAAGAAAAGGAGTACTTGTGGCACCTTAGAGACTAACAAATTTATTAGAGCATAAGCTTTCGTGAGCTACAGCTCACTTCATCGGATGCATTTGGTGGAAAAAACAGAGGGGAGATTGATATACACACACACACAGAACATGAAACAATGGGTTTATCATACACACTGTAAGGAGAGTGATCACTTAAGATAAGCCATTACCAGCAGCAGGGGGGGGAAAGGAGGAAAACCTTTCATGGTGACAAGCAAGGTAGGCTATTTCCAGCAGTTAACAAGAATATCTGAGGAACAGTGGGGGTGGGGGTGGGGGGGAGAAATAACATGGGGAAATAGTTTTACTTTGTGTAATGACTCATCCATCCCAGTCTCTATTCAAGCCTAAGTTAATTGTATCCAGTTTGCAAATTAATTCCGATTCAGCAGTCTCTCGTTGGAGTCTGTTTTTGAAGCTTTTTTGTTGAAGGATAGCCACTCTTAGGTCTGGTTTCAGAGTAGCAGCCGTGTTAGTCTGTATTTGCAAAAAGAGAAGGAGTACTTGTGGCACCTTAGAGACTAACAAATTTATTAGAGCATAAGCTTTCATGAGCTACAGCTGTAATGGAGTGACCAGAGAGATTGAAGTGTTCTCCGACTGGTTTTTGAATGTTATAATTCTTGACGTCTGATTTGTGTCCATTTATTCTTTTACGTAGAGACTGTCCAGTTTGACCATGTACATGGCAGAGGGGCATTGCTGGCACATGATGGCATATATCACATTGGTAGATGCGCAGGTGAACGAGCCTCTGATAGTGTGGCTGATGTGATTAGGCCCTATGATGGTGTCCCCTGAATAGATATGTGGACAGAGTTGGCAACGGGCTTTGTTGCAAGGAGGTTCCTGGGTTAGTGGTTCTGTTGTGTGGTGTGTGGTTGCTGGTGAGTATTTGCTTCAGGTTGGGGGGCTGTCTGTAAGCAAGGACTGGCCTGTCTCCCAAGATCTGTGAGTGATGGGTTGTCCTTCAGGATAGGTTGTAGATCTTTGATGATGCGTTGGAGAGGTTTTAGTTGGGGGCTGAAGGGGATGGCTAGTGGCGTTCTGTTATTTCTTTGTTGGGCCTGTCCTGTAGTAGGTGACTTCTGGGTACTCTTCTGGCTCTGTCAATCTGTTTTCTCACTTCAGCAGGTGGGTATTGTAGTTGTAGGAATGCATGATAGAGATCTGTAGGTGTTTGTCTCTGTCTGAGGGGTTGGAGCAAATGCGGTTATATCGTAGAGCTTGGCTGTAGACAATGGATCGAGTGGTATGATCTGGATGAAAGCTAGAGGCATGTAGGTAGGAATAGCGGTCAGTAGGTTTCTGATATAGGATGGTGTTTATTGACCATCGCTTATTAGCACCGTAGTGTCCAGGAAGTGGATCTCTTGTGACTGGTGCTGCATAACCAAAATGAACAGAAACTTTTGCAGAAGGACCCTGGGGCCTTTAAGAGCCAGGCCCAAAGTCTTCAGGTTGCTGTTTGCTGTATGGCAGTAGCCTTTAGAGACTCCAGACGAGCTCAGGGCCCTGTTGTGCAAGATGGACACATCGGAAGAGAAGCTCCCTGCCCAGAGGAGCTTACAGTCTAAACAGACACGATACAGGGATAGAAAGAGACTTACCCAAAGTCATACAGCAAATGATCTTATAACCCAGTCAAACATTCCAGCTACTAGACCAGGGGTGGCCAACCTGAAGAGAGCCAGAATTTACCAATGTAAATTGCCAAAGAGCCACAGTAATAGGTCAGACCCCCCATCAGCTCCCCCACACCACACTCCCAGCACCTCCCACCCACTGGCAACCCCACTGATCAGCACCTTCCCCCCCCCCGCATCTCCCGATCAGCTGTTTTGTGCGTGCAGGAGGCTCTGGGGGGGGGAAGGAGGAGCGAGGGCACGGCAGGCTCAGGGGAGGGGGCGGGAAGGGGTGGAGCGGGGGCGGGGCCTGTGTCAGAACCAGGGATTGAGCAGTGAGCATCCCCCGGCACACTGGAAAGTTGGCGCCTGTAGCTCCAGCCCCAGAGTCGGTGCCTAGACAAGGAGCCGCGTATTAACTTCCGAAGAGCCGCATGTGGCTCCTGGAGCCCCAGGTTGGCCACCCCTGGACTAGACCACACTTACCACTGACGATAGTGCAGCCAGTGCCCTTCCCAGGACATGATTGTAATGTCCGAGCGGAGCGCACCAACCACTGACCGATCAACAGCAGAGCCTACAGTACCCAGCTCGTCCAAGGCAGTCTCCCCTCCAAGTGCTGCCCAGCCCTGCCCAGCTCTGCTTAGCTTGTGGGAGAGAAAAGGGAACCCAGCCAAGCTGGCCTGGCTGTAGACGGGATGTTTTCCTTGGTTTCAATAGCTTCTGCACCAATTGCTAAAAAGGCACCTGGATACAGAACTTAAAATAATACCAAGCTGAGCATCACACCCGGGGCAACAATCCAGCCCCAGAAACAATCAGCTCGCGTGTGTCGGGAGCTGAGTATCTCGTCTTCACTGTTATCAGGCCAGCTCGGGAGGTCCTGACTTAGTTTTGGGCCTGTAGATGATGATGCGATGACGATTGTTACGCTGTTTATCTACCTGGCCCCCAAACAGCTCAGCCGGGCAGAGAGGCTGAGGAATGTTACTCTCCGGTTCAAAGGTCTCTGAACTGCTGTGACAGTGGCTCTGAGGAGACAGGGAGCTATCTAGGGGTGCTGAATGCAGAGATGCTCAGTGGCAAATGATCTGTACCCCACCTTGTGTTTCATGTATGGGATGGCTGAGTTGGGGCAGGGGGAGTCACAGCATGTGATTTGCCACTACATTACCAATTCTTGCCGTCATAAGGCCTTACAGGTCTAGAACCCAGGTCTGCAGAGCTGTTAGGTACCTGGTATCTCCCAGCTGCTATAACCAGCTTGTGTACCTCGGCCCATCACCCAATGTGGACACAGACCATGGGAAATCCTGTCTTAAGGGGTCTGATAGGCAGCAGCCCCATGGCTCCTGATTGATGCCCAATCCCATATAAACCTAAGGGGCATCCAGGTAATAGTGTAGTTCTCCTGTAGCTCTCTCATGGCTATTTCTGCTCCTGGCTTTGACCTTGGCTTGATTTGGATTTTGCCTCCTGAATGGGACTCTGACCCTTGGTATTGACCCTGGCCTGGAACTTGACTATGCACTATTCCCAGCCTCAGGTTTGCCCCTGGGTCCTGACTGCCCTGGTTGGGATCCTGACAGCACTATTAGCATCGACCTTGCCATGTTTGATGTTTTCCTGAAGCCCCAGCTCCCAGCCATGGGCTTTGCTGAGGATCCTGTTTGCATTTTCTTAAAAAGAAAGATTGGAGCCCTTGCGTTCGGAGAAAAACGTGAAAATGTGGCCTGAGGATGACCTCAAGGCTCAGAAACCAGAAGGGAAATAAACAGAGCCCAAACATTCCTTTAACAAAAAACCCCGCATGTGATTTTTAGCCCATCGGGTGGTTTCTGAAGAAGCTGGGTTGGTGAGACAGATAGAGCAACTGAGCTGTCAGCTACAGAGGTTTCAAACTAATTGAATCTGGTCCTGAGCTGAAGTCATTGGGAGTCTTTCTGGTCCCTTCCGGGGGCTTTGGATTGGGCCCCTTGTGAGCAGTAGGGTCTTTGATGGGGTGAAACCCATCATGGGCTAGACAGGGTTAAAAGTTAGTCTTATCTGCTACACCTGTGCTGTAATTAACCAATTAACTGCTCCTCAGCCAGAGAGGTGGGATAAAAGTGTCAGGGGGATGAAAGTGTCAGGTGATCCTTTAATGGACACATGGATCTCATAAAGGGGATTGAGGCTCGGCTGTGGGAAGAGGTTCTGGCTGTGGGACTGGACCTGAGCCAGAGGGGGAATGGAGACCCCGGCATGACTGAGCCTGGGAGCCAGTGCTCACTGGAGAGGAGACCAGAGGATAGCTGAGAAAGGGGAAGGAAGACAGAGCCCAGGGGAAGGGCTAATTTACAGAGACATTTTGGCTGTTAGTGACTCTTGGTTACCCCAAAAGGGATGTGAACTAGCAGCTGCTTAGCTGAAGGGCTGAACTGTACACAAAGTGGGGTGCCCAGCAGGAGGTACTAGGGTTTGAACCTAGGCAATGCGAAGCTCTGACAATAGGGGGTGCTATGGCAGCAAGTGCAACTGTTCACAGGGAAAAAAAAGAAAAGGAGGACTTGTGGCACCTCAGAGACTAACAAATTTATTTGAGCATAAGCTTTCGAGAGCTACAGCTCACTTCATCAGATGCACAGGGACCTATCGAAGGCGGCATTATCATTATCTCCCTTTTCATTTGCCAGAGTTTCCCGCTCTTCTTTTCCAGGTCCTGTCTAATGCACCTTCCTAGTAGGGGTGTAGCCAGGGATGGGCTGCGGCCCACCCACTTAGTTTCCAGGCCCACTGAAATCTGAGCGGGGGTGTAGTGCTGCCACAGCAGCCCGGAGCGTCACCCGGGGCCCTGAAATCCAGGACGGAGCTGTGCGCTCCAGCAGCTCTGCCTTGCCATGTTCTGAGCTACCCCGTGCGTGTGCCAAGCTCAGCAGGTGAAGTCCGGTGTCTGGGGGCACCAGGGCTCGGAAGAGGGCGTGGCATCGGGGGAGACGCTGCGCTAGCACCGTCTGTCGTTGCCCGGCCACCCGAAAGTCAGGGCCCACCCAAATTTCCGCTCCTAGCTAGGCCACTGCTTCCTAGCAACATGAGCTTAACGAATTGGCCCAAGAGTAGCCACAGGGGCTATCCAGAGGGAGGTGAGCCAGGTGGACCAACACTGGAACTTCAAAGGGATCTGGGATTGGAATTTCAGCCGCTGAAGGCCCTGCTTGCCCCTTAGCCACAGCATGGCTTGGGGGCGAAAGACAGAGCTACAACAGCACGCACAAAACAAGCATTGGGGGAGATCCGGGGTGCAAATGCATGAGAGCTGCAGCCAGCTTAAGAGTAGAGCCGGGCCACGTTTTTTTTTTGGACACATCATTTATTTGCTGCAAAGCCGTTTGGCAGACCTGGAACAATTTGTGAAATGACCCACGTGGGTTCAGCCTGGTACAAAACGGATGGGGGAGAAATTGGTTCTGCTGCTGTCCCCCATCCCCCCCAACCCTTTACTGGAGGAGTTGGTGGTAATATTGCTGCTCCAATCCACGGCCACTCACTGCTCTCCCCTGCCACCCCCATCCTCCTTTCCTCCTGGAACATGGAAAGTTTATGAAGCCCGGGAGGAAAAATACTCCCCTGCTGCTGAAAACATCCCTGGCTAATCTGGCTGGCATTTCCCCAGCGTTGTTAGCCCAGCAAATGCTGCCTTGCATTGCAATGTCCAAAAGGATGGCACTGGACTGTCTGCAGAATCAGGGCTCTGCCAAGAGACGTTCACAGGCGCTCAAGCAGGCATTGGGGGAGGAGGTGTACGTGCCGGGCTAGGTGCCACTTTCATTACTGCTGCTTCTTTAGGTGGCAGTAAGATCCAGAGGCCCAGCTGAGATCAGGGTCCCATTGTGCGGGGCACTGCCTGGACACCTCATCAGAGATGGTCCCTGCATCAGAAAGCTTGCAGTCTAAATAGACGAGACAGGCGCAGGGTGGGAGGAAGGGAGAATTACTATCCCTGTTTTACAGGTAGGGAAGTGGAGGTTAAGTGATTTGCCTGAGGATGCTCGTGGAGTCTGTGGCAGAGCCAAATCTGCTGGGTCCCAGGCCTGTGCCATACCTACCAGGCCATCCTTCCCCTCTCAGGGCTGCTCAGAATGCGTCCTTTAATGTGGTGATCATCCCAGCTGGGTCCATCCAGGCCAGCCCACACTGTCGTGGCCTGGTTAGGTGATGTGTGCGTTTTAAGGAGGTTCCCGGCAGGGCTGTGATAGCACCGCAGGCCGTGCCTACGTGGCCTTAGCATTCTTTGCCGTGACAGCATCCCGCTGGAACGATGGCCCTTCACGGAGGACAGACGGGTTGTTTCCCCTCCAACCCTTGTCTGTCCTTCCTATTGAGACTGCAAGCTCCTTGGGCAGGGACTCTCTGTTCATTGTGATGTAAACAAGTGGCCTCTTCCCAGGAGCACCCTAGGAGCAGGCCTGCCAGGGGCCCTTCGCCTCAGTTTCCCTCTTGAGTCTCCGATAAATCTGTGCCCGTTTTCCCTCTAGCCCAGCAACATAGTTTATTAACAAAGCATAGCACAGCCAGTCCATAACCAAGTCTCCCAAGCCATAATCCATACCACCACCATGCAGGTAGCCCTTCAACCCGGCTTTCTTCTCCCCATCCCCCAGTGTCTTCTGCCACACCTCCGTCCCTCTGCCAGGACATCCACCCCTACCCTTCCTTCTGGAGAGCAGCCCCAGCCTCTCTGTTAGGAGCATCCCTCACTCCCTCTGGCCCTCTCACTAAAATTAGATGGTAAACGCCTGGCTGTTCCCCTGCCTTCAGCCCTCTCCAGCCATGGCTCAGGGATGCCAACAATGAAACCCTTCTTGCTTCTCTCCTGACTTCAGCCTTTTCCTAGGAACCACCTTCTGCCACTAGCAGCTCTCTTTTCCTGTCTATCTCCTGACTGCCCTTTTATAGCTTCCCAGGGGCTACCCTGCCTGTCACCTTCTCAGGTGCAACCAGGCTTGTGAGGCTGCCTGCCCTGTGTGCCTTAAATGCTTTGCTGCGTGGCTCACCGCCCAGACACCAGCAGACAAGCATGTCGCATCCAGAGTGCCTGTGAGCTGCACCACCTTGAGTCAGCGCTTCCAAGCCTGCCTGCCTTCCACACAACAGCCCTACCCTGCTCTCCACCAGCTTTGGTTACACCTGGCAAGATGACACCAGCACAGTTCCAGTCCCGAATTTCCCCCAGACCGCCTGCCCTGAAGTGTCCAGCCCCCTCCCCGACAACTTGGAGAAATAATAAGGTTTGTTTGCTCACCACATGAACTGAAGTTAATAATTACTTCGATTCAAGCACAGCACTGGGTTGGTTTGGATTGCAATAAAACAGGTTTGTTAACAGGACATCGGTGAAGTGATGCCCAGTGAAAGAAGCAAAGGCGAAGTGGGTTACATGCAAAGAAAAGTGAGAACACGCATCGGAAAGGCTAACACTTCATCTAGCAAGGTACAGCCTTTGCTTAAGATGGTTTTGCTCGCCAATTACTCTTGGTCCAGCCTGGCTGGCTGCCTCTCAGTCGGGACCTTCCACCACCAGTGTAAGTTGCTAGTTTCCCTTGTCTTCCTAGGTGACAGCTAAAGATGGAGTCTCTCTCTGACCCTTATACTCCCAAAGAATTTTGTTCTCAAAGTCAGAAAGGCCTGCGGATCATTCAGACTCTTGTCTCTCTCTGGGGTGCAGCAGCCATATTAATTCTCTGTCTCTCGAGTTCAAAGCGCCGCTGCTTTGCTTAATGGCTTTGTTTATGGCTAATATGTGCATTGAGGTAACCCCACATTCCTCTGCCTAGAACAGACCTGTTGGTCCCTTTTGCCTAGGCTAGGCTGTCTTCTCAAATCTGTTCTAGTCATATTACACAGAGGGAATTTGTAACTTCTCATCTAAGGGTAACACATGCATTTGACAATGGTAGCAATGACCAGCGTGCTATTAATTTTCAAATGATGCCTCACAAGGCATATTTTGTACAAGTAGTGTGTGGGGTGTGAATACAAGGTGTTTAGGGTTATACCAACCTCTTAACTGGCCTAGCTAGGAGCACCTGGACTGGAACAGGAATGTTGAGCCCAGGTTCATTTAATGGGCTAGCTCCCCTGTTACATGCGTATATGTACAGCGCCTAGCACAATGAGACCTTATCTTGCTTGGGATCTCTGGGCATTACTCTAATACAGATAATACATAGTAATGGCCAGATGTCAGCCGTCAGGCTATGATAAGACCTTAGTATTATTTCAGCCAAAACAATAGGAAAGGACTTCACACACCACTGACGTGCAGCCAGCTCTGGGGTGGAATGCAACAGCTGCTTAGTAGAGCTACCTCGTCTCCAGACTGGCTTTAACAAACTTCTGCCCTAGCCACCCTGGCCAGCACCAAAGTGTTAACAGACAAGGTGGATACAAACCACATCTGGTCTTGCTGTCAGTTAGGCTACATTACCTGTAGGCAGATCTGGTAGCGTATAGTGGCCTCAAAGTGAGCAGGAATGGCCTCATGAGAATACCCCCTATGCAGAGAGCTCCCCAAGTTGTGCAGAGGGGACATATGCTTCTCCCAGTGCCTGGTGTAGGGGATGGATCAGAGCGATGACAGGAATGTGGCTGGGCTATTTGCTTCCCATGGCCCACAGGGGAAAGTGTAAGCCACAGAAGCCTTGAAACTGCTCTAACTTACACCAGTGGTTGCATGGATTCAGAGTACAGGGAGCACAAAGGTGATTAAAGCCACCCTAACCTCCCGCTCTGTCCCTGCCCCATGCGCAGGAATGGAATGACTGAGAACCAGGTTCCACGCTTAGAAAAAGCTTCCTGAAAAAGCAGACATAAATAAGGCCAGATAGCGCGAGGGGATCTTGAATAGAAGAGTTCCAGACCTGGGCTTCCCACCCTTTCCAAAAGACACCGGGTCCAGCAGCAGGTCTTTCCCTAGGGCTTCAGTTCAGCACTGCCCCAGAGGGAAGAGCTCCACCTTCTGAATCCTCAATAGCACCTTCTCTGTCCATTGGGTTTCCGTGGGAGGAATGCAAGTACTGGCCCAGCTCAGCTTGTGAGTGCTAACGAGGTCACATCCCAAGGAGGCTGAGTGACACATGATTCCTTAGAAGAATGGAAACAAGCTAAAACATCTAGCACGGGTGCCCATACCCAGCCCTGCTTGGGTCGAAGGCAGGGTTAGAACCTCGGTCCCTCAGCCAGAAAAGCATGAGCCCGAGCTACAGAAATAACCCTGACCTGTAGCAAACTCATAGCTTCTTATGGGGACTACCCAGAAGATGGGAACAAAGATCCGTGGTGTAGCGTGGGTGGATGAGAATCAAGGAGCATGAGAAACAAGCAAGGAGAGCAAGGGCCCAGATCCTCAAAGATAGACACCTAATTCCCATTGATTTCACCTAACTACCTTTTGAGGATCTGCCGCTGGGCTCAGGACCAGGTCTCTGTCCTGCATCAGACTAGATGAGCAAATGATCACTATGAAGCTATGAAGTCACATTACACAATGGAAACTGAGATATGCTGGGAACAGCTGCAACCCAGCGTGATGACTGCTGTAGGTGGCAGAGTAGCAGCCGTGTTAGTCTGTATTCGAAAAAAGAAAAGGAGTACTTGTGGCACCTCAGAGACTAAAAAATTTACTTGAACATAAGCTTTCGTGAGCTACAGCTCACTTCATCGGATGCATTCCGATGAAGTGAGCTGAAGCTCACGAAAGCTTATGCTCAAATAAATTTGTTAGTCTCTAAGGTGCCACAAGTACTCCTTTTCTTTTTGCCCTAGGTGGGTTCAACCTCCCTCCCTCCACCTGCCCCACACATTCCTTCCAGGAAACGATGTTGTTAACCAGATTTTGGCAGCCCGTTACACTGCTAGTGTGTTCTATCCCTTACCTTTCCCCTGTCCTTAGAATTATACACAATTTGGGGCAGGGACTGGCTCTTATTCTGTGTTCATACAGCACCTAGCACAATAGGGGCCTGCCCTTGACTGGCTCCTAGAATAATAATAGAAATAGTAAACAAGGATAACAACATGATGTGTGCAGGAGCAATCGCAGAAGAGGAGGTGGGGTGGGGTCTGTCACACCCACCTGGTTTTTTAGCACTGTGCAATTCCCACTCGCTATTGACTGTGCTCTCGTGCTCCTGGCAAGTGTTGATTTTATTCGGTGTGATCAGCACTTGCCTTTGGCTTGTCAACACGATAGGCTGGACTCTCCTCTCTCTCACCCTGGGTGAGCCCCAACGATTTCAGGGTAACCAAGAGAGGAGAAGTCGCCTCAGAGCAGTTGTATGGATTGCACAGAAGCACACAGAATTAGTCCCCAAGGCCAGTGCAGCAGCAGAAGTGGGATAATCTACCCCCGTACCCTCTTCCCTTTTTTTTCTGCTGCCTTTCCGGACTCCGGGCTGTCCCTTACGGTAACCCTGCTGAAAGCTGGTGCGTTGGGTGAGACCTACCAGCCACAGCTACCCCATGCCACCGACTAGCTGGGCCCAGATGCCACAATGACGGCTGTATGGAAGATACCTCCATAGATTACAGGTGACCTAGAGTGCGCGTATTCAGTGAGCTGAGTCTGAAAACTCTTCTGAGCAGGGATTTGGGATCATTCACAAGAATTCAACAGCAAGCCTGAGGCAGGCCCAGGAATTGATTTTCCAGTCACCTGACACATAGTCTAATGCCCAGCCAGGAGAATGTCCTTCCCCCTGAGTTTATGGGTAACATTTCCCAAGCACCTAAGGCAGGGGCGCTGGAACAAGGGTGAGCCAGGGGGCCATGGCCCTCCCACTTTTTGATAGTGGACGGGCCTGGCCCCTTCACTTTTCACCATGGGTCCCGCCCCTGCCCCAGGCCAGTCCGGCAGCTGGAGCCTGGTGAGAGAGCCTGGGCAGCTGTGGGGAGCCACGGACCCTCCACCTGCCTGGGGGGGGAGGACACAGGCTGGGGACTGCTCTCAGCCCCCCCACCCCAGGCAGGTGGAGGGCCCCAGGCTCAACGGCCCCATTCCAGCTTCTGGCTTGGCCGGGGGCAGGGCCTCGGGGGGAAGAGGAGGGGTCAGAGTGGGGCCACAGAGAGGGCAGGGGCTCCTGGTGTCCCCCCCCACACTTTTGGGAAGGTTCCGCCTAGGCACCTAACTTCCCCTAGAATCACCTAACTACCTTTGGGGAGCTGCACCTACAACATGGTTAAAGAGCCTAATTTCCACAAGTGCTTTAGGAGCCTCAGTGCCCATTGACTTGCGGGATTGTTCCCGTGCAGAAGTATTGACGGGCTCCGAGCCTTGCACTGCAGGCTCTCTGGGGTGCTGCTGATCGAACTCCCCACATCCCGTCACAGCATGCACTGGGCTCAGCAGAAAACCCAGGGATGCTCCTCTTGGAGGACGGACTCTTCTTTGGATGGTCCAAAATCCTAGGGAGCAGTTGGAGGGGATATTCCCACTTGTGCTGCTGCAGTTGGGGTCACTGGTTGAATTACAGTCGCACCCAGGACCGGCTCAAGGCCCCAGCAACCACATGCTTGGGGCGGCACATTTCCAGAGCCGGGGTTCTGGCCTTCCTTTTATTTATTTATTTATTTTTTTGGCTGGGGCAATTGCGCTCTCAGAGCTCGGAACGGCAAATTTTTTTGCAAAAAACCTAGAGCCGGCCCTGGTTGCACCTGGGGTTGGAGCCCCACTGGGGTAGAAGAGGAAGAGACAATCCCGGCCTCAAAGAGCTACCCGTTAGACACAGCTGAGACAAAGGCAGAACGAGCAGCCCCATTTTACAGGTACAGAGCTCAGGCTCAGAGAAGGGAAGGGACCGGCCCGAGCAGAGACACAGAGAGTTCCCATGTCTTGAGTTCCAGGTGGGCTGGGAGCAACAGGGCTCCGTGGAGGAGCCGAGGTCACTCTCCGGCGCTGTCAGGCTGGCCCCGGTCAGCAGTACAGAACCCAACCTGAATTAGCTGCTGTCCAAGCCAGTGGTGCAGTGGGGGTGGGGGGGATGTTCAAGAGGTCTAGGCCTCCCCCACCCCCCGCATAGACACTACCCAGTAGGATATGGGGGAGAGGTTCCAGCTGGTCTCTCTCCCCACAGCTCCCCACTTCCCAGACCTCCGGGCTGCCATCTCTACCTCTTCCATTTCTGGGCCGGCGCTACTTGGCAGGTAACCTCTTCCCCTCCCACAGGAAAATTCTGGCTGCCTCCCACCCCCAGCCCCAGTCCAAGTGCTGCCTGGGACAGGAAGGTGGCAGCCCAGAGACACAATTACAAGCTCAGCACAGGATGAGTCACCTCAAAATAAAACATATTTCCCTTTGTCTGGAAGAGCCAAAGAACTCCTAGGCGACCCTAGGGCCCCTGCCAGGCACTGGATTTTTTATGGAACCCATTTAGATGGACTTTGGTGCTCTGCCTGGCAAGGATCTGGATGGCCTGACCTCCAGGACTAGATGCTTCCTGAGCAGGCCTTTTACCGCACTGTGCCAAGCAACACGTTCCCCGAGAGGGGAGTGTGGCAGGCTGATGTCACACAGGAAGGGAGGGGAGTGCAAAACAAGGAGTACTCATAATACATCAGCCAAGGTGCAGGCCAACTCGTGCAGAACAAGGCTCAGCTCCTCAGCTGGTGACTTTAGCGGGGATGTGCCAATTTACACCAACGGAGGCTTTGGCCCCAGAGAAGCAGACTGCTGGAGAGGCGCTCTACAAACCCAGTATAAAGCACAGTTTGGGAATGAGTCTAGCAGGGGCCAGGAAAGCCAATATTTAAATCAAGTCTTGCCCTCCCCTTCTGTATCCTGGGAAAGCCTGGATGGAAACGGGCTCCACAGCTCAATGGGCGGGTGGCAGGATCCTGGGATCTCTTCCCTGTTATGTTCACAGCACACACACACACGCAGAGAGATGCTAGATTTCAAAAAACCATAAATACTCTTGCCAGAAGGTTGCAATGTAGCATGACTTTCTTTCTTAGAATCCAGACCAATAACACACAAGAACCCAAATCAGAAAGAGACAAAGCAGGCTGCTCCCTAAAACAGCGAGGCACAACTCACCCCGCTTTACTGTAGGCTGCCTATCTGGAGAACTGACTCTGCTAGTCCCTGATTGCATGCTTCCCTACAGAGCCCCCTGGCCTGCAAGCAGGAAAAACTCCTGAACATTTAAACAGGTTTCAGAGTAGCAGCCGTGTTAGTCTGTATTCGCAAAAAGAAAAGGAGTACTTGTGGCACCTTAGAGACTAACAAATTTATTAGAGCATAAGCTTTCGTGAGCTACAGCTCACTTCATCGGATGCATTTAACATTGAACATTGAACATTTAAAGTGATAGCTTACAATTTTAATACAGATTTCAATACACTACACTCCCCTCTGCATGACATGGAATTGTGCTTTCTAGAGGCTCCCTGGGCAGGATGCAGAGGAGTGGGGGCCAGGTCCATGAACCTGCAGTTACTTGGGTATCCACAAGGTCTCCTGGAGCCCTGCAGGCTGCTGAAACAGCTGTAGGCAGTTGTGGGGCTAGAACACTGTGTGACCTATGGGTCGCTGTCAGTCTGACCTAGCAGTTAGAGCCAGGGATGGAGTCAGGGTCACACCTGGAAGTCATGCCAAGGGTCAGTGCCAGCATCGGATGCCACACCAAGGATTAAGCCAGAATTGGAGTCAAAAGTCAAACCAAGGGACAAGCTGGAGTGAGCCACTGGAGTTAGGGTGAGGCAGCAGAAGCAGTAATGAGAGCAATGCGTGGAAACCAGACAAGGTGGCAGGAGCTAGGAACAAGGGGCAGTAACAGGAGCAAGAGCCAGGCAAAGGGGGAGGCAGGAACAGGGGTCTGATATGCAGCAGGAAGCTTTATGCTCACTTGTGTCCAGTCAACCATCTGCTGCTAGTCACCTGAGCCAGTTTAGTCAATGGAGGTAGCCTCTGGCAGTGGGGTGTTCCCTGAGGCGACCTAACGGTGCAGAGGGTGGGAGGCACTTGCTTGGCAAAAGCATCGTCTCCCAGCTAAGCCAGTGGGCTGGGTTTCAGGAAAATTGCGTTTGATTCTTCGTTCAAACACAGGCGACCTTGGCCGAGTCATTTAATCTTTGGCACCCCCCTTCACGCCCCTGATCAACAGAGTGCAGAAGTCTGTAGCGTAGACACAGCCTGAGATGATCCCTGTGTGTAAATTTACCCACGTGTGTAAGTGTTTGCAGGGCCACCAGGGTGAAATTCTGAGGGAGGGGGGAAATGCACTCCAAGCGGCAGGGGAGACAGCTAGTGGACCTTAATGAGTGAAAATTACACCCATGGTGCTGCAGCAGAGAATCTGGCCCAATATATTTAGCAAATCATTGGGGAAGTGTCTCAGATTTAATTAAATGGGGGCTGCCAGAAAGTTTAAATAAAGGGAAAAACCGCAACATGGGCTTTAACCTGATTTTTAATATGGTAATAAAGATGGCCTTTTGTTTGGATTTCCAGGGGCACTGCCTGGCTATGAATGATGCACCTGACCTCCCCAGCCCTGCACTGTGTGTTGTCATATACAGCTGTGAAAAGTGAGCGGGGGGGGGGGACACTGCCCTTTTCATCTGGAAGAGCTTCCAGTGGTTACAAGGTACAAATGAGATACTCTTGTTGCCATGTACCTTGTCTACATGGGAAGGTTATACCAGTGCAAGCTAAGGTGTGAGTTTTTACCACTACAACCTGCCATGTGGACACTCTTATTCCAGTCAAAGAGTGCTTTTTTTCAGTTTTGCTGACATCACCTTGGAAGGGATTTTGGTTCTGGAGTAGATGTAATTCCATAGGGAGGTGTCGTTTGATTTGTAAAAATCTACCGATTCCTAATTTCAGTGGTGTCACCCTCTGGGGTGTGGCAGGGGGGATTCGCTGCCATCTCATGCCAGGTCTTCCAGTTGGTGGACATTTTGATCATACAGTGTTGTGGGATGTGGGTCAAGCTGGGTATCACTCAAAAGCCCTTTCTCCAACGAACACAATGGTACTAAGCATGACAAACCTAGAACAACTATGTCGATATATAGTCAAAAATGTTTACAGGTCAACAGTTTTTTAATTATACTTTAACCTAGGCATGTCAAACATGCAGCCCTCACAAAGTTCACTGGTGGCTGTGAACTGACAGCTCTGTGTGATTGGTTAATGCTGAGCACGTGATACTTGCTTCGTTTAATGCCGCTCATTACAGTAAATGGAAGGAGGGATGCAAGTTGCTTTGCCAACATTGGCAAAAAAAAAGAAGCAGTTCAGTGGCATTGATTATCTGCTTTGTTTATCATGCCAAAAGAGTGGCCGAGGTACTGGTTAAGAAGTCAGCATCCAGCCATAAATTATGGGAATCCATCTGCAAAAGATACGCACATAGTTACCTAACATACATTACACAACACGATTAATTACAGTCCCAAAGCAATTTATTACCAAATCCTTGTTTTTACGTTAGTCTTATAACTTTTAGGCATTTGTGGGAGATGAGGAATACCAACTAATAGCTGAATCTTTGGAGAATGCCACCGCGAGGATCTGGTTAAACCCAAAGCTTGGTGGCACCTTACATGAGAAGTGCACCCTAAACTGAATTTGGCAAGTTTGGAGAGGAAGAACATCCCGCACCAGGAAAAAGTGGCAAATGCCATGACATCTTCTGTGGGTGAGACTCAGCTTATACTAGATCCCATGGCATGTGTTTTGAGAAGAACACCTGCTTCTCCTGCAGTAAGCAGGAAGCCAGAAGGCATGCATTAAGCACAGTTTCAACATGTGAGACAGGTGAGAAACTATATGAAGCAGGCAGTCTTAGCGAGAACATTGCGTGGAAAGTAAAGTTAAGTGGGTGCATGGACCAGAAACACGCCCGCGCATATCACATTGCGTATCACACTGAATGCTAGACCAAGAACGTATGCAATGTGTTGGGTCAAAAGGTAAAAGCAACAGAAAACTGATTTCACTACTGCGAACTGTGCAACTCAGCTGGAGTTCATGAGTTGCTCGCAGAGGCGCTAATGGATGGGAAGTGGTGGTGAAGACTGATGAAGAGGCAAAGAGCAGAGAAAAGTGTGCATCGAATGGGATTAAAGAGGAACAACTGCACAGCAAAAAGGCTCTTCAAGCGTGCATTGAAGATGTACTGCTGGATATGGGCATAGTTTTTAGCCATCCTATCCGCAGAAATGAATCACAGCCCATATCTTTAAAAGCTGCAAAAGACATGGCACTGTCAAAAGAGGAGGAAAGTGCTGATGCCAACAGTAATACGGAGACTAGTCTGCAGCTGCTAAATTTTTATGCAAAAGCATATTGTCCTGAAGTATGTGGGGGTTTCATAGCAGATGCTTATCTCCTGGTCGTGTCCAGATCTCAGCGTGGTGTTGATTTTTGAGACTTTGGGAACGTGCAGGTTCTCCAGGGTACCACGATCGACGTTTGAATGCGACAGAACAAGGAATACGTGCGGGCGAAAAGTAAACAAACTCACATCTTGCATGCTCTTCCTAAACGAGCACCTACTGACAACATGACTGGTACCTTATGCCAGCAGACGCCTTTCAGCGTAGCAATCATAGATGGCATGGCTGATGTACAAACTCTCAATAAATCAGAAACTGTTAACACCTGCCATGATTTGGCTGAACACTTCATTATGAGGCTAGAAGGACAATATTGAATCTATGACAAAGTCTACCTCATGTTTGACACGTATACAGAGGAATCAATTAAAATCCCAAACCATGCTCTGAAGTGTCCCTAGCCTCTGTTTGCCAGAAGCAGGGAATGGGCAACAAGGGATGGATCCCTTGATGATGACCGGTCCTGTTCATTCCCTCTGGGGCACCTGGCATTGGCCACTGTCGGAAGGCAGGATACTAGGCTAGATGGACCCTTGGTCTGACCCAGGATGGCCGTTCTTATGTTCTTATTACCAGAAAGAAGAGACTCCATGGTACTGCATTTGTCCAATACAAAATCCTTGACTCCATGAACGTCTCCAATGTCATAATGAAGAAGCTACTGTCTCGCATGGAGGACAAGTTAACCACATGCTTTATAGGAAACACTCCCCAGCATGTGAAGAATTGCTCAGAGAATTTCATCATCGTATGGCATAATGAAGCCACTGCCTCCTTACACTATTCAGTGGCATTTCTTCGTAGGTCCCAAGAGGAAGTTGACACTAAAATTATCTTGCATGCCATCAGTGCCACAGAGAAGTGCTATGAAACACCAGATTTTTGCACAAGACACAGATGTTCTAGTACTCGCCATGAGAGGCTACCCAAGACATCTTGCAAGATTCTGGTTTTGAGCCTGCTGCAGGGGAAAAGAATTGCTGCACATCCCTCAGAGATGTGTTCCTGTCACTCAGACCATTAAAAGCCACCCAACTGCCAGGTTTCCCTGCTCTTTCAGAATGTGACACTACTGAAAGACTGGCTGGAAAGACCAAATTATTTTACTGGAAGACATTTGATTCAGCCTCCGAAGACTCTCTCCTTGCTCTGAAGGTGCTCGGAACGGCTGAGACAGCCACTGATGAGCTCATTGGTTCATATGCCAGGTTTACTGTTTGAAGACCAACATTAGGATGCTTGCACAGCTACATTGGTGACTGTTTCCCAAGAAGCAGACAAAGAAAAATTGCTGCTGGCAAGGAATCAAGAGGGCAAATTATCAATCAATGGAATGGCTCTGCGATTCTTCCCTGCCCAACTGGGTATGGATAGGTCTTGGAGGACAGAGGGATCACACCAATTATGTGTGAAATACCATGCACTCCCAATCAATCCTTCAGTTAATCAAGTGCTTGTGTGCAAAGACTAGATGCTCACCAGCCTACAGATGTTTGGCCAGCAGCCTTCCTTGTACAGAGATATGCGAGTGCGACATGGAGGAGAATCAGCGTGTCACAACGTGACTAGCAATGATGCCCTAAACAGAGAGGACACTGATGATGACTTTGAGGAATAAATGTGTTTGTTCCTATATGTCAAGGCTAACTTCCCTAGGATTACCAAAGATCAATGTCTTCTTTATGGAGGCAATGCATCCCTGTGTTACAGAATAATAAAAAAGTTGACTTTAAAACATTTTCTCAAATATTTATCGACATACAGTAGAACCTCAGAGTTCCAAACACCTTGGAAACGGAGGTTGTTCGTAACTCTGAAACATTCGTAACTCTGAACAAAACGTTATGGTTGTTCTTTCAAAAATTTGCAACTCAACATTGACTTTAATACAGCTTTGAAACTTTACTATGCAGAAGAAAAATGCTGATTTTAACCATCTTAATTTAAATGAAACAAGCACAGAAAGTTTCTATACCTTGTCAATTTTTTTAAAACTTTTCCTTTATTTTTTTAGCAGTTTATGTTTAACACAGTTCTGTGCTGTATTTGCTTTTTTTTTTTTTTTTTTGTCTCTGTTGCTGCTTGATTGTGTACTTCCAGGTCCAAATGAGCTGTGCGGTTGACCAGTCAGTTCATAACTCTGGCGTTCGTAACTGAGGTTCTACTGTAATTGTTCTAGGTTTGTCATGCTTGGTATCATTGTGTTTGTGGGAGAAAAGGCTTTCTAATGATACCCAACTCAATCCATTTCCAATGACATTGTGTTATCAATATTTCCACCAACGGGATGACCTGGAGCTGGGAGGCAAGGGGGGGGGGTGTCAGTGAATCCCCCCCACCACACTGCAGGGAGTGACACCATTGTAATTATGATTCCATAGATTTTTACAAATAAAATGACACTTCCCTTACCTTTCTATCACCACCCTGCCCACAGAATGAGATTTTATTACATTATGCTCCCAGAGAGTTAAGCTACACTGGAAAACAGCCTTCTTATTCCAGAATAGGAGTGTCTAGATGGGTAGTTATACCAGTATAACGATAGTGGTTTAATATACCAGTATAATTGTACTGATGTAACTAGTAAAAACCTCCCCTGTACACTAGCCCTTAGATGCTACCAGATGGGAATGGTGGCATTTTACACCTGTAACCGCCCCTTCCCTACACTTTATGGCAGTGTATAAGGAGCAATGGAATGGGGATCTATACATTCAACATGGTAAAGTGAGGAGAGTAACATCTGATCAGGGGAGGGGGTTGGTAAGGAAAGGACAAGTTTTACAGAAAAAAGAAAAGGAGTACTTGTGACTAACAAATTTATTTGAGCATAAGCTTTTGTGAGCTACAACTCACTTCATCGGACGCAGCTTATGCTCAAATACATTTGTTAGCCTCTAAGGTGCCACAAGTACTCCTTTTGTTTTTGCGGATACAGACTAACACGGCTGCTACTCTGAAACAAGTTTTACAGAAGGTCACAAAATTATTTGTCATACAGCCTCGTGGGGCTAGTTCCTATTTTCTCCTTTTATTGTGTTCTTGTGAATTGTGCTGTTAATTTCTTTTTAAGGGTGGGGATGGGCAAAGATAATGGGCTGGATGAATGCACTATAAGGTGGGTAGAAAGCTGGCTAGATTGTCGGGCTCAACGGGTAGTGATCAATGGCTCCATGTCTAGTTGGCAGCCGGTGTCAAGTGGAGTGCCCCAGGGGTCGGTCCTGGGGCCCGTTTTGTTCAATATCTTCATAAATGATCTGGAGGATGGTGTGGATTGCACTCTCAGCAAATTTGCGGATGATACTAAACTGGGAGGAGTGGTAGATACGCTGGAGGGGAGGGATAGGATACAGAAGGACCTAGACAAATTGGAGGATTGGGCCAAAAGAAATCTAATGAGGTTCAATAAGGATAAATGCAGGGTCCTGCACTTAGGATGGAAGAATCCAATGCACCGCTACAGACTAGGGACCGAATGGCTCGGCAGCAGTTCTGCGGAAAAGGACCTAGGGGTGACAGTGGACGAGAAGCTGGATATGAGTCAGCAGTGTGCCCTTGTTGCCAAGAAGGCCAATGGCATTTTGGGATGTATAAGTAGGGGCATAGCGAGCAGATCGAGGGACGTGATCGTTCCCCTCTATTCGACACTGGTGAGGCCTCATCTGGAGTACTGTGTCCAGTTTTGGGCCCCACACTACAGGAAGGATGTGGATAAATTGGAAAGAGTACAACGAAGGGCAACAAAAATGATTAGGGGTCTAGAGCACATGACTTATGAGGAGAGGCTGAGGGAGCTGGGATTGTTTAGTCTGCAGAAGAGAAGAATGAGGGGGGATTTGATAGCTGCTTTCAACTACCTGAAAGGGGGTTTCAAAGAGGATGGCTCTAGACTGTTCTCAATGGTAGCAGATGACAGAACGAGGAGTAATGGTCTCAAGTTGCAATGGGGGAGGTTTAGATTGGATATTAGGAAAAACTTTTTCACTAAGAGGGTGGTGAAACACTGGAATGCGTTACCTAGGGAGGTGGTAGAATCTCCTTCCTTAGAGGTTTTTAAGGTCAGGCTTGACAAAGCCCTGGCTGGGATGATTTAACTGGGACTTGGTCCTGCTTTGAGCAGGGGGTTGGACTAGATGACCTTCTGGGGTCCCTTCCAACCCTGATATTCTATGATTCTATGATTCTATGACTGGAAGCATCTAGTATGTGAACCAGAAAGGAAAACTGATTGTAAACAAAAGTGAAAATGACCAACCTAATTGCATTTGCTATTTTCCCATGTCTGGACCTCAGCCATGGGAATACCACAGAGGCACAGGTATCAGAGGGAGCAGATCCTAATGCAGGACAAGAGCCATAATTTGTAAAGTGCTGTATAAAAGATACCTAACACTTTATTAACTGGAGATTGTCATGACAGTTTATATCTGTCAATCACAAATCTCATCTATCTGCCATCGCTTACTTGTGACCTTATAACTGGGACCACCCCCATGCTTATAGCTAAGCACCCGCATGTTTGCAGCGGGCTAGAGATATTTATTGAAAGGCCCATCCTGTGGTAGCCTAGATACTTATAGCCTGATTTTTAAAAGGTATTTCAGCCCCCAGTGGGATTTGCAAGCAGGCCTAGGTGCTTATGAAAATCCCACTAGGTGCCATTCTAACATTCTTTCAGAAATCCGGCCCCTTTACACACCAAGGCCGCCATCTGCAAATGGTTTTTTAGCTTCTTTGGGGGGTGTCCCTTGGACACAGGCTGGGCCTGAGGATCAGAAAGCACTGAGCAGCCAGAAACCCAGCGGAACGGGAGCCGTGAGCGCGCTTGGTGCCTCTGAGAATCAGGCCCCAGGCCCCTCCAAAAATCAAGGCACTGAAAATCAGGGGCCACTTTTGAAACCCGGGGCCCAAGGGCCCGTAACGCTTTGGAGTCTCTCGGCTGCTGCCCCCTTCTCAGCCCGGTTTGAGGGGCTGTTCCTTGGGCCCCGGTAGGGTGACCAGATGTCCCGATTTTGTAGGGGCAGCCCTGATATTGGGGGCTTTTTCTTATACAGGCTCCTATTACCCCCGACCCCCTATCCCGGCTTTTCACACTTGCTGCCTGGTCACCCCGGTCCCAGGAACAGGGCTGCACCTGTTGAAAGTCAAGCCACTGACTCGGGGGGGGGAAGGCCCTGCCCGGCTACAGCCCCCCACGTGTCTTGGCCAGCGGGGGGGGGCCCCTGCCCGGCTACAGCCCCCCACGTGTCTTGGCCAGCGGGGGGGCCCTGCCCGGCTACAGCCCCCCACGTGTCTTGGCCAGCGGGGGGCGGGGGGGGGCGTGCCCGGCTACAGCCCCCCATGTGTCTTAGCCAGCGGGGGGCGGGGGGGCCCTGCCCGGCTACAGCCCCCCACGTGTCTTGGCCAGCGGGGGGGGCCCTGCCTGGCTACAGCCCCCCACGTGTCTTGGCCAGCGGGGGGGGGCCCTGCCCGTCTACAGCCCCCCACGTGTCTTGGCCAGCGGGGGTCAGGGGGGGCCCTGCCCGGCTACAGCCCCCCACGTGTCTTGGCCAGCGGGGGCGGGGGGGGCCCTGCCCGGCTACAGCCCCCCACGTGTCTTGGCCAGCGGGGGGGGGGGGGCCCTGCCCGGCTACAGCCCCCCACGTGTCTTGGCCAGCGGGGGGCGGGGGGGGGCCCTGCCCGGCTACAGCCCCCCATGTGTCTTGGCCAGCGGGGGGCGGGGGGGGCCCTGTCCGGCTATAGCCCCCCACGTGTCTTGGCCAGCGGGGGGCGGGGGGGGCCCTGTCCGGCTACAGCCCCCCACGTGTCTTGGCCAGTGGGGGGGCCCTGCCCGGCTACAGCCCCCCACGTGTCTTGGCCAGCGGGGGGGGGCCCTGCCCGGCTACAGCCCCCCACGTGTCTTGGCCAGCGGGGGGCGGGGGGGCCCTGCCCGGCTACAGCCCCCCACGTGTCTTGGCCAGCGGGGGGGGGGCCCTGTCCGGCTACAGCCCCCCACGTGTCTTGGCCAGTGGGGGGGCCCTGCCCGGCTACAGCCCCCCACGTGTCTTGGCCAGCGGGGGGGGGCCCTGCCCGGCTACAGCCCCCCACGTGTCTTGGCCAGCGGGGGGCGGGGGGGCCCTGCCCGGCTACAGCCCCCCACGTGTCTTGGCCAGCGGGGGGGGGGGGCCCCTGCCCGGCTACAGCCCCCCACGTGTCTTGGCCAGCGGGGGGCGGGGGGGCCCTGCCCGGCTACTGTTCAATCCGCGGCGGCTCCTGGCCCCGTGCCCGCCTTTGCTAACCCCCCCCCGTGGGCTGAGCCAGCGCCGCGGGGGGGGGGCAGAGGCCGGGCGGGGCGCGTCCCCGGGGCCAGGGCGCACCTGGGGGCGGCTCCCCGCGCTCCGGTCTAAGCAGGCGCCGGCGGAGGAGGGGCCGGGGCCGGCCGAGCCCCCCGCCCCCCCGCGGCAGCCATGGCGGAGGCGTAGCGGGGGCGGAGCAGGCGGGGGCGGGGCGCGGAAAGTTGCGCGGCCCGGGGCCATGCCCGCCGGGCGCTCGGGCGGGGGGCCGGGCTCGGCCGGCGGCGGGGATGAGGAGGAGGGCGGCGGCGGCGGCATGGCTTCCAAGGAGCGGCTCTACGAGCTCTGGATGCTCTACTTCGCCAAGGTGAGTGTGGGGCGGGGGGCGCCTGCCTGCCCCCCCTCCCGCTGCCCGGGGGGGGGCACCTGTTCTCCGGGGCGCGCCCCCCCCCGGCCCTGAGCTCGCCCCCCCGGCCGCGGGGAGACTCCGCCCCGGAGAGGGAAGCTTTTTATTGTCCCTTCCCCGGCGGGGCCACACTTGGGCGCCTTGCGACCCACGGGGCGCCGCCGCCGGGGACCGTGGGAGCTGCCGGGGGGCGACGATCTGGCCTCGCCCGCCGGGCGGCTCCCGGCCCCGCTGCCGCAGGCCCCGGCGGGGGCCGAGGAGAGGCGGCGGGCTCCCGGGGGGGGGGGGGTCCGGTGCCTGCGAGATGAAGGCGTCGGCAAAGCCTTGCAGGGGCCAGGTCTCTGCAGGTGGAGCAGGGAGGCGAGTCCCCGGGGGCTAAAACCAAATGAAACCGATTTAAAAGGGACGTGCCTCCGGTGTGAACCGACAGGGTTGCCGCTGTTCGCTGCTCCACCTGCCGCTGACTGGCCCCGCCGCTCGGTGAGCTTCCACCAGCAGCTTTGGCGCTGCTGCGTGCGGCAGGCTCTCGGCAAACACGAGGGAAACGGGGGGAGGGAAATGGCCTAACCTCCCTCCGGTTACGGTCATGGTGCCTTTGACAGGAGTAAAACTTTTCCTTTCCCCATCCCCCCCCCCCCCAAAAAAAAAAAAAAGCAGGAGGCTTGCTTCTTGGGGAGGACACGTGCAAAGTTTGAGCGTGTATGTTGCAAGTGAAAATGAAAAGGGCAAGTGCTTGAAAAGATCTTAAATTCCCGATTTTCCTTTTGTTTGCTTTTTGCACTTCAGCCAGGCTAGACATTAGAACGTGGCTAGTCCGTTTTTTTTCCACCAAAGGCATCGGATGAAGTGAGCTGTAGCATCGCTTCATCGGATGCCTTCGGTGGAAAATATAGTGGGGAATGCATCGGATGCAAGTGAGCTGTAGCTCACGAAAGCTTGTGCTCTAATAAATTTGTTAGTCTCTAAGGTGCCACAAGTCCTCCTTTTCTTTTTGCGAATACAGACTAACAGGGCTGCTACTCTGAAACCCGGCTTCCCCTCAGTTAGGCTTTTTGCTGGCGCTTCCCTTTGACTTTTTGTCTGCAAGGCACCATGCATCTTGGCTGTTTGAGGCTGTTTGAGCTGCAAGTGCTCTGCAGGAATATGTTTTTGCTGAGCTGGTTCCTTTTTTAGAATTGTTTTTTTAAAAGGTGAAATGTTTTTGTTGCTCTCTTGTTTTGGAAAGATTCTTTTTCACAAAACATAAATGGTGCCCAGACTTGAGCTGATGCTGTCCCTTTAAATGAGTTTTGGAGTAGGAGACACTTAAACGGTCTCTTTAAGATTAATTTTGATCTCTGCCTGTAGAACACTTTTGTAAAGAGGAGACGGGCATTGTATGTTCATGTCAACAAGATGCATGTGGGTTATAGTTTTATTTAATGTCCGAGTCTTCCCAGAACTCTCTTGTTTTGGGTACTAGCTGGCATTGATGATTACATCTCATGTGTGCCTTATTTTATTCTGCTAAGGCAGCTCCTACAAGCGAACCCAGCCCCCCTACAGCAGAGCTTTGTTTTAGTGCCCTAAATGTGGCATCAGCTGGGGGAATTCCTCCTTTGTTCTGGCAAGCAAGTTTTCTCAGCGTTTAGCCTGCTGATAAAGTCAGTTCAGTGTCATGGGGGAACACGCAACCGTCACTTCTTCACCTGAAGAAATCATTTGTAACACAAAATCATATGGCCTTTGCTTTCCTCTGCCACCTCCTGCTTTTCTAAAGGCGCAGGCTTGTATGGAATTAAAAGATTGAGCCAGCTGGGGAGACAAGGGCAGCAACAGCTAAACGTTCCCAGTTCCGAAATTGATTTTTCTAAAGGTAGAATTTAATCCTGAGTCCGTTGACTGCAAAGCGGTAATTGTAGTGCATGAGCTTGATTCTGTGGGGAAAGTTACCACCCTCCAAACCTGAGAACTTGATGAACCAGAGCTAAGATTGGTGGTTCACCTGCACCCATCTGAACAGGTTACAGCAAGACTGAAGCCTTCATTCTGTATCTGCCTTTCCCATTGTGAGGATTGTTCTGTCCCTTCCTGCTGTGTTACGTCTTGCACTCGAACTGGAGCAATCTTTCACTCTTGGAGTGAGAAGGTCAATTGACCGCTGTTAAGTCTGCGGGCTTGGACTCATCCCTGAGAACCAAAAGAGGGGGATGTGTGCATGCAGCAGAATGTCAGGGGAAGGGATATTACAGTTGACTTCAGTTTATCTTAAAAAAAAACCCCAAAGCTCCCACCCCAAACTAACAACCTTTAAGAAATTAACACAAGTAGAGATTCCCTGTGACAAGAAGAAAAGGAGGGCTTGTGGCACCTTAGAGACTAACACATTTATTTGAGCATAAGCTTTCGTGAGCTACAGCTCACTTCATCGGATGCATTCAGTGGACAAGAGTCACTTCCAAGCAAAAAAAACCACCCTTAACGTTCTGGAAGGATACACACACTGTTCTTTGTAAGCAAAGGGGGGTGGATGCTATCTGAAGAGACCAGGTAGTTATGAATCACAAAATTGTGTGTGTGTGTGGTTGCTGTTCAGAGTTATCTGACTGGGTACCTGATGGAGGAAGAGAGGTGAACAGAGAGAGAAGTGGATAAGTAAAGGCATGGATGTCTGGAGACAGAGGGATGTATGGTACCTATGCCTTACTGGGGGAGATGTATTGATTATGTTGGATCTTGTTAAACCTCCGAGGAGGAGGAGTATCAATCTAGATTGTTGCAATGGCATCTTCTCGGTGATAAGCACTGATATCCTGTGGCGATGGGAGCTCTGCTTAACTGGGATATGTCACCATTACCCTGCAATGTGTTAATAGGCATTAACAGCTCTTCCTGCGGGCATATGAGACTTCATGCTGGATAACAGGGAGAGCTGGAAACTGAATTTAAAATGCTATTTCTGTTTGCAGTGGAGGTGTCACTAATGTGCAAATACAACTCTTCAGGGGCCTGCAGGAGGCTATGCCATTGGTTATGTTAATACTGGATTTCTATACACACAGCCTTCATATTTTATGGCATGACCTGCTATTTATGTATACGAATACTTGCAATTAAAGTCTCTAGGAATGTCTGTACACCTGCGTCTGATGCCTTTCCATGTTCCTACGATGTTTGTTACGTAAAAACACCAACTGCTGTTCTTGGGAGCATTGCTTTCCCCACCAGGAGTCCTCTGCTTGTGAAGATTTACTCCAGCCATAGTGCCCTGTGAAAAATCCCTCTACAAAATCTGTGGGGGCTGCTATTTTTGGCTAGGACTCTGGTCTGAACCTAATGTTGGGAATGTAGGCCAGTCAGTGCAACAGCAGGCCCTGTCTTCTGGCAACTGCCTTTGAAAGGCAGAGACAAGAAGCATACAGAGATAGCGTTATCTCTCTTTAACATCCCAATGGAATGCATGGCTTGCTAGCTTTGATCATCCGATTTGGGCTGAATATCAAATACTGCACAGAAGTCCGTTTCTCTTACATTGTCCTTCATTGTGTCAGAAAAATTAAAATAAAATCCAGGGGGCTGGTTAGGAGGCGAGGGAGACAAAATCAACATGGTGATGGAGATCAGTGAAGATGCCATGTGTGTCTACTAACCCACAGTAAATTGACTCTTTCCTGTTAAAGAATAATTAAAATTGCTGTTGGCTTCTCAGCTTGTAAAAATGCCTTTGTTCATGAGCTGTGTGAGTTCTTTAACAGATCATACTAAAGCCTTATTGAGCAGATGATGGATCTTCAGTGTTCTTATTAATCATCTTCACTCTGAGCTTTCTCTGTTAAGTACATTAAGTATTGGGGAGTGAAAAATGATCCGTTATGTTGTATCATGCCATTAATTAAACACATCACTGCAGCGTAGTGAAATGGGACTAGAAGTAAGTGGCCTTTGGGGAGGATGTGAGCTTCTCCCAGCCCGCTGACCACCTGACAATACCCCAACTTCTGACGTTCTGTAGTGACGTGATTAATATTATAGTAGCGCCTAGAGGTATTGAGATCAGAGTCTCCACGGTGCGAGGCGCTGCACAGAAAGACAGTGCATCTCCATCTAAATAGAGAACGTAAGAACAGCCGTATTAGGTCAGCCCAAAGGTCCATCTAGCCCAGTATCCTGTCTTCCGACAGCAGCCAATGCCAGATGCCCCAGAGGGAATGAACAGAATAGGCAATCGCCAAATGATCCATCCCCTGCCACCCACTCTCAGCGGAAAGGATTAGCCTCATCTTGCAGATGAGAAACTGAGCCATGGGGTGGGGGTCACAAGGTCAGAGTCCGTGGTACAGCCAAGAATTGAATCCAGATCTTAAGTCCCAGTCCATTGTCTTCACCGCAGCTCTGCCTTTACTCTAGGTGAAGAAGGCTCTGGCTTCGTATAACAGCTTGCCCTATAAGCACCTTGGAACTGGGCTGAGGCCTGCCCGTTTTGAAGAATCGTGGAGAACTTGACCTAAGCTTCCTTTTCCATTTAGAACGAGGCGTGTGGCCATCTCCACGCACCAGTTGGCCTGGAGGCTGATGGTGAGAGGAGGACATCCAAAGTGTGTTTTTGTGGGGCTGCTAGACTCTGGTGATGGACTAGAAGGAGGCATTGACTAGTACTCTAGCATGCCCATGTGGCTCCTGGCTAGTCTGAGCTTAGGGAGTTGCTGAAAGCCTGGAGGTGCATGCGGCTATACAGCCTCCTTTTGAAAGAGGAAACCATTCTGGAGCTGCAGGTCTCTCCGTGGCTCTTGGCAGGACTCCGCTCTTTCTTGTCACGGCCCATTGCAGCCACTGGCAGCTCTTATTAAATGACTGCATGCGTGTACCTTCTGTTAACGTGGACCAATCAAGTGTCCGATCAGCCAGGTCCGTCTGCTCAGGGTTTTAGAACTTGGTAACCAGATCTTGCCTCTTTAAAGGAGTTTCCCTGCTGCTGTTGACATTGCAGGGCTGGGCTGGCTTTGTTCATTTTCCCTACCCACCAAGGGAACTATGCAGCTTTGACAGTAATACAGTGGACAGGCAGGCACAGACAAGCCTTAGTGTGCACAGTGTCTGAGGATGTCGGGCAGCTGGAGCGGGCTCAGGGGGTGACAGCCGAGCCCTCTCCTCTGACTGTCTTCGGAGCATGTTTCTATTTTATCATGGCTCCCGTTTCCCAGACACCCTCCCCTCCATCTAGGTCTTGTCTGCACGAGCATTTTCTGTCTGTGCACTAGTGCAGCTCCCCGGCGGTAGCATGTGGAAAGGAGAAGGTGGACATTGTGCTAGTGGAGCCTGGCAGTCTAACCGCGTTGCCTCGGCCAGCCCTGAGTAGCCTTAGGCCTACACTGCATGGTCAGGTCGACATAAGCTGCCCTGCATCAACATAGCCATGGAAGTGTCTTCGCTTAACTTAGGCTCCCGCCGGCATAAGTGCCTTTCTGTGCCGATTTAGCAAAACTGCCTCCCCAAGTGGAGGAGAGTCCCGCTCGATGTAGTTGGGTCGGCCCAGTGTCTTGTAGACCTCGCATTGCTTGTGTCGACTGTTCCTGGCTTTCAGGGGCTGTCCTGCAATGCCCCACACGGACAGAACAAGTGCTCCTGGCGAGGATACACCCCGCCGGCACAAGGAGCTGAGCGTGCACGCGCACAAGTGATTTAATAACCACGATGGCTGTGTGCCAACGTACGTTAGGTCGATGTCATTTTGTAGTGTAGACGTGACCTGAGTGTGGCAGTGGTTAAAATTTGAGTGGCTTGTCTATCAGTAGTGGTAATAATTATGTTTATCACAGTGGTGCTGAAGAACCACCCCAGATCGCGGCTCCAGACACAGAGTGAGGGAAGCGGTAGAAGACACCAGCCGAGTGACAAATGTTATCCTGGGTTTAGTTAGGGGAAAGGGGGAGAAATCAGCTAAATGGGAAGGGGGTGAGGATGACAGGGCAGAGGAGAAGGGGCTAAGAGGCAAGGTCTGGATTGAAGCTGAGACGGTGCAAACAGGTAATCGGCACAGGGCAAAGTGAGTCCAGTCAAAGCTGTAGAAAGTTCTCGGATGGTCCCTTCTCTGGCTGCTTCTGCAGATGTTCCTTCCGGCTGGGCCTTCTGCAGTTTTTTCCTTAAGGCTGTATGGTTCGGGGGGAGGAGGATCAGGAGCTGGAGGGGGGTTGGTCTGGTGAACACAGTCCTGGGTCTGAGAGGTGTGGCCCTGGCTGGGCCCCTTCTTACCCCATTCTCCTAATGCAGCAGTACCTGCTTCAGCAGCTTCTGTAGCTGCTCCTACTGGCTGGAGTCGCTGGCTTGTCCCTCTTCTGTTAATGGAGGTGCAGCTGTGTGATGTCAATTAGAAGCCAGCAGTGGCCAGCCTTAGTGGCCTCAGGACTTAGGGCTGATCCATCCTGGGAATGGACATTGGCAAAGCTACATCTCTCAGGGATGTGAAAACCCCAAGACATAGCTGTACTGACCTAACCCCTGGTGGAGGAAGCACTATCAATGGAAGAATTCTTCCAAGTTACCCCCTCTCGGGGAAGTGGATTAACTGCAATGATGGGAGAAGCCCTCCCATGGCTGTAGTGAGCGTCCACATGGATGTGCTGCAGTGGCACAACTGTCGTGTGTTGTGCCCAAACATACCTGTAAGCTCTGTCCAGCTTGCTGCAGGTGTTCCCAGCATTGCTGTCTTTGCTGGGCTCAGTAAACTGGAGAGCTTCCTGGGTTGGGTGCAGGCGTCCTGTGTTTGCCCTTTGGAAGGGATCCTTGCTTCAAAGAACCCTTACTTGGTAACCTTTCCCTTGCCCACGCGTACAGAAACGTATGGCTGCAGCTGTAGCAGCAGTCCCATCGGCAAACCGTCAAGGTGAATTGCAGCTCAAAACCACAGTTTGTATGCTTCACTGCTTCCTTAGGCCTGTGGATGAAATTCCCTTCCCCCGCCCTCAGCAACCCCACTTCATGTATGGGAAAAAAAGCTCCCGGTCCTTGCTTTCCTCTCTTAGTTGAAGGCTTTAAGTCCAGGTCTCTGGAGGACCTGTCTAGTGATGTCAACAGGTGGGAGTTGAGATACAGTTCCTCTTGCTCCGGGAGAGTGGAGAGGGGATGCAGATTCTTGTGCTGTTTCCTGGGATCTCCACACCACGCCCTGGGCTGGAGCTCAGGTTTCTGTTGCCTGAGGCCTTCCCATGTCCCTCCAGGTGAAGAGGGATGCAAGCATCTGGGATGAAGGGCGTGTGTCATGCAAATATGCCGAGGCTCCTTCAAATGCCACTGGATCTCGTGTCCTGTGTTGCGAAGGACTGGATTGGTGCTGTGGCTAGTGCTGAAAAAGGAAGCGCTCCAGAGGCTCCAGTTTGCATGGATAGTGCCGAATGCACCGTGCCTAGCACTGAATGCGCTCTGCCTAGTGCAGTGGGGTCTCTGCAAGGCTACCAGAGATTATGGTAGCAACTAAAGCAAACCGTGCACAAAGGACTTAGTACATGTGAATTACATTTCGTCCTATTTAAAGGTCCCCTCATGCCGCCAGATTAGTGTAAAGGGGTCTTGGTTCGAGTCCTGGTCTAAATGGTTCTTTCTGCACAGGTATAACTCTTTTGGATCAAGGTGTGATTTTTTTTTTTTTTTTTTTTTTTTTTACTGGTACATCCTCAGAGTGCAGGCATTATACAGGTATAAAGGTACCTTCTACCACTATAGCTTATTCCCCTTCCCATATGGGAATAAACTGTACCTGTACAATGGAGAGGTATGCCACCTGGTAAAACAGTACAGCTGTGTAGCGTAGATGAGACATAAATGAGAATCCAGTCCTCAGTTTAGTGGCTTGTCAGCTGATGCTCACAGCAAATGAGTTTTGTCTTGTGCAGTAAGCGCGGTTAGACAAATACTGTACATGTCCAGCAAGGCGGGTGTGTTTTGCCAAGTTCCTCTCTTGTAACTGGTTCATATGTAAAGCTGCTCTGTAACTCCGCAAACTACGTTGGCTTTTGTAAGCCATCGCCACCGTCTCTCATCTGACAAAATGCCATTTAGTGTTGCCTGACTTGCTTTGTTTTGATCTCTCCGTAAGTCTATTTGAACAGATTCATTTATTTTGGTACCGCTTGCGTTCTTTTCCGGACCTGTTTAATGTCTGATAATTGCAGCTCCATCAGCCAGCGTCTTGCCCGAAATGCTGTGTCTTTTAAGTCAGTGATGAACACCTAGTTTGAATAATGAACTAATCAAAATACATTTAATCTTGGGTTACTCCCCAGTGGACAGTTGTCTGCATCCCAGGAAAAAAATCTCACAACTGGCACTAATTGGCCCCTTGTCACCCTTAACAGAGACCATTCTCCAGGCCCATTCAGCCCTCAAGCTCCCCTCTAGGCCAGGATGTAAGTACAGTAGAACCCTGTTTAACCGAGCCTCCATTATCTAGCTCGGTGTATTTACCGAATCACCAGCGGCTGGGGGCTCTGGCTGTCAGCCCCCAGGCAGCTCGGGGGCTCTAGATTTTCAGTTATCTGATCTGGCCCCTATCCCAATTAGGTGTGATATTCGGTGTCTCACTATGCAGTGGTTACGAAGCTTGCAGATTAGCAGCCTATGATGAATTTAGGCTGCAGATCTGTCTAGGCATATATCATACTTCTCATCATGTGCTGGTCTTCATCAGCAGTGGATGTGCAGGACTCGGATCCTTCCAAGAAGAACTTGTCAAATACCGAACCAAAGAGTTTAAAACTTCTTTCTCGGGTGTAGTTCTTTTTTTAAAAAAAAACCTTTACAATGTAAAAGAATTGCATCATAAAGGCTACAGACAGGCTCTGAATGAACAGATTTGGCATGAAAATATAGCATAAAAATCCAGTGAGGATTTTGCACACTTTGCTTGTCTCAATTATGCCCCCTCTGAATAGACAGCTACTACTTGATATTTGATCAATAACAGAACTGCTTCCCCATTTTATTGTGCTCTAGGAATACAGTAGGGTCCCTATTATAGGAACTAATCGGGGATTGAGGCGCTAAGAACATGAAATTGAACATCTCAGAATTGCAGTGGGTGCAGTGCACAAGTTAACTTATTGCTCAGGGACAGAGTACGTAGCAAATAGTTACAAACGTACAGTGTCTGATTAGTCTTTGCTGCCAAACTGCTCGGTGTTTTCAAACCAGTACAGCCGCTTGAAAGCTGGCTGAAGGATTGAAGTCCCACTGGGTGGCATAAAAATGGTTCATATGATGGGTCATTCGTAAGACTGATCATAAAATCGGTGTTCTGCTGTCCAGGTTACTATGTCATTGGCAAAGCAAGCGGGATATGAATACAAAGATTTGACTAGGAGATAATGGCAGGAATTAGCAGAGATTTTGGGCATGTGTGTGTGCGTGGCCGGGGAGTGGAATGGGGCTGCCAGTTTCATGTAGCCACATCTGAAGAGTTAAAGGTGACCTATTGGTCAGAAAAAGGAACAATTTTTTGTGCCTTTTATCTACCTAAGGGTTTTCTTTACTACTGGTGAGGACATGCTACGCATGTAAATGGCATCGTTGTGTAACGAAGCCCATAGTATGGCCTTTTGTTTCTCTCTTACCTGGTTATTTTTATTTGTATTGCTGTAGAGATCCAAACTGAACTGGGGCCTCACATTAGGTGCAGTATTTACACGTTGCATACTCTTCTGGTCTGTTCCTAAAACCTGGGCTGACCACTCAAGTCACTGCTCTAACAATAACAGCAAACTGTGTGTAGGACAATAAGGTAGGTCTGGCAAGTGTCTGTACAGCACGTAGCGCAATGGGCTTCTGGTCCATGACAAGGGCTGCTGGAAGCTCCTACGATACAAATACCACAGCTGTGGACAAAAGAATGGGAGCCTGCCATACGAGCCTGAGACTGGGAAATGAGGCCCAGAGATGAAATGAGTTGGCCTGTGTGAGCCGGGCAAAGCTTGGAATAGAACCCAAACTCCTGGGTCCTAGCTCAGCGCCTTAGCAATAAACTCCTCCTCCTTCCACCATTCACACTCGCAGCCCATTTCTTTTTTAGGGAAGAGATGATTGTTCGTAGTGCCTGGGAGCGTGGTGACTCCTACCATGTACTGACGTGAGCTGGCTGTGGATTCTTTGTGGCTTGTTGAGGTTTTTGGTATGCGGAAACTACCGTGACTCTTTTGCCTGGCTGCCGTCACGGTTGAAGTGTCTCCCATCTCATAGAATCATAGAATATCAGGGTTGGAAGGGACCCCAGAAGGTCATCTAGTCCAACCCCCTGCTCAAAGCAGGACCAAGTCCCAGTTAAATCATCCTAGCCAGGGCTTTGTCAAGCCTGACCTTAAAAACCTCTAAGGAAGGAGATTCTACCACCTCCCTAGGTAACGCATTCCAGTGTTTCACCACCCTCTTAGTGAAAAAGTTTTTCCTAATATCCAATCTAAACCTCCCCCATTGCAACTTGAGACCATTACTCCTCGTTCTGTCATCTGCTACCATTGAGAACAGTCTAGAGCCATCCTCTTTGAAACCCCCTTTCAGGTAGTTGAAAGCAGCTATCAAATCCCCCCTCATTCTTCTCTTCTGCAGACTAAACAATCCCAGCTCCCTCAGCCTCTCCTCGTAAGTCATGTGCTCTAGACCCCTAATCATTTTTGTTGCCCTTCGCTGTACTCTTTCCAATTTATCCACATCCTTCTTGTAGTGTGGGGCCCAAAACTGGACACAGTACTCCAGATGAGGCCTCACCAGTGTCGAATAGAGGGGAACGATCACGTCCCTCGATCTGCTCGCTATGCCCCTACTTATACATCCCAAAATGCCATTGGCCTTCTTGGCAACAAGGGCACACTGCTGACTCATATCCAGCTTCTCGTCCACTGTCACCCCTAGGTCCTTTTCCGCAGAACTGCTGCCGAGCCATTCGGTCCCTAGTCTGTAGCGGTGCATTGGATTCTTCCATCCTAAGTGCAGGACCCTGCACTTATCCTTATTGAACCTCATTAGATTTCTTTTGGCCCAATCCTCCAATTTGTCTAGGTCCTTCTGTATCCTATCCCTCCCCTCCAGCGTATCTACCACTCCTCCCAGTTTAGTATCATCCGCAAATTTGCTGAGAGTGCAATCCACACCATCCTCCAGATCATTTATGAAGATATTGAACAAAACGGGCCCCAGGACCGACCCCTGGGGCACTCCACTTGACACCGGCTGCCAACTAGACATGGAGCCATTGATCACTACCCGTTGAGCCCGACAATCTAGCCAGCTTTCTACCCACCTTATAGTGCATTCATCCAGCCCATACTTCCTTAACTTGCTGACAAGAATGCTGTGGGAGACCGTGTCAAAAGCTTTGCTAAAGTCAAGAAACAATACATCCACTGCTTTCCCTTCATCCACAGAACCAGTAATCTCATCATAAAAGGCGATTAGATTAGTCAGGCATGACCTTCCCTTGGTGAATCCATGCTGACTGTTCCTGATCACTTTCCTCTCCTCTAAGTGCTTCAGGATTGATTCTTTGAGGACCTGCTCCATGATTTTTCCAGGGACTGAGGTGAGGCTGACCGGCCTGTAGTTCCCAGGATCCTCCTTCTTCCCTTTTTTAAAGATGGGCACTACATTAGCCTTTTTCCAGTCATCCGGGACTTCCCCCGTTCGCCACGAGTTTTCAAAGATAATGGCCAAGGGCTCTGCAATCACAGCCGCCAATTCCCTCAGCACTCTCGGATGCAATTCGTCCGGCCCCATGGACTTGTGCACGTCCAGCTTTTCTAAATAGTCCCTAACCACCTCTATCTCTACAGAGGGCTGGCCATCTCTTCCCCATTTTGTGATGCCCAGCACAGCAGTCTGGGAGCTGACCTTGTTAGTGAAAACAGAGGCAAAAAAAGCATTGAGTACATTAGCTTTTTCCACATCCTCTGTCACTAGCTTGCCTCCCTCATTCAGTAAGGGGCCCACACTTTCCTTGGCTTTCTTCTTGTTGCCAACATACCTGAAGAAACCCTTCTTGTTACTCTTGACATCTCTTGCTAGCTGCAGCTCCAGGTGCGATTTGGCCCTCCTGATATCTTTCCTACATGCCCGAGCAATATTTTTATACTCTTCCCTGGTCATATGTCCAACCTTCCACTTCTTGTAAGCTTCTTTTTTATGTTTAAGATCCGCTAAGATTTCACCATTAAGCCAAGCTGGTCGCCTGCCATATTTACTATTCTTTCGAGTCATCGGGATGGTTTGTCCCTGTAACCTCAACAGGGATTCCTTGAAATACAGCCAGCTCTCCTGGACTCCCTTCCCTTTCATGTTAGTCCCCCAGGGGATCCTGGCCATCTGTTCCCTGAGGGAGTCAAAGTCTGCTTTCCTGAAGTCCAGGGTCCGTATCCTGCTGCTTACCTTTCTTCCCTGCGTCAGGATCCTGAACTCAACCAACTCATGGTCACTGCCTCCCAGATTCCCATCCACTTTTGCTTCCCCCACTAATTCTACCCGGTTTGTGAGCAGCAGGTCAAGAAAAGCGCTCCCCCTAGTTGGCTCCCCTAGCACTTGCACCAGGAAATTGTCCCCTACGCTTTCCAAAAACTTCCTGGATTGTCTATGCACCGCTGTATTGCTCTCCCAGCAGATATCAGGAAAATTAAAGTCACCCATGAGAATCAGGGCATGCGATCTAGTAGCTTCCGCGAGTTGCCGGAAGAAAGCCTCATCCACCTCATCCCCCTGGTCCGGTGGTCTATAGCAGACTCCCACCATGACATCACTCTTGTTGCACACACTTCTAAACTTAATCCAGAGACACTCAGGTTTTTCCACAGTTTCGTACCGGAGCTCTGAGCAGTCATACTGCTCCCTTACATACAGTGCTACTCCCCCACCTTTTCTGCCCTGCCTGTCCTTCCTGAACAGTTTATAACCATCCATGACTGTACTCCAGTCATGTGAGTTATCCCACCAAGTCTCTGTTATTCCAATCACGTCATAATTCCTTGACATCACCAGGACCTCCAGTTCTCCCTGCTTGTTTCCAAGGCTTTGTGCATTTGTATATAAGCACTTGAGATAACCTGTTGATCGCCCCTCATTCCCAGTATGAGGCAGGAGCCCTCCCCTCACAGACCTTCCTGCCTGTGCTTCCTCCCGGTATCCCGCTTTCCCACTTACCTCAGGGCTTTGGTCTCCTTCCCCCGGTGAACCTAGTTTAAAGCCCTCCTCACTAGGTTAGCCAGCCTGCTGGCAAAGATGTTCTTCCCGCTCTTCGTAAGATGGAGCCCGTCTCTGCCCAGCACTCCTCCTTCATGGAACACCATCCCATGGTCAAAGAATCCAAAGCCTTCTCTCCGACACCACCTGCGTAGCCATTCGTTGACCTCCACGATTCGACGGTCCCTACCCAGGCCTTTTCCTTCCACGGGGAGGATGGACGAGAACACCACTTGCGCCTCCAACTCCTTTATCCTTCTTCCCAGAGCCACGTAGTCCGCAGTGATCCGCTCAAGGTCATTCTTGGCAGTATCATTGGTGCCCACGTGGAGAAGCAGGAAGGGGTAGCGATCCGAGGGCTTGATGAGTCTCGGCAGTCTCTCCGTCACATCACGAATCTTAGCCCCTGGCAAGCAGCAGACTTCTCGGTTTTCCCGGTCAGGGCGGCAGATAGATGACTCAGTCCCCCGGAGGAGAGAGTCCCCGACCACCACCACCCGCCTTCTCCTCTTGGGAGTGGTGGTCGTGGAACCCCCAACCTCAGGACATCGCATGTCATGCCTCCCAACCAGCGGAGTCTCCTTCTGCTTTCTCCCCCCAGACATATCATCTGGTCCACTCTCCGCATTGGTACCTGTGGAGAGAACATGAAAGCGGTTAGTTACCTGTGTCTGTGTTACTGGAACCCGGACATTCCACTTACCTCTTCTGGAGGTCACATGTTGCCAAGCTTCTTCACTGGCCTCTTGGCTCCTCTGTGCAACCTGCTCTACATCTTTAGAGCTTTGTGCCCCTAGAAGGCTATCCTGAGTTTGGTCCAGAAAATCCTCAGTCTCTCGTATACAACGCAGGGTCGTTACCTGTTGCTCCAGACCTTCAATCTTCTCTTCCAATATGGAGACCAGCTTGCACTTTGTACAGACAAAGTCGCTTCTGTCCTGTGGAAGAAAGACAAACATGGCACATCCAGTGCAGGTCACAACAGCTGAATCCCCCCCTTCCATATCACCTACCTACTATGAGCTTCCTCAGAGACGTTGGCAAGATGTAAGCCTCACTGGGCTCCCTCCAGGCGAACTCCCAGGCAAACTCCTGCTGTCCCCGCTGCTCCGCTGCCGCTCAGCTGGTTCGCGAGGCTCTGGCTATTTTTAAACAGCCAGGCTTCCCTGACGCAAACACACAGACACCCTAATGCCTGCCCCCTGCAGGCTAGCAGCCAATCAGACACTCACTCAGGCTCTCTCCCTGCCCTCCCAGCAAACACACGCTCGGATACTTCCTCAGCAAGCAAACACACACACTCGGATACTTACCAGTCCCAGGCAAACTCCTGCTGTGAGCTGCTCTGCTGTCCCCGCTGCTCCGCTGGTTCGCTGCCGCTCAGCTGGTTCGCGAGGCTCTGGCTATTTTTAAATTTAAATGGTGGGGCACATACGGAGGTGTAACCTGTGTGTGCACGCGCACGAAGCTCATAGACTTTAAGGTCAGAGGGGACCATTATGATCATCTAGTCCGACCTCCTGCACAATGCAGGCCACAGAATCTCACCCACCCATTCCTGCAATAAACCTCTCACCTATGTCTGAGTTACTGAAGTCCTCAAATCATGGTTTAAGCTGTCTGTGCTGTAAACACGAGGGTTGTTCCCTTCTCCTGAGCAACGCGGTGGCAATTCTTTCTAGCTTCCTGCTTCAGAGACGCACTCCACCTGCTGCTTTAGATGAGAGACACATGGATGCTGACTGTTTTTGGTGCTGCTTCTCTGAAGGCAGAACGTTCTCAGTCCATTGAGAGAGCGCTTCTCCAGCTCCCTAATGTCCGCCTTGCTCCAGTCAGAGGGAGGGTAATTAACCACTGGAGCAACTTGCTGAGAGCTCTGGTGGATTCCCTGTCACTTAAGCCTTTCAGTCGAGGCTGGCTTCCTTTCTTAAAAACTGACTCTAGCTCAACCTCAAGAGATGGGTATGCTGCCAGAAAGGCTGGGTGAAATCCTCTGGCCTGGATTAGACAGCAGGTCAGACTAGATGATCATAATGGTCCCTGCTGGCCTTAACAGCTATGACTGTTGAAATGCAGAGTTATCTAACCACACATTTGTATTACAGTACTTACACCTAATGTCTGAACTGAGATTGGGTTCCCCCTTGTTCTGGACACTGTACAAATACAGGAGACAATCCCTGCTCCAAAGGAACTTAGTCTGACTAGCCAAGGTAAGCAAAGGGAGGATTATAACTCCCATTTTATAGATGGGGGAGACTGAGACGCAGAGATCAAGGACTTAATCCTGCAGAGGGCTGAGCACGCTGAGCATGACCCAGCACTGGACTGCAGCCCATGTATGTCTCTTGAGCCTTCAACTAGTCAATGGGAGTCTCATGTGCTTGGCTGGGTCAGAGCCAGAGCATGTTGCAGCATCGGGCCCTAAGTGACCTGGCTCAAGGCCACCCAGAAAGTTCTGTAGCAGAGCTGGGAGTTGAACCCAGATCTCCTGAGTCCCAGTGCCCAAACTCCACAGTGGCCCTTCCTCTCAAGTCCATGCTACCTTGCATTTATGTAGACCTCGGCTCTCTGACGTTCTGCTTCTCCGGGAAGGTCACTCATCCTGAAAACCAGGAAGCTAGTTTTAGGGGCAAAGCTCAATCTCTGAGTTGTCTGCTGCTGACTCTCTTGCCCTGTGGGCTTTTGATGATGCTCAAGTAATCTCTGCTTCCTGTCCCTCGGTCTTTCCTGCCACCGCTCTGATAACAATACTGAGGAATTGGTCTCCTCCAGAAGTTCCTTTCTGTCCCTAATAGCTTTCTAGGAATGGGCCTTTATGACAAAACACTAGGGAAGCAGCCAGGAGAGTACAGTTAATTAGAAGAATGCTAAGGGAGCATGTTTCCTGGCGCCTGGGTTCCTGGCGGTTCTTGTGGATGAGACTAAAAGCCAAGTGCCCATAACCATGCGAGTCCATTAATTCTCCCCCGACCTGTTTTAGCCTCCCTCCCCCCAATGTGACTGTATGGAATATGCTTGCTTGTAAAACACCTGTCCAGGTCACAATCGCTATCCTGACTTCGTCTCTGTGGAGTTGATTCACCTTTTAACACGCCTGATCTCTGGCCACGGTGTCCACTGCATGTGCTCATCCTGTAAGCCGCCTGCCCCCTCTCTCCTATGTTGGTGCTGCATCCTCTCTCCGCTCGCTTAAAAAGCTCATCTGCACTCTGCTCCTTGGCATGTGAGGGACCATCACGGATTCACTTCTTCCACTTCTGGCATTCGTACCACAAATATCAGCGAGGCTGAGGACTTGCTCTGCGCTCCCAGCAAAATGGAAGCAAAGAAGGCCTCGCTTAGAAGTGGTTTTAAGTAGGTGCCCCTGTCCAGGAGACTCTAGCGCTGTCTGGGACATGGAAAGGCTAACAGACTCAAGTCTGGCTTGGCTGGACCGTACAGTGTTATGGGACCAGGGTATTAAGCGCCGTGTAAAGGCTTGTAGGGAAACTAACCAGCATCATGGTCACAGTACAGTGCTACGCTCTTGTAGCCTGTACAGGCTGAGGAGGTGAGCGATTGTCCAAGCAGTGTGACAGTGATGGGGCTTTAAGGTCTCAGCGATGGTGTCTGCCAGAATGACAATCAAGCTCCCAAGGGAGCGGGTGGAAGCCCCTTGAGAAATGTGGCACCAGACCAGGCACTAGAGAAAAGGCTGTCTGGCTCAGTCTCCTCCTGGTCCTCATGAGATGGCCTAGCAGGACCCGATATGGCACCCTTCCTCCCAGCCCCCCTCCCCTGTTCCTGTGGTGGGTTCCTCAGCCCGGGAAGGAGCTCTGGACCATACACGCCAGCCCGCCCTGTATTGCCAGACAGGTGGACACAAAACAGACTGGAGCTCTCCTGCTTGGTTTCTAACCTGGGCCACTGAGTTCGCTCCTTAAGTGCCAGGTCGGGCTTGTACCTCTGCATCCCGTCTTGGTGCCAAGGGCTGGAGCAGGCTAGGCGGGGGCACGCCAGTGGGGCAGGAGAAGAACAAAGGTGACAGTAAGCTCTCTGGGACGTGCTGTCGTATCCTTGCGTCTCTACGGTGCCTATTGCAAGGAGGCGGTGGCTGGCACCTCTGGTGACCTCCACAATGGGAAGAGAAGTGTCTGTCCTGGGAGCGCTTTGGTTCCTGCCCCACTTAATGGGTCTAGATCCCAGCCTCGCACTCCCGCTCACGGGGAGGGGGGGGCAGTGAGAAGGGGTATACGCCAGTGCTGTTGTTCCAGGCCCGATGGTCTAAGCGACCCGGTGTCAGGCCTGTGAGCCAAATTCTATATCGGGTGGTGTCACGGCGGCAGGTAAACAGGCAGATCCTGCTCCCACAGGGGAGGGGCTCAGCCATTGGAGTGAAACAGATGGGCAGCTGAAGTGGTGTCTCTTAAATGTCATGTGCCACTGAAGTCACGGGCCAGTGCATGATGGCCACTGGGAACTTCATGGGAGTAGTGGGTCTAGAATCCTCCTGTTCCGAAAGCCCTGGTCCCTGCCACTTGAGCTAAAGGATAACTGCTGCTGGTGTAAGGCCCATGGCAAGCAACTGATCAGTGCTGATTCCATCCAGCCACGGGCAACGCTGAGACACTCGCCAACTCATTACAGCGTTTGATGCCTCATCAAACATTGCAGGTCTGAAGCCCTCGGGTAGATTGACTTCAAATTGCTGGCTTCAATCAGCAAGTAGGAAACCTTGATTTAAATCGTGCAATTAATCTGGTTTTGCATCTGTACTTTATTTTCCTAAAGAGATGTTGATTCTCGTTGATTGGTGACATGTGGATTTGGAATTAAATATACCTTTTGCACTAAAAATGACTTACTAAACAGGAGGTTATGCTGGAGATCTGTACACATTTAAGTGGTTATGTAGCTTAATTTGCTTGTCCAGGTTCTTAATTTTTACATTTATGATGTTTAGAAAGTGGCAAATGATTTTTCCTATTTACTAGATTTTTTTACTAGTGACTTGTCTCAAGTTGTGTTTGGATGGCAACCGGAATTAAAATAAACATTAATATGTTTTAATAAGTATTAATGTTTTAAAATGCTATCTTAAATGTGTTGGGTACATAAGAATAGAGTTTATCCAAACATTTTGCATTTAAAACTGATTATTAAATGAAATATCTGTAGCTAGCGAACTGAACAGATTGTTTCTGGTCATATGTCCAAGAAGGTTTTAGCTCTAATAGATCTCATCTTTACACCTTGTTTTTATTCCAAGATTAGAAGAGGAAAACAAGCTTTCCTGCTTTAATTCCCAATTGGTTTTTAGTTCATTCAGAGTTCAAACATTTAATTGAACTAGATGAATAAACAAAAATGAAGAAAATATTCTGTCGGCTCCCACAGAAGAGGCTACTGCTGTCAAAAGCTGCTTTAGCCCTTCAGCAAACTTGGGGTCCATCTGTTTAGCTAGTGACTTCCACCAGTTCAGTGGCTTGACTTTCCTTAACTTCAGTGGCAAATGTGTACTGCTTGAATATTTTAGATGGGCCTTAATATTGTTGCCCTCCTTTTACCCAAGTGGCTAGGCAAAGTTTGGGGGCCCTGGAGATGTTCTAGTTAGGAAGAGAAATTGGTGATAGTTGGGTATTTCTTTGCAATCTTCTTTATTTACAAGGAATGTATAAACTCCCATGTCTCTGAATATGGAGGGAATCAAATAGTAGGAAAACCATTTTTTTTGCTCACAGCACTACAAGTAGTTTACACCCCTCACTCAGAAACCTCTCTGCAGGTTTCTTCCAAGATCAGACACCTGGTTTTCAGCTGCCCCTTCAAGCTGTTTTTCTCTTCTGTCCTCTGCGACCTTGCCTCACTCAAATCCCTACCCAAAACAATCCTCAGCAAAAGTTCCTGGCCTAGTTCACATAGCCCTCTGTCTTAGATGGGGGCTTAACTGTATGTTTACATTAATTTAATCGCTGTGAGGATGTAACTCAGCCTATAACAAGGTTTCATCCCATTCAGAACGGTACTGAGTGTCAAGTTTTAAAAACAGAGGTTTACTTTTAAAAAGAAAAATGGGGTTTAAACTGAAATAAAATCTGCTTGTCTTGATAAATCATCAATCTTCATCCATCCTGGAAACCATCAACCTAAACTGTGGTCACCCTTTATCCCACTCCTGGTAACTGTCCCCATTACAATGAGCCTTGGGTGGATCCCTCTGGCTTGCTAAACTGTACCAGGGCAGCTGCTTGCATGAGGATAGCAACGGTCCTGCTCTACAGCCAGCTGAAGGACAGGGGGCTAACCGCCCTGAGTCGGCAGCATTTGCCTGGGACTAGCTCTCTGAGGTTGCGGCACAAATGTTAGTGGAGAGATGCTAATGTCCCCAGGACAGACCCATGGACCATGTCATTCCCCTATAAACAAGGCAGCAGTTAACTAAACACATGGGTGACGGATTGCGGTCTTTGCTGTCCTCACCATAAACTCTACGGGTAACTGCTTTGGACACTCATGTCTGCACGTTGGCTTGGCATGGCATCGCCTCTCCCCTGCCCGCCCAGACTTACTGAGAAATGTGCTTCACACCCTCCCGAGTGCCTGCCTGGCTCTCCCCCCTCAGAGTGCCCTTCAGCTGGGAGGCGCTTTGTGTGATGGGCAGACTTCCTGGAGCACCAGCTAGAATCCCCGCAGCATGCCCAGGGGGCTGCAGCCCTGTCTTGACCCCCTAAATGAGGGTCCAGGTGCGGCTGCGATAACTGGGGGGTGCCTTTGCTCTGCTAATTGAAATGAATTAACCCCCACCCCTTCCTTCTGCTCATCAGAGTGCCGTGGGTGGGCAAGTGAGGGGCATGCTTGTCTGTAGTGTTTGATCCTTCCTTTGGGGAGCAGTATCTCAAGACTGGAACAGGGCAGTCTGCCCCTTTAAGGGCTGTGAGTGCTTGGGGTGTGGCCCCTTTAAAAACCAGTGTTTGGAGCTGGTAGATTGGGGAGAGGATCTGACCCAGCTGGAAATATGGGGGGGGAAGGAGGGGAGGACAAGTGACTGAGTCCCGTGCTTGCCTGCTGGGCAGGGAGGAGGAGTGCTCCAAGCTCAGGGAAGGGGAGGCCTGGAAATAGGATGTAGCTCTTGTGATTAGACCTGAGCGGTGGTCTGGGAGATCTGGAGAGTAGGGCAGCCTGCCAGGGCCCCGCGGTGAGGGGAAGGGAGCCGCCTTACCTGCCGGGCATAAGTGAAACTGTTCCGCTGCGGGGGACGGTAAAGCAGGGGGCTGGGGGTACTGCCCCAGAGTAGTTACTGACCCGCTGGCTGATGAGCGGGGACCATCAGCTCGCTAAGATGTTAAACCAGGGCTGCCTTTTCTCGGCGAGGGGATTTGAAAATCCCATTGCGCCCACCCTTGCAGTGGTCTGAAGCCAGAATTCCCTCGTGTGGGGCTGTTTTTTGGGGGGGCTGTGCATGGGTTGGCTGCCCCAGGGTGTCTGCCACAGGGTGGCTGTACCTAAAACTCGTAAAGGGATGAAGGATGCCATGGGCGTAACTTTATCAGTGAAGTGACACCAGCCCTCAAAACTTTGTCCAGCAGCCCACTGTGGCCCATGGCTGCAGCTCCTAGGTGCTGCTGCAAAACATGTAAAGGCACTGTCCATAATGCAGCTGCTAGATTAGTAACCTGGGGAGAAGAGGGCCCTGGCCCCTAGACCAGTGGCCTCCAAAGTTTTTGGATCGCGCACCCCCACAGTGCCACCAAAGAAAGGAGAGGGGAAGACTTACCACAGGCGTGTCGCCGTAGGGGAAGACCTGCAGGCATGCTGAACTGCCGCTGAAGAAAAAATTGGCAGAGTGCCGTCCAGCGGTGCTCTTCCTGCCGCACACCCCCTGGGATCCTCTGGCGCACCCTCTGGGGTGCGCGCACCCCGCTTTGGAGATCACTGCCCTAGACAAGGACGTTCCATACAGGTGAAGAGTGAGTGGGTGTGCGCAGGTGCGCACCTGCTTTTAAGAGGGGCTGGAAACCTGAGCCCCTCCTTTCCTGTCACAGGTGTCCTCTCTGAATATGGTTTGTGTTCTGGTAGCAGCTAGAGGCCTCTGCCGAGCTCAGGGCCCCATTGTGCATGACACTGCACATACGCCTCGTGAGACACTGAGCCTCCCTCAGTGTTTACCATCTACTATCTAGACAAGATGGATGGAAGACTTTTATAGCAGAGGAACCGAATCCTGGAGGGAGGAAGTGACACAGCAGCTACTGGCAACTGAACCCAGATCTTCAGAGTTGTGATCCATTGCCTGGACCTCCTGACCATCCTCCTCCTGCTCTTCTGGGTGTCCCCAGCCCAGGCTCCCCTTACTGACGCTGGCGGGATGGAGACAGTCCCCGCTTGCAACTCAGGGCCTTTAGAGGCTGTAGCATGGGGGTGGTCCTTGGCAGCAGGTGCGCTGGGGAGGCTCCCCTGTGGACACTGCAGGGAAAGGAGAATTGGTTTTGATGAGAGCGGGTGCCGAGGAAGGGAGGCTTGCACTGAGCTGCATCTGGCTGGAGCTGGCCACGGCATTGGCCTTGAAATGGTTTTTCCATCATGAGAACGGCACCGTCTGCAGGAAGCGTCGGTGTTGAGCAGAATTCAGGTTTTTGTTGAAAACGCAAACTCCTCAGCAGGAAAGCAAACTGACTAAGAATTGCAGTCAACCCCCTCATTTTGCACCCCAACTTGTCTCGGGAACAAGCCCCCGCTTCTCCCTCGGCTCATCAGGATATGGGCTCCCTGAGCCATCGGTCTGCAACTGAGCTCCAGGCCTTGGTGTCTGGAAGGCGTCTAGCCTGGAAAGCGTTCAGACTTGGCCATGCACTGCTGCAAGGGAACCCGCTCCGCCCGGCAAGAGGGGAAACCCAGCATGGTGTGAACGGAGACACTGGACTCCGTTCTCTTGTCTCTGCTGAAATATGGGAGCTACCTGGAAGGTCCCTCACGTTAAATTCCACCTACTGCAGTGTGTCCTAGTCCATTCTGGTAATGAGAAGGCTGTGAACAGAGTTCAGCTCGGCTCCCCACTGGAGGGACTTGGGTTGGACGGCAGTTGTGTGGGAGACCTCGGTGACCCTTAACGGAGCTGCTGGGGGTGTGGTAGGCAGTGCTCTGCTCCGGAAGGTAGCACTCGCACAATACCACAGCGTGGTGCAAGGGGGCGCTCTGATACTGGAGGGGGGCCATAATTCAGATGAGATGAGGCAAGACCATGGTCCCCGCTTTCTTGTCTCTAAAGATTCTCTGGCCCTTTCTGTGAACGGGGCTGCTAACAGCCTGCTGGCCTAACCCCCCGGCCAGCAATGGTCCGCTGCAGTTTCAATGGTCCTTGGATCTCAAGAGAAGGGCCAAAAAGAGGATGGATATTTAGAAACTTGGTCATCCTTTTTAAGTGTACTCGGCTCTCCTCAGCCAGTGAGCTAAAGATCCTGGCTAACGATTCTGGCTATTAACTAGCCCCTGAATAAGTAAGGAGCATTGTACGCGGTAGTGTGTTGTGTTGTAACTTTGCCTTTTATTTAAAAAGTATCAAAAGAAATAGCTGTGAGAATGGGCACCCTTCACTTCCAATCCCAAGCTGCTGGGTCGCATGCTGTGTGCTGTCCTACAGCTGCCATGGCCCACCCCAGAGGTGGCTGCAATTTGTCAGTGAACCCAGTTTGTGGGTAGTTCGTGTAAAGCGCTTTGCGATCCCTTGGGATAGAGGTGCTGTATAAATGCAAGTTACTGTTTGGTCACCATCTTGGTGTCTGGTGCTGTCTGTTCCAGCAGATCCTTCCTGAGCTCAACCCCACAAACGGCCGTCTGGACACACCCTGGGAGGCGTTTCCTTTTGCTGTTCTGAGCTGGGCTGTTTTTGAGTGACTCAAAACTCTGTGGCGTCGTCTTCTGTCTGCGTGGGGAGCTAAGCTGTCAGGCCCTGTCCTGTTCTCCCTCGAGCACCTTGGCACTTCTGCCCATGTGGCCCCCTATGCGTGGGTAGAGCTCCCTATAATGGTCTGCAGGGCTGCCATGTGGTCCCCTTTCAGCCACCATTTGCTGGGCGGTGGGAGTGCTGGGACGTCATCTCCTTATTCAGCTAAATGGACCAGGTGACCTCTTGAGGTCCTTCCCACCCTGTGATTCCGTTGACCTCCCTCTTCCCCCCCCCCCCGTTTGTTATCTCTGCCTCATCATATATCTAGCCTGTGAGCTCTTTGGGGCCGAGACTGTCTGTTAGGTATGGGCGTCGCCTAGGACAGTGGGGCGCAGGCTGGGACCTCAGAACACAAATATACAGGGAGAGGACAAATCCGTCGGTAGGTTTTGAGGCCTGGGGTCCATTCCTGGCATTGCCACTGATCTGTTGGGTCACCTGGCATGTCTCGTCCTCTCTCCGTGCCCAAGGAACGCTCTGTGTAAAGTGGAGCAAATCCCCCTTGCTGGAGTTGGGGGGGAGGCGAAGCCCATTAAGGGGTTTCCGCTCCATCCATAGGACGTGCTCTGGAAGGATCCTCTGTCCTTTCGGAGCCGCTCGCCTCTTCCCACCTTGCTCGGACCTCTGCTGCCACTTCTCTTAAGCACAGATAGTGCCAGTGCATTGACTAGCCCTTCCCTGCAGCCTGCCTTGTCAGCGGTCTGGCTCCAGGTGCCAAGGAATTAGCCACCTTGCAAACCTGTTCTCCTTCCCCATCGTGTTATCAGCCCTGCTCCTTTCCGCCCTGGGAGCTCAAGGTTATTGGCTGGCTTTGTACGTTCTGCAGACTCTCGGAGGGCACCTCTAGCCGTGCAGTTGGCATGTATCCTAGGAACCAGCACGGTGGTCAGCTGTGACTGGTGCCCTTCTAACGTGGAATATGTTCATCCACTCCACCCCTTTGTTCCACCCTCTATCTCCCCACCCCACACAGCCAGAGTCATTGCTCACATGCGGCCCCTCTCCACCGGCCTCCCTAGCCCCTTCCTTCCTCTCTCTGCCAAGGCTCTTGTGTATCTCCTCTCCCCTGGTTCCTGGGGAGCAGCCACCATGTGAGACAGTTATTTCTGGCCCAATGTCACTGTGGCTGGCACCTCCCCGACAGATGGATCGGCCAGGGAGGGGGTGTGTTTTCCAGCCGCTGGTGCTGCGGCATTTCCACAGTTCTGCCTGGTTTCTGGTCGGCTAAAGCAGCTGTGCCGGTGTGGGGAGCTACTGACTTCATGCACAGCAGTGATGCAGTTCTCACCAGCTCGGCGGGATGTGTGTGTGGTGGGGAGCGGGCTTCCCTTGGAGAAACGCGGTGGGGGAGGGAATATGATGATCCAGGCTGGGAGCTGCGTGGCCTAGTGAATAGGGCGCTGGGCTAGGTGTTCAAAGAATTGGCTTCTGTTCCTGGCTATGACATCGAGCAAGTCGCATTCCTCTGTGACTCAGTTTCCCCTCCCACCATGTCTTGCCGCTTAGACTGTAGTCCCTTCGGGGCAAGGGTGGTTATGTTTGTACAGAGCCTCGCGCAGCGGGCACCCCGGGGCTGCTGTAATACAGTTAACAGGGAGCAGCGAATTAAACATTGAGTCGTTACAGCGCTGAAATCAACAGCGAGCTCAAAGTGCAGGTCCCGACAATGGCAAAGCCCCTCGTGTCCATCTGGTGCTGTCCCTAGGGTGAACCAGGCCATTGTCTAATACCCATTTCTTCCTGCCCCTTGCCCTAAACTTCCCCTCTTTTTGAAATGGGATTCTTCCTAGTCCTCTCCCCTTGTACTGCCCTCGATAGCCCCTCCGTCTCCTCGGGGGTCACGCCCTGCAGGTGCTTGTCTACACCATTAAATGTAACATTGCCTCACCCCTCCTCCCTTTACATCCCTGCCCCAGTGGGACCCGGGGATGCAGCACCCCAAGTGGGTGGTGTGGTGTGGTGTGCTGTGCAAGGCTCTCCCCAGCTTTGCTGTGAAAGCACCAGCCCAGAGCCGCTCCAGAAACGGGGGCCTGGGGGAGGGTATTTCTCTGCTCGTTGGCCTGGTAAGAAGCAACTCTCCCCTCCTACCCCCCGGTCCAAAACCCTGTTCAAGCTGCTGGGGGTCTCTTTGACAGGAGCATGATGAGCTGCAGAAGCTGATCAAGGTCCTCGCAGTTTTCAAAGAGATCCTGAGTGAGGGGTTGAGGGTTCGGGGGCCCTGGTGTCTCCCCGCAGAGCCCAGCCAATGATTCTCCCTAACTAAACCTCGCTGGGGTTCAGCTGAACCCACGGGGCCTGCAGCAAGTCTCAGCGGAGCCTAGGCAGAAGGGAACCTGCCCCCTCTCTGGCTGCCCCTAGGATCAAACGTACAGACAGACCCAAACAGTGCCCATGGCTGCAGACCTGGCCTCGTTGCCCCGCAAGGAAGGTGGCTGAAGCTAGTGCAGAGAGACCTCAGGGCTGGGCCCTTCATGTGGCCGGTGATTCGGGAGGGAGCTGTTGTCTGTGTGTTGGCCAGAGTGGCCAAGGTGATGCGTTCCCACCTGTCCTGAGCTTGCTGCAGCTGCCAAGTCTGTGTCTGACCCAACTGGCCAACAGTAGAGGTATGAGCAGAGACCCAGCTAACAGGAAGCTCTGGTGCAAGTGTTTGGGCATGGGTGAATGAGGCTGGGCTGTGGGGCAAGCTGCTTGCGAGATCGGAAGAAGCCTCTGCTGTTGCATGGGGGGAAAATCCAGTTCCTAGAGCTGGCTCTTCCCATCTCTTGTCCTGAGCTGGCCTGGAGTTGGACAGGGAGGCAGGGTAGTGGGGGAGATCTGGTGGGGTCACACAGCATGGGGCGGGAGTCAAGAACTGCCTGCATTGCTGGGAGCTGCTCAAATCTCAACCTTGCTCCAGGAAGGTATTGTGACTTCCAGGGAACAGACAGGCTGCTGGCTCCTTGGCAACTGCTCTCCTATCCTGGGCTGGTAGGAGTCTGCTGTTCACATAGGTGGTGATCGCCTGGCATAGGTGGCGGTGGAGGCCTGGCACAGGGGTGAGGAGCCCGGTGGAGACGCTGGAGTAAAAGGGCCCTTTGGTGTTGGCCAAGTGTCCTCCAAACCTGACAGGCCTAGGAAGCCGGGTGGGAGATCGGCAGCAGAATAAGCTGGTCACCTGGGGCATTTCAGGCGTTCTTCTGAGCCTATGGTCCTGGTCAACATCACGAGGCTCAGATGAGCGCGGGGGGGTGCAAAGACCTTTATGGTGCCTCCAAGCTGTTTAGGAGGGAGAGCTCAAGCTCCGTCCCCCCCCACCCCCATGTGAGATTCTGTTCTTGTGCCTTCTGCTCACCGCTCAGCCTAACCAGACTGCGCCCACTTCTTGTTCCTGGAGCCTTCCCCCCTGCCTCTCGCTGTTGGTGCTGTAAGGGGCTCCGTGCCGAGCCCCTGCTTGCTGGGGAGGAAGTTTTTTAGCTCGCTCTGTTCAGTCCTTTCCAGGCTGCCCCACTGATGGGGCATGGCGCAGTGGAGACGGTGCCTCAGCCTCCCGTTCCTCTATCTTCCCCAGCCCTTCAGTGCACATAGTCACTCTTATGGAATGTAGCCTTGACCTAGGCTGACTGTCCTCCTTGCTGGCCAACTCGTGCATTGTCCTCTTACCACAGTTATGCTCCTCTGGCAAAGTGCCTTCATAGTGTGGTGGATGCCCTTGGATGAACGTCCAGTGGGAGCCATCCGTGGGGCTGTGTTGTCTTAGTTTAAATCAAGATTATGTCTCGCTGCTGCACGTCAGTCTCCTACGGTGCACAGGTGACTGTGAAAGTTATAGTGACAATGCAAACCTATAAAAAGGGTAAGTTATCAACGTCCTTAGCTCTCCAGCTCCTGACAGAGTGAGGGGACTGTAATGTGCTGTCTCGCGATTTATTTGTTACCAATGGAACAATTGACAGAGATGATAAATGCGTATTTATTTACATCACGTTATCAAGTAGCCTGTATCTAAATGTGACTTCATTCTTTAAAGGCTTATTGCCCCAAGAGTGGGACGAAAATGTTGGTGACTCATCCAAGAGTGATATGTACCAGATGTGCGTGCTGTGTGTAAGAGCACTCAAGATGAGCTCTAGGCTGGGAAGGATTCAATTTTTGTCTGTAAACCTAGATTTCACCTACACAAACTGCAAAATATTTCCATTGATGATCAAAATATACAGATAAGCAAAGTAAGACTTTGACTTAGACTTTTGAATTAGGCTTGTTGCAAATGAATAGTAAAAACAGATGAGTTGTTTTAAGGATATTGACTTGGTATATTTTGACATGTGATGTTAATAGCTTATGGAGCTTTAACTTTGTGAACCAACGTCTCTCATTGTCTGGCCCCCTCTAATTTCCTACAACTGTGAAAATGTCAATAGACAAATGTAAAAAAATACGTAAACGTTGATATTATCCCTCAATTTTATTTATATATATATAAAAAATCTAATTCTGCCAAGCCTAATCTCAAAATGTAGCCTAGTAGTATTGCTACTATATTTAAGACCCAGAAAACCTGTAAAGCTGTCAAATGCCGCAAAACAAACACTGATCTAATCTCTTTCATAGAGGTGTAGCAGAACAAAAGTTATGGTGTGAAAATTTCAGATGGAAATGTGATTTCTTGTTAACTCCAGCCTGCCCCTGCTCCCTCACCAGAGGGGTGAGATATAGTCTGAAGTATTTAGCTGTCTTTATTTATTGGCCTCAATGTTCTAGCTCTAGATTGGTGATGTTGGAGGGCTCGAAGCACCACTCTTGTTGTTTTTATGAGCTTTATCATCTAAGGTAAAGTTGGGGATACACCTCGGGGTCTTGAGATGCCGGCATGGTGAATGCTTCTCTTTAATCCAGACATGCTGCTGTCTGTGCATGGCCATATGCCTTCCACAGAAACCAGTCTGCCAGCCGTGGAGACCGGGTCCCCAGCCTGCATGGGGTGAACCAAAGCCAGGCACAGCAGACTTTCCCTTGTGACTTCAGAGAGAGCTGCTTCCCATAGGGAAGGAAGGAGTAAATCAGGATGCCAAGCACCAGTCTTCAGACGTTGTATTGCATCATGTTCCCACAGCTGTGGCTCTCCCCTCCCTGGTCTTAGCGCAGCGTCATGAAATGCAGGGATCTCTCGTGAGGGAAGACAAGTCTGGGCTTTAAGGTATAGTTCTAATTTGTGTGACTGTGAGCGAGCAAGCTGTTTCCAGAGATCAGCAGATCCTAAGGCAGGAGGGACTGTTATGATTGCAGCCCAGTAATCCACAGTGCCCAGTCGGCTGCGATGGACCCAGTCTCCGGGTTCCACATGCTTCCAAGCCAAGTGGGTCTGGTCTACTCACTGTTTCTAGCTGTGGGTCCAGGGCACACCCCTGGACTCAGACCTTTTTCTCTGATGCCCTTCCTTGGGACATGGGGCGCTGCCACCTTGGACCCCAAAACCTGAGACCTCCCAGGTCACTTATATGCTTCACCAAAGCTGTGGGCTTTCTGGGCTTCTGGTTTAATCCCTTTGTGGGGACAACATGGCAGGAAAGCAGGAACGCAGTTTTAGCAAAGGAATGATTTAACTACTGTAACTTGATTTTCAGCTGTTCTACTGGTTAATTATCCTCTCAGTCTTTAGGGGGAAGAAAAGCATCCTGCTTCCAGTTTAATCTCTGCTGATTTCCACATCTAGCCATTGGATCTTGTTACACCTTGGTCCTCTATATTAAGGAGACCTTCTTCAGCATCTAGTGTCTTTTATTCATTATAGATTTTAAAGGCAGAAGTGACCTCTGAGCTCCTGTATAATACAGGCTGTAGAACATCCCTGAATTAATTCCTGTTTGAACCAGAGCATGTATTTTAGAAAAACATCCACTCTTGATTTACAAATGGCCAGTGATGGAGAAACTGCCACAACCCTCGGTAAATTATTTCAATGGTTAATCCTCCTCACCCTTCGTCTTTAAAAATACGCCTTATTTCTTCTTTGAATTTGTTTAGCTTCATCTTCCAGCCATTGGATCTTGCTAGACTTTTGTCTGGTAGACTGAAGAACCCATTAGCTGGGATCAAGTCACCCCTTAACTTTTTTTGTTCAACTAAATAGATTCACAGAACTCAATCTCTCCCTTTAAAAGATTGGAAAATATATGCCTTAAATCATGCTTGTCTTTTCTCTGAACTTGCTCCAATTTGTCTTTGAAGTTAGGGTGCTTTCCCCACTTCTGGGGAAATAAGTGAGATTCTCTGGCCCCTCCTTTTCCTTAGCTTGGCAGGCCTATGTAAATATTTGCCTTGCTGCTTGTGGAGTGTGTAGGTGGTGGTTTCTTGTAAGGCTTGTAGTAGGGAGCAGGCCAAATGCTCGTGATGGAGAGACAATATCACAATAAAAAGGAGGGGGGGAAAATGAAACTCAGAACTTCAGATCAAGATTTTTCAACAGCGATTCAATGTTGCTCATGTACCAGTTGCTGCTGTCCCATCTAGCCCTTCATGTACATCTGCCTTTGAGTCTCTAGCAGCTTACTGATTTAGCCAATGTGGCAAAAACAAGCGTGCTGTGGGGAGAGATGGTGAAAATATGCTGGCATTTGACTTTCTATGGCATCCCGAACTGTGCTGATGGGCAGCTAGATTGGCACTGGCATGTACCTGGCAGGAGCGATCAAGGATTTAGCTAATTGGCATAATCAAGGTGGATGCACCGACTTCTGCGGTGAGAGAGACCAGCTTTCGAGCTGCACGGAGCTTTTCTTCAGGGCTGGGAAATGCAGTCAGCCTGACAGCTAAACGCAAGGTGGAACAGATTGTTTAGCATAGGTAGTTCTCACCCTCACCCATTGTAAGAGACCATTCAAGGTGAAGTGGCCAGTTAATCAAGAGCAGGTATGTGGGGACTGTAACAGGGTGCTTTGTCCTTTTAGGGCATGTCTACAGTCCACATTAAGCTTGAGCCTATGGGCCTGGTGTGTCCAAGCCTGTGCTTGTCCACACTGCATCAGAAACCTGGGTTTATGGTTACTGGACCCAGGTGTTTCAGCCATGTTAAGACACCCATACTGCACTACGCAGACCTTCTGACTCCTGTCTGCGGCTTGAACTGCCTCCACCCTGCAAAATGCCAGGTCTTGGACACGAGTTGCAGTGGGACTCGAGCTCTGGCTCCCCCAGGGCCCTAGAACTGAGGAGCTGAGTGTTTGCTGACCCAAGTCACAGCTATGTGTGTACGCAGCAAGGGGGCTTGGACTCAAACCAGAGTCGCCCTCTAAGCCCAGGCTCTATGTCTGCCCTGCACACTAAGGCCTGGGGGCAGCCGGCCCTGTTGGGAAATGTTATTGCCTTTTTTTCAGAACAGGTGTTTGAGCCTGGGATGATCAGACCCAGCTGCATCAGGGGATTCCTATAAAGGGCTAAAAGAACTTAGTTGAAGGGAAGAGCTGCAGGATGCAGCGTGGCTTGTCCTGTGCCTGGCACTGGAGCAGAGGGAGAGATGCAAGGGGCACGGGCAGCCTCCTTCGGTTAGGGACATGGCTCGTGGGTTGCTGTGAATCTGTGTGAAGATCAGGCTGGGAAGGAAAGGACCAGAGCAGGCATTGGTCCTTCCTGGGCAGGGGGAGACAGGCCTGCAGGGACCAAACAGGGAAAATGGGGAAACTGGAGGATCTAGGAAACCGAAGCACATAGTGTTGGGGTCTCATTGAATAGTCAACACTTGTCAGTGAGGTTGATCGTGGCAGAACGGTGCTGAAGCTAGTGTTAAGTACCTGAGTTGACCAAAAACTTTCCTGTGACTTTTTGGGGGATGGAAAATATTTTCTCCCTTCTCCCGTCTTCCCCCCCCCCCCCCCAAATTTTGGATCAAAATTTTTTTTAGTGAAAAATATTAATTACAAAAAAAGCGTGTGGGAGAGAACCACTTCCATTTTTGCACATCTTCTCCCCCACCCCCATTTACCAGTGGGGAGTAAAAACGTGAGCCCAGCCCCCCTTCCACTAACTGGAACACTTTTCATCGGTTACAGAATTTCTAACCAAACAAAAAAATTGATTTGTTCGAAACTTCTCATGACAGAGACTTTTTTGTCCCATCAGCGCTGTTAATGCGGATGATATGAAGGCTGTTGCACTTGCGTTGTCTCTCACCAGAATGTAACACATGCCACTCGAGTCCCTGACAGCGCATGCCCTGTTCATGCGGAGCCTGCGGAGGCACCAGCTAGCAAAGCTGGGGCGACCTGGGAGAATCCGGCAACATTTGTGGATCGTGCGGCGCCAGGATCCTCCTGGAAAAGCCTTCTGGCTTCTTTGACTGCGAGTTTTGGGCTAATGTTCCTGGAGTGCGGATTTCTGGCATTGTCTAACCATCCTGTTTCGGTAACGGTGGGCTGTTCGTGGGATTCGATGATTCTTGAGTTTCTTGCCACTTTTCACAGTAGTAAAAATAACCCCCCTTTGCGCTCCACCCCCACTAGGTGAGGTGTGGGAAATGACTCATAAGGTGATGCCACTCCTCAGTGTAAATGGATTTCAGTTTGTGCTACTGTTCTTTTGACTAATCTCTGAATTTACTCAGGATTTCTTCTTCCACGCTTTCGGGGTATCTTATTTAGAGACTGATTCCCCCACCTCCCGCCACCCCTCCAGCTATGAAATATACAGCCAGATGGTGAGTAAGAACATAAGAACGGCCATACTGGGTCAGACCAAAGATCCATCCAGCCCAGTATCTTGTCTACTGGCAGTGGCCAATGCCAGGTGCCCCAGAGGGAGTGAACTTAACAGGTAATGATCTAATGATCTCTCTCCTGCCATCCATCTCCACCCTCTGACAAACAGAGGCTAGGGTCACCATTCCTTACCCATCCTGGCTAATAGCCATTAATGGACTTAACCTCCATGAATTCATCCAGTTCTCTTTTTAAACCCTGTTATAGTCCTAGCCTTCACAGCCTCCTCAGGCAAGGAGTTCCACAGGTTGACTGAGTGAAGAAGAACTTCCTATTTGTTTTAAACCTGCTACCCATTAATTTAATTTGGTGGCCCCTAGTTCTTGTATTATGGGAACAAATAAATAACTTTTCCTTATTTACTTTCTCCACATCACTCATGATTTTATGTACCTCTATGATGCAATGAGTAGGACCTTATTGCTGGAGTAATCAATGGGGGAGGAAAATCGAGGACTTGTGGTATTACTCAATGGAAGTAGGGGCAGTAGAATCACTGTGGATACAGAACATAAGAATGGCCATACTGGGTCAGATCAATGGTCCATTGAGCACAGGATCCTATCTCTGACAGCGGTCAGTGCCAGTTGGAGGTTTAGGGTCACCCAGAGCATGAGGTAGCATCCCTCACCCTTCTCGCTAGTAGCTATTGATGGACCTATCCTCCATGAATTTGTCTAATTCCTTTGCATCCATTAATAATAGAGAGGGCTATTTAAACAAGGCACGCCCCATTCTGAAATTGACTTCTCTGTGTATTTTTTTTTCTTCTTGTATGTACACAACCAAAGCATCTCTTGCCTATGAGGACCGGGTTTCCAGAGGCCTGTCTTTGACAATTGTTTGTTGGCTTTGTGTTGGCTGCCCTGTTTTGATTGTCCTAGAATACAGCACCGGTTGCCAAAGCAAGGCTCTTTGCCCTTGAGACTAACCCAGCCAATGGATGTTTTGGCACTCAACGGCTTTTGCTATTTTACTATAGCTTATGAATAGGCCATTAAAATGATGCTTTAATGTTGTTGTAGGTGCAATAGGCTTCTCAGGTTCTAGGGTTACAGGGATGTATGCATACTAATATTTATTGGATGCCATCAATATGCTTGGTAACACAGGCTCTTTGGCAAAGAGTCCCCTGTTCTTTGCAAACAACTTGCTTCAGACCTGACAAACTCGCCACACCAAACACAGCTTGCAGGGTATCTTTCCATAGAAAGTAACATGTAAGGGGTCTATAGAAAGCTTGTAACTTGTCAAGATTTCAAAATCATTGCGAGATATATGTACAGGTAATGTATTTCTACTGAAACCATGCTTTATGGAAAAGCTACTTCCTTAGCTAGGAAAGGTAACTTCTAGCAAATGTAGACCCCGGTTCATGTGGTATGGGTTTGGTATCGTAACCACTTGTTTCCACTACTCCCCTGTTTCTAGTTAACTCTCAATTCGTTCTTTAAGAACTTCGCTATTGTTTGAAGCGTTCACGAGTGCAGTGTGACTTTTACAGAGTGATGACTTCCAATAAAACTAGTAAACTGGTGTATGCTCCTTTGGGGGCAGAGGATCTAAGATTTGAGTGACCAGTGTCTGGGGCTGGATGTCCTAGAGGAACAATTCAAAGCGACTTCAGGACCGAGGTGCACCTATTGTTAACCTGCAAGGCAAAGGCAGGGTTGGCGTAGACCCGAGGAGACAGCTTGAGTGGCGAAGAGGCTGGTAGTGGTAGCCCCGGCCAGGATGGCTAGAGACAGTGGGGCACGAAGGTGACTCGCAGACCTGGGTACCCCAAGAACCGTCTGCTCTGCAGAGCATAAGCAATGGTTCTAGTCCCAGAGAGCTCACAGTCCACTTAAACTGTCCATGCACGATACCACCCCACCCCACCTCTTACAGCCCTTCCTATGTAGTGTCACTTGCATTTATGCAGATGAGGGTTAGAGCCGAGAATTGTAAGTTGTGAGAAACCAATACGTATTCAGAGGTTCTCCCAGGCTCTACTGTTGGATGTGATCTAGAGCCCTGTCCTCTTACCAGCCCACATTGTCTCAAAGCAAAAAATACAAGCACCCGCTTCGATTTGCTTGGTGCTAACTCAAACATCGGGTTGCAAAGGAGTGAGAGGACCAGCTGGGTTCTGAGCTCCTAGACCAGGGGCCGGCAAACTTTTTGGCCTGAGGGCCACATTGGATTTCCGAAATTGTATGGAGGGCCGGTTGGGGAGGCTGTGCCTTCCCAAACAGCCAGTTGTGGCCCGGCCCCCGCCCCCTATCTGACCCCCCTCCTTTGGCCCCTGATGGCTCCCCTGGGATTCCTGCCCCATCCAACCCCTCCCTGTCCCCTGCTTGCCCCCATCCAACCCCTCCTCTTATTCCTGACTCCCCCCCCCCGGGACCCCTGCCCCATCCAATCACTCCTTCTCCCTGACCGCCACTAGAACCTCTGCCCCTGACTGCCCCAACCCTTATCCACACCCCTGCTCTCTGACCACCACCACCCCGAACTCCCCTGCCCTCTATCCAACCACCCCCACTCCCTGCTCCTTTACCGCGCTGCCAGAGTACCAGGAGAGGCAGCCGCGCTGCCCAGCTGGAGCCAGCCACACCGCCATGCAGCACAGAGCACGGGTCAGGCCGGGCGCTGCAGCTGCGCTGCCCGGCAAGAGTTCGCCGCCCAGAGCATTGCGCCCGTGGCACAGTGAACTGAGGCTGAGGGGGAACAGCAGGGGAGGGCCTGGGGGCTAGCCTCCTGGGCCAGGAGCTCAGGGGCCGGGCAGGAGGGTCCAGCGGGGCGTAGTTTGCCCATCTCTGTCCTAGACTGCCCTGAGCAGCTCTGCAAACAGCAACAGTACAGGGAGGCTGTTTTATAGTTTTATCCCATATCTGCTCCCAGTTAATTTTGTGTGTGTTGGGGGGGAATCTCTTGTGATTTTTGTTTCCTGTAGGCCTGCACAGCATCTAGCACAACTCGGCCAGGGCTCCGGATTACCGCAGTACAATATTGTAGAACACTAATAGGATTCTACCTTTTGGGGGGAATTGGGAAGCAGAGCGATTTCCGTACAGCGAGGTTTCGTGTTTGCTTCTGTCCCCATCCCATCCAGGTTCTTGTATGTCTCCCTGAAGGAGCAAAAACTCTGATTTACTGAACTGAGTTGTTCCTCCACTCCCCCAAAAGATGACTCCTGACTCCCTGCATTGCCTGGGTGCTGAGCTTACCCCTCGCTCCCCCTGCATAGCCTGGGTGCTGAGCTTACCCTTTGTGCCCTTGAGGAGATGCTCTGGGAGCTCCACAGACTCTGCCCAGTCCTGTTGGATCTTTCTGGCTCTCTAGATAAGCCAGTCTGACTCAATGCTCCCTTCTTAACGTGGCTCTCACTGGCGTACTTTTTGCTTGCCTATCACTGCCACTGTCACCTATTTAAGATAAAGCTTGTTTGTGTGGTGCATGTGAAACGAGTGATTTCCGCTGACCTACAGCTGAATTCTCGGTGCATAATGCGTTTTTAATCAGAGGAAGGCAGAGCAGCCTGGAAAAATGGCTGAGAGTCAGGAGGATGCAAGTTTTATTCTTAGCTTGGCACTAACTTCCCGTGTGACTGTGGGGAAGTCACTTTACCTCTCTGTGCCTCCTGGGGATAATGATACTGACCATGCACCTATGCAGGGGGTGGAGAGGATTCATTAGCTTATTATCTGGCCCACATTACTGCAGTATCTGAGCACCTCACAATCCCAAATGTGACTATCCTCCCGACACACCTGTGAGGCGTGGCAGTACCATCAGCCCCATCTTACAGATGCTTGAACATGGGAAGTGCTGCCTGGATGCTGTGTGAACTCTAAACGAGTAGGTGAACCCAGACTTGAGAGGTTGATGTGGAAACTATGCTGCCTTTCATGCTGCTTGTCAGTGAGTCTGTCTGACTCCAACAGGCCTGAGAAATTGCCATGCAAGTGCCACGCGCCCTTACGTGATGCTTTGGAAAAGATGGGGGACAGATAAGAGACGCCCAGCGTATTTGCAAAAAGAAAAGGAGGACTTGTGGCACCTTAGAGACTAACACAATTATTTGAGCATAAGCTTTCGTGAGCTACAGCTCACTTGCATCTGATGAACACCATCTGTGTGAGTGTGCTAGACAAGTTTCTGCTGGGAGTGCAGGGTTCAAAGATGCTGCCTGGGACCCTGGCCCCTCTGCATTGATTCTGATCAGATTTCTGCGGCTTCCCATCTAAAGCAAGGGGACCCCTGCCTCTGAGGACCATACCTGTAGGACACCCCACTGCTATAAAAGCTTTGCTGAGAAGCGGGTGAGACCATGTGGAGTGGTTAATGAGTGACTTGGTTTGGGGATCAGCTCTCCAAGAGATTGCTCTGGCTCGAGGGTGCTCAGCCTTTGACCTTTTTAAAGCCATCATATGTTTTGGGTGTTGGTTGAAACGCCCTGACGGCGTCACGTAGAATTCATTGGGATGTTGGTCATATGTGCCCTGCACTGAACATATCGCTTTACTGATGGGAATTTAATGACTTGTGGTGTATTTTCATTCATTTTAACCAAAGCAACTCTTTTTTCTGTACTTGTCACCCAGAGTCTGTCTGCCTGACTCTACCCAGTGTTACAAAGAGACCATTCATACAGACTCTGTTTGGATGACAGCATTATGACACTTCTATTATTGTGTTACATCTTGTAATACACCAGAGTAAATTAACATTGGGGAGCCCACGAATCAACACAAAGTGTGAAATCAACATGCTATCTTGGAAACAAACGTTCGAAAAACAGGAGATCTGCTAGGCAGAAGAGTCTAAGGACAACCTGCCATCCAGGGCAAGTTCTTAATTTTAAGGTCACCTGTATGATGACCACATCTTTTGGACCCTTAACTACCCGGTAACATTATGATGCTTTTCACCGAGGGATCTCAAAGCTCTTCACAAAGGAAGGGAATTATAATAATCCCCAAATAAGGAAACTGAGGTAGTTATGACTGAGGGCAAGTTACTAGTGGCCAAGCGGGTAATAGCATTCTGATCTCCTGGCTCCCAGTCCAGTGCCCTATCTCCTGGATACCACTCCACTAAGGAAGGAGAGAGTGAGGGCAAACTCCTCCCTCCTGCTGCCTCCTCCAAAGCAGCCTTTGTGGGTGTGTTTTCTCCCCTGGGGTGGGCCTCTGACTGCAGAGTGCACAGCTGTCACCTCCACCTACCAATTACTGTTGTCCAACCCTGTCCTTCCCCCATTCCTCAGCAACTGGATCTCCTACCAAGGAGCAGTTTCCTATCTCCCAAGCACGTGCTAAACCCGGTAGTGCTGTATCTTGAACAGTGACTGCCTGTTGGAAGTGCTTCCTGAGCTCCGCAAGGTCTGCCGTGGTTCTGCTACTGGGAGATTGGGTTGCTGGCATTCAGCTGAATGACATGGGACTTCCTCTCCTGCATACACCCGTCGAAGGACTAAGATGGGGTTAACTCCAGCACTGCAAGGAGACGGGGAGATGTCAAAGCAGGCTGTCAAACTCCTGACCGTGAGAATTTTTTTTCCCCTCCCTCATGGCCTCGCTAATCAGACTGCTCCTTAGACCTGTCATAATTTGTCTGAGTCAGCTCCCCTCGCTGGAAACTTCATCCCTGTTTCTGTTTCTAGTCGTTCCTTGGTCTGGCAGCTGAGCCATGTGGTTAACCCTGCCAGAGCCCCTTTTTGTGTGGCTTCCTTTAGGCACAGGTTGTCCTGGTGATATGCTCACTGCTTAGGGCAAGAGGCGAACGGAAAGAGCATCTGCAAAATCCAGCCGTTACCCTCAGAGTCAGTTTCCTCATTTGTAAAAAATGAGTAATAAATACGTGCATCACTAGGGTGTTGCACGGATTAGCTAAGGTTGGAGAGGAGAGTGTTATGTGCAAGGTAAAGTTATTCCACACTCCCCAATAACCAATCCTAGTCATCTCACAGAAGGAGGAAGAGATCAGGGAAGTTACTTTAAAGGCGGGAAAAGAGTAAGTGGTTCACCCAGAGCCACAGAGGGTCAAGGAGTAGAGCGATTAGAATCTCGGTACTCTTGGGCTCCAGACCCCTCTGCAGACCGCTAGCACCCAGCTCTGTTCCCAACGCAGGGCGTTCTTCAATGGGATTCTCGCATCTCTGTCCCCCTCTTCCGAACCACCCTCCCATGACGGTGGTGATCTCTCCAGAGCAGCCTCTTTGGAAGGCCGGGTCTCTAATGTGTAGGATGGGGGCTTGGGGTCCTTGTTTTTGGTGTGTTTCTGGTCAAAGCTCCGTAGCTGCGGGTGGAAGCGTCAGTTGTGGAAACAGAGCTGCGGAGACACCGTCTGGGCTTGGGGCCAGAAAATGGTCTATCAGAATTGGTGTCTTGACCTGTGTGCTCCTCCCCAGGAGAGGCTGCCGCTTAGGGGAGCTAGCCACTTCGCTCAATGTGCAGAAGCTTAAACTTTGAGGTGGAGGGGTCCCGGATCCAGCCCTGCTGGTGCCCCTCATACGAAGTGGGGTTTGTTAATGGATTTGGGTAGCATTATGAAATCTCCCTGATGATTGCTATGATACAGACGTTAATGAGAGTTTCAGGCCTTGGTTAGAGCACTTCCCATATAAGTATTTACTAAACCAGAAGGGTCAACTGCAGCTCCCTGCGCCACCCCTAGCCAAGGAACTTGGGGCAACTTCTGGGGGGGAGAAAAAAGCCCATGTAGAAAAGGCCTCCATGGCTTGATTATCCAGTGCCGGTTAGGGTAGGGTCTGCTAATACCCCACTTCCCCATGGCCTTGATCTGCAATGAGTTCTGCCTGCCTGCACAGAATTTTCTTCAGGACTCTCTCTTTTGTGAGCTGTTTGAGGGATCCAGCTTGCAGGGAAAGCATTGTGAGTGCGGTTGTTTGTGGACCTGACTGGCTGGCGGGGGAAGGTGGCAGGATGGGTGTGTACATGCTGAGCAAATATTTGACATCTGCCTATTGCAAAAGTACACATCACCTGGCTACACCTCTGCTCGGTGTTCAGCCCCATTCTCTGCTAATCGGAGCAGTGAGGCGTGCTGTTTCGCCCCCCCTCCCCCCCGCTCCATGTGAACGGAGCTGGAATCTTTTCTGAGCTGAAACGAACGCGGCACCTCAGTCGGAGAAATCAGGGCCTCTTAAACCCCGGGGTTGGGCTGGGAATCTGGTTCACTTACAAAGCTGCAGTGCAACGGGAGTCATGCTCCGTAGTGCCACCACCGGTGCCCTTCTTTAGTGGGGTTCACGCAGCCCCGCTGCATTGCAGACTCCTTTGGCCACCCACAGCTGTGCTTCGACATTCACCTCAATGGACTGTGGCCTGCTGTTCTCAAAGCTCTTTACAAAGACCAGCCGGTGGTGGTGGTATAGATGCCACAAGGACTCCTCAGGTGTGTGTTTTTTTTTTTGTTTTTTTTTGTTTTTTTTTTTTTTTTTTGCAAATAGACTCACACAGCTACCCCTCGGAAACCGCTTGTATGGTTATCCTAGCGCATCGCTTTGATGCGTTTATGCTGGCCAGCATGTTTGCTTTAAAGAGAGACGTGGGACACATGCAGTCCGTTGCATACTAATATAACTTTAGGGTTTTTTGTTCTCTTTATGAACTACCTAGCAGCATGATGAGCAGGCCACACCTGGAGCTGCTAGGTGCAATCACAATGCAATAGTGAATATGTGCTCTCTGCACTGTAATAGTGCATGAAGAAGTGGAAGAGGGCCCTCTGGTCACAAGTCGTGTTTGCGCGTGAGGTTGTGGGGTTTTCTGGTACAGCAGTTAATGATGATCTGAGGTATCTGACCAAGGCTTCCTGGGGCTACTGCAATCTTAAATGTATCCTTCCGTTTTACAGGCAGGGGCTTGCCACGCAACCTAAGAGACTTGGCGAAGATCAGAGGGGAGTGGGGGGGGGAGGGTCTCTGGGCTGGGATTGCAACATGGAATTTCCTGGCTCCTAGTGCCCTGCTGTAGGTGTAGCCGGGACATGCCGGGTATTCACGGGACCCGCTGTGGGTGCTGATAGCCAACCGTCACAGGCATGGCATGCATGGGGTATGAGAGGGTGAGGAAATAACCTCTGGCTTGTAACTCGGCCACCGATCTCCCTCATGCTAAAAGTACTGAGATCGTGAATACGTTCTGTCACACTCACACCTATATATAGGAGGACTCGTAGCTAATCTACATCACTGTGTTCCCGGAGCTGTCTCTCTGTTGGTCTTGCCTTAAATTAGGCTACAGATTCTTCGGGACTCTCCATGTGTCTGACTCCCTCTACCCCCCAGTGTCAGGAGCTGTACAATCCTGATGGGGTGGCACTGTCCTACAGCTAAGCACCATATGTTTCTTAGGAAGAGCAACTGCCCTGGGTTCCCTTCTGCATGGCTGGATTAGAAGCCAGCAGTTTCTGGGGACCCCCCCCCAGTCTTGAGCGTGTGTCGTTTGGGCTGCTAGCTAGTGTGGCCCATCTGGCTACGGCTGTGCAGCAGGTGTCTGCGGAAATTGGGTGTTAGCTGGCATGGCCCTATAGCTGCTGTCTGCTCAAGGCTCGGCCTGGGGTCATAAGAGTCGCCATCTGTCTCCCAGGCTGGGTGTGCTCTTCTTGCAGGGGGGCCTTCCATGGCTCCAGAGTGGAGCCCCCATGCGTTGCAAAGCAACAGATGTGCTGCACCCACTGAACCATTCCCCTCATTTCGGGAGGAGAGCCAGCAGCCCCAGGGCTCATGAAAGGGTGCCCCAGCCCGAGGGAGGTGGTTGGCATTCCATCCCTGGGGCCGGGACTGGTGTGATGCTCGCCTTTCAGCTGGGGAGCGCTCTCCTGGCCTGGGGGAATTAATGGCGTTGACTGCCACCTACTTTCCTGGCTAATGCTATACCCTGACCTAGGTGAGGCAGTGAAGGAGGCAGTTCCTGTCTAGTCACTGCAAGGACAACACGGAGTTTGCTGCATGACCCAGACCAAAGACAGGAACGGCTGACTTCCAGAGACGTGGTGGGGAAACCACCTCTGGGCTGGGAGCCCCTAACCCACCAGTAAACCATTCACTACCACCTTACACCTGGAAGTCCGGGCTTTATGTGCTGGTGGGGTCTCCTTTTCGGGGGTCTAATGAACCCACCTCCAACTTCTGAAATGGAGATCGGCATGTAGCACGGCCGGCGTACCACCAGTGAACCTCCTCTGCCAAGGATGCAAAGTCCCCAACCCTGCGGCACCCCCTCTGCCTGCTCCCCAAATGCCTGGACTAAAGATGGGCTGGGCAGGACAGCCATTGGGCTAATGAATCTGGGCTTCCATGGATCGAGGCTGGCAGAAGCAAGTTCCAAAGAGATTTTACTTTGACGCCATGTCCCAGCCCTGCCGAAGGGAAGACCTGGATTTGTAGGAATTGCTCCCGTTGGTCACTCGCTCCATCCATGTGAAGTTTTGAAGTCTGTGCCCTTGTGACATCCCGGGGGCGCTGCTAGAACTGCACATCAGCCTTGCTGATAAAAGCTGTGGGTGGGACGCTGTAAAAGGTCTGAGGCTTGGCACAATTCTCCCTGAGAAACTGCCCTGGAATCTGAGAGGGGCGGATGTAGCTACGGATACCAGGGTGATGAAGCAGTGCAGGGAGCTGGCTCAGTGGTTTTCACATGTTGCTTCCCTGGATTTTTTTTTTTTTTTTTTTTTTTTTTTTTTTTTTTTAAAAGAAGCTCTCTGCAGTTTTTGCTGCAATCACCCAACTTTTGGCAAGTTCCGGGCTTTCAAAAAACAAGTCCTGCTCCTACTCCTGTTGAATTCAATACCCTGACTCCCCCGGTGTCTCTTTCCTGGAGGCTTTCTTTGCAGTTGAGAAGGGACCGGCTGACTGTCTGACGTGGAAAGCCATCTGCAGCTCTCAGCCCGTTCTGGATCTGACAGGCGGAGATCTGGACGTGGCAGGGGAGAGGATCAGTGTCTGTCGCACGTGCCGCACACTTGCCTACCCCTTAGGCGGCTTATCTACTGTATTTTGCTTGAATAAATGTAGGCCAACAGCTATAAGAAACCTCTTCGCAAGGAAGCTTGCCCAGTTTCCGAGGTCTAGTCTGAGCTCACACTAGGTTCATTGCGGCAGTGAGACCGTAAAGATCTGTCTGCGCCGTGCTGCTTGGAGGTGATTTTACATCCTTCTCTTCCATGGCTCTGAAGTTACCGCTCTGGGAATACAGTGACCACTTCTGGACATGGGGCCAGAAAGAGAAGAGAAATTGATTGATCTGGGGGCTGATCAGTATCAAAATGGGGAGAAAATAGAGGGGTGGATATGTCTAACTTGCCCATTAGATAATAACCAAGACAAGAATCTATGGACTTTAGTGGAGGACTATTTTTGTGGGATATTCTCCCCAGTGAGGTTCTGGAAGCAATGGATCAGTTAAAATGAGACTTAATGAATGTCTTATGGGGAATGGCCCTGGGCTGGTTTGCTGGGGGACCAGTGAGGTGGAATTCAATTGCCTGGGTTGTGCAGGAGGTCAGGCTTGGGGGGGGGGGTGGATTTAAAACCACTGTGCTTATTTACATGCAAAGTTGAGCCAGTGTAACTTTAAGGTTCTTTGGGGCACTTTTTTTTTTTTTAGGCTTAAACCAATTGTATTTTGGTTTAACTTCAGCTGATTGGGACACAGCTTAAGCGAAACCAACCGGAATGCCCACACGTGGGTTTGTAGAGGTTTAACTAACCCGGTTTGATTAAACCCATGCAGGTTTGTGTAGACAAGGCCAATAAACTGATGTCTCTTCTAGTCTCCAATTTCCAAGACCAAATCCCGCTCGCCACAAAAATGATTCGGGGGTTGGAGAAATTGCCTGGGGGGGGGGAGACTTTAGCTTATCAAAAAGATTGAGAAGGTTATTTGATACACTAAATACCCTCCGGGGAGAAACTGATGGCTACCAAAGGTCTCATTAATCTAATGGCGAAGCGCCTAACAGGAACCAATGGGAGAAGCTGAAGCCCTACAAATTCAGATTGGAAATAAAGCTCAGCTCTTTCAAGTGAGTTGATTTAACCATTAGAATAGCCTGCCAAGGGAAATGGTGGATGTACCCTCTCTCGATGTCTTCAGATCGAGGCTGGAGGGTTTTTTTGGAAGATGCTGTAGCCCTACACAAGTCACTGGATTCGCTACAGGAGTAACTGGATGAGAGTCCCTGGCTTGTGTTACGCAACAGGTCAGCTTAGATGAGCTAATGGCCCCTTCTGGCCTTCCGAGCTAAGCGTTGGAGCATCTGCAAAGCCTGGGGTCCTGGTGAATGTAAAGCTGGGGAGCCCGGAGATGTTGGCGTGGTCGGAAATTGACAAGGAAACTGCCCTGCAAGCAGTTGGTGACTCAGAGAAACAGTGAGTGCCTGGCCCCGCTGAGCCTGTCACTCTGATAAATCTTGACTTTCCCACTCAGGGTTAGATAGGCTGAGAGGCAGCGATAAGTCAGCCGCCCCGCCCCGCCCCGCCACTCGCACACAGCCTGCGAGGCGGAAAACGTGGGCTGTGTTGCTGGCCTGTGCTGGGTGGGGAGAGGCTGCTTCAGCTCAAATCAAGTTGAGGCAGGAAGATGTGAGTGGAGTTAGGCCGTGAGCTAGCCAGGAATGAGGGGGTGGGGGCACCCTGAGACGCGTTGTGCCTCGGGTCACGCCCACGCCGCCCCACCAAAGCTGTCCCCACCCCAATCGGTGGGTACGTCCGCCCTGCAAAAGGAGGAAAACCCACGGCCACAAATCTCGGCGCACAGGTCAACGGGCTCAGCTGAGGGGCTGAAAATGGCAGTGGAGACTCTCCTGCTTGGGCTGGAGCCTGGGCTCGGAGACCCTCCCTTCGCCCCGGGACTGAGTCCAAGCCTGTACATCTACGCCGCTATCTTTCAGTTGACCAGGGTTCGGAGACACGCCGCCCCGGCTTTTGTTTTTGCATAGGTACCCAGTGCGGCTGCCTGGGTATAGATCAGCATTCGCTGGGATTCCCACTGCTAGCAAATCCCCTTTGGTTTTCATGTCCTTGGCGTGGCCGAGCCCACAGCATCGAACGCGGCGTAGCTAGTGGAGACTCTTACAGAGCATAGTTATAATCCAAACCTAGAGTGAAATTCTAGGGAGACCAAGGATGGCGCAGTGGTGAGTGGGCTCCCCTGGTACTTGGGAGACCAGGGTTCGATTCCTGGTTTGCCAGCAGGAGAGAAGCCCAGAGTTTGTCACCTACATAAGTGGCTTAGTGTCCATGCCTGAGCTGTCTGTGCTTAGCATGTCCTGCCTCTCTTACAGCATGTCTACCCTACAATATGTGCATGGTCCCTCTGGTATGCAGGCCCAAATCCCGCTACTGTTCACACACGCAACCGAGGGGGTGCTGGGTTATCTCGAGTTATGGGTACAAGCCCGGGTCCTGCTGTAGCACATGTCCCAGCCTGTCCGCTCTGCAGTGAGGATGTAGCTAAAGCGGGGGTGCTCATGTTCTGACAGGCCACCACTGCTATCCCACAATTCCTGGGGCTTCTGTATTTCAGCCCCACATACATATGAATAATATGGATATGATGTATGTATTTGTAGTGTATTAATTATCCGGTGGTGCCCCCAAGGCTCAATCATAAAACGGCATTCCTCAATCAAAGTCCAAGGCCCACCATAAGGCTATACTGCTGGCTTATCTGGTGCAAAGACAGAAGGATCCAGGTCTGCGCTTATTCCTGGCCATCTCGTCACAAACTGAGGGCCCGATAAGGTAGCAGTCTCTCTTGCCCCAGACTCTGGTAGTGGGCTTCCCTAATGCCCCGTCTCAGGCTAGAGCTGCTCTCCAGAGCGCAGCGTCTGTCTGCCTTGCAGTATGCACCGTTGCTGCTGTGAAGCCCTGGATTTGTTTAGTTGAACCTTTTTCTTTCCCCCTCTGGTCTCCACCCTCCAATGCAGTTTGCTTTGTCCTCCTAAGTTCCCTGTTTGTCTAAGGAAATGGGAAGAGAGGCAGGGAGCCAGGGCTCTTATCTGAACGGGCCATCTAGCAATTGCACACTCAGATTAAAAGCACCTGCTGCTTTCAGGAAACAAGCCGCCTTTCATGCAGCTTGGTCCCAGGTGCTGCCTGCCAGAGCAACCCTGCACTGTGCCACTCTTGGGATGGCAGGGCAGAGGCGATCCCCCAGGGCATCGGGATTCTAGACTGCTTGGGGCTTCGTAGATCAGCTGCGTGTGAAGTAACCAGAGTAAGCTCTGGTGAACTCGGGAATCCATGAGCAACCGTGGATCTCCTGTGGACTGAGAAATCCTGCAAAGCTCAGGCGTAAACCTCTCCTAACCTGGCCTGTTCCCTTAGATTTTTCCCCTTCCTGTCTGCAGAACTTCAGCTTAGCATTGAAGCCACAGCCGTGGTCTATTTCTGTCATAGTCATTTCTCTGTCTGGATTGGAGCAGAAGGATTCAGAGAGTCATCTGCATGTGGATGACCGTGTCTCTTGCTGCTTCCCCTCTTCTCCTCCCCCCCCCCCCCGGTGGATCTCCATGCACGTGAAGTAAGAGGGGTGGCGAGTTTGAACCCAGCAGGGACTCCCGCCCCCCCATAGAAGAACCCTGTGAGGGAAGAGGACATCCCCACTGCACTGCTTTGGGGGCAGCCCACTCGCATGGGATCCCACAGCAGGGAGCAGACCACAGCCGGCCAATGTCTCGAAAGCTTATGCTATCGGCAGGGACACTTTACCTTGCTCTGTCACTAGGAGGAAGCTGAGCCAGCGATAAGCATGTCAGCTGAGGAAATCAAAATGACTAATGGCTCATTCTTAGAGGGACCTCGTTCTCAGAGGACGGGGGCCCTGCATGTTCTGAACTGGGGCCCTCTATCGGTGTTCACCCAAAATCCTTCAGCCAAGGGTGTGCTAAACCAGGTGTGTGCCGCGGGAGATAGGAACTTCCTGTCCAACCAAGGTGGGTCTGGACCCTCTCGGACAGTGGGGAGGCTGGAGACAGGGCAGCAATGGGACAGGGTTGAATTGTACAAGATGGCCAGAGATGACTCCCTCCATCTGTGTGCTTTTTGTATCTCCGCCTGCCCTGCAGTTTAGAGGATTTAGTGTTGGGGAATTAACTGGTAAGGCTGCTGCGTGTGCTTTGGGTTTTTGCAGATAGAAGGGAGGGCGGGATCACGGCGCCCTGGCGAAGGGGCTTTAAGACTTGCGTCATGCACTCGTGTGTTTGAGGAAAGGTGGCTTTTTGTCCTCCTGCTTGCCTCTGTTTGGCTTATTTTGAGATTCACCTTGAGCTTTGACAGATCCCTGTGGCTTAAAGGAACCTCTTGGATTCTGTCCCTTTTCTCTCTTGTATTGAAGGCGCCACCACGTCGGCTAACTCCGAGCTCCTTGTGGCACGAGCCAACTCCAGCTCTATTGCATAAAAACAAAAAACAAACAAAAAAAACAAAATTATTACGTGGGGCTGTGAGAACCCAAAATTAACTCGCTGGTGCCAGGGGACCAGAACAGCTGCCTGCTCGTGGTGAATTGCAAGCTCCTGCAGCCGCTGTTCTCTGTCAAATGCTCTGATGCTTGGGAGGGAGGGCGCTGCATCGGGGCAAAAGGTCGCTGCTGTTTGGGGTAGAAACCGGCATGTCTTCACGTTCCTCTCCCCCTCCCCGTAAAGCCGGTTTCAGTATGAAACGGCGGGGGGTGTGGGATGCTAGATCAGTGTCTCTCTTGCTTGTGGCTGTGTTGACAGGAAACAAGGCGGGAGGGCTGTGCCGAAAGGTGTAAAGTGCAGTGGGAGATGGAGCTGATCAGCAGGAGCCTGTCCAATCCCCAGCGTCTGAGGGTGACCAGAAATGTTCAGATGGGGGTGCGGGCAGGGTGTTCTCATCCTGACGCTGTTTGTGGTGGCTTGTAGTTCTCGGCAGTATTACGTCGCATACGGTTGGGGGCTGGCGAGGCCTACGGTGCTGCCATCGTGAATCTTCCAGTCTAGAGCCAACCTGAGCTTATTCTTATGTCCTGTTGCTTCCCCCCGAGCTAGTCAATTACTGAGATCCCGTGTCCCAAACACCTTTCTGCTTGCCCACATGCATGGCCTATGCCACTCCTTGTGACTGGCAGGGAGAGGGAAGGACTGTGGAGGCCCCAGATGAATTCAGGACTGTGGCTTGCAGGACGTGGGGAGCCATTCCAACTGGCCTGTCTGGGCTGGGCTTCGCCGCACAGAGATGCACAACCATGTCTCCAAGGTCCACGGCCAACCCCGCTGTTACCTATTTGATGCAGGATTTAATGATAAGCGCCTCTCCTCTTCAGCCTATCCCACCCCTCCTCTCTGCTGGTACAGCACTAGACACTCCTGTCCCTCCCCATAACCTTACCTCTGCCAGTGCCCTAGGCTTGATCTGCTGCCCTGCACCACTGGGGGTGGGTCCCACCAGCCCACAAGGGGGCTGTAGATCGGAATGGAGGTGTATGACCTTCATGCAGCCCTACCCAGAATGATGTAGGGCAGCAGGGACTTGGCCCTCCGCCACTGCCTGATCTCTCTCTGCCTTGTTCCGTATCACAGCTGGGAATGAGGGGCGATCAACAGGTTATCTCAAGTGCTTATATACAAATGCACAAAGCCTTGGAAACAAGCAGGGAGAACTGGAGGTCCTGGTGATGTCAAGGAATTATGACGTGATTGGAATAACAGAGACTTGGTGGGATAACTCACATGACTGGAGTACAGTCATGGATGGTTATAAACTGTTCAGGAAGGACAGGCAGGGCAGAAAAGGTGGGGGAGTAGCACTGTATGTAAGGGAGCAGTATGACTGCTCAGAGCTCCGGTACGAAACTGTGGAAAAACCTGAGTGTCTCTGGATTAAGTTTAGAAGTGTGTGCAACAAGAGTGATGTCATGGTGGGAGTCTGCTATAGACCACCGGACCAGGGGGATGAGGTGGATGAGGCTTTCTTCCGGCAACTCACGGAAGCTACTAGATCGCATGCCCTGATTCTCATGGGTGACTTTAATTTTCCTGATATCTGCTGGGAGAGCAATACAGCGGTGCATAGACAATCCAGGAAGTTTTTGGAAAGCGTAGGGGACAATTTCCTGGTGCAAGTGCTAGGGGAGCCAACTAGGGGGAGCGCTTTTCTTGACCTGCTGCTCACAAACCGGGTAGAATTAGTGGGGGAAGCAAAAGTGGATGGGAATCTGGGAGGCAGTGACCATGAGTTGGTTGAGTTCAGGATCCTGACGCAGGGAAGAAAGGTAAGCAGCAGGATACGGACCCTGGACTTCAGGAAAGCAGACTTTGACTCCCTCAGGGAACAGATGGCCAGGATCCCCTGGGGGACTAACATGAAAGGGAAGGGAGTCCAGGAGAGCTGGCTGTATTTCAAGGAATCCCTGTTGAGGTTACAGGGACAAACCATCCCGATGAGTCGAAAGAATAGTAAATATGGCAGGCGACCAGCTTGGCTTAATGGTGAAATCCTAGCGGATCTTAAACATAAAAAGAAGCTTACAAGAAGTGGAAGCTTGGACATATGACCAGGGAAGAGTATAAAAATATTGCTCGGGCATGTAGGAAAGATATCAGGAGGGCCAAATCGCACCTGGAGCTGCAGCTAGCAAGAGATGTCAAGAGTAACAAGAAGGGTTTCTTCAGGTATGTTGGCAACAAGAAGAAAGCCAAGGAAAGTGTGGGCCCCTTACTGAATGAGGGAGGCAAGCTAGTGACAGAGGATGTGGAAAAAGCTAATGTACTCAATGCTTTTTTTGCCTCTGTTTTCACTAACAAGGTCAGCTCCCAGACTGCTGTGCTGGGCAACACAAAATGGGGAAGAGATGGCCAGCCCTCTGTAGAGATAGAGGTGGTTAGGGACTATTTAGAAAAGCTGGACGTGCACAAGTCCATGGGGCCGGACGAATTGCATCCGAGAGTGCTGAAGGAATTGGCGGCTGTGATTGCAGAGCCCTTGGCCATTATCTTTGAAAACTCGTGGCGAACGGGGGAAGTCCCGGATGACTGGAAAAAGGCTAATGTAGTGCCCATCTTTAAAAAAGGGAAGAAGGAGGATCCTGGGAACTACAGGCCGGTCAGCCTCACCTCAGTCCCTGGAAAAATCATGGAGCAGGTCCTCAAAGAATCAATCCTGAAGCACTTAGAGGAGAGGAAAGTGATCAGGAACAGTCAGCATGGATTCACCAAGGGAAGGTCATGCCTGACTAATCTAATCGCCTTTTATGATGAGATTACTGGTTCTGTGGATGAAGGGAAAGCAGTGGATGTATTGTTTCTTGACTTTAGCAAAGCTTTTGACACGGTCTCCCACAGCATTCTTGTCAGCAAGTTAAGGAAGTATGGGCTGGATGAATGCACTATAAGGTGGGTAGAAAGCTGGCTAGATTGTCGGGCTCAACGGGTAGTGATCAATGGCTCCATGTCTAGTTGGCAGCCGGTGTCAAGTGGAGTGCCCCAGGGGTCGGTCCTGGGGCCCGTTTTGTTCAATATCTTCATAAATGATCTGGAGGATGGTGTGGATTGCACTCTCAGCAAATTTGCGGATGATACTAAACTGGGAGGAGTGGTAGATACGCTGGAGGGGAGGGATAGGATACAGAAGGACCTAGACAAATTGGAGGATTGGGCCAAAAGAAATCTAATGAGGTTCAATAAGGATAAATGCAGGGTCCTGCACTTAGGATGGAAGAATCCAATGCACCGCTACAGACTAGGGACCGAATGGCTCGGCAGCAGTTCTGCGGAAAAGGACCTAGGGGTGACAGTGGACGAGAAGCTGGATATGAGTCAGCAGTGTGCCCTTGTTGCCAAGAAGGCCAATGGCATTTTGGGTTGTATAAGTAGGGGCATAGCGAGCAGATCGAGGGACGTGATCGTTCCCCTCTATTCGACACTGGTGAGGCCTCATCTGGAGTACTGTGTCCAGTTTTGGGCCCCACACTACAGGAAGGATGTGGATAAATTGGAAAGAGTACAACGAAGGGCAACGAAAATGATTAGGGGTCTAGAGCACATGACTTATGAGGAGAGGCTGAGGGAGCTGGGATTGTTTAGTCTGCAGAAGAGAAGAATGAGGGGGGATTTGATAGCTGCTTTCAACTACCTGAAAGGGGGTTTCAAAGAGGATGGCTCTAGACTGTTCTCAATGGTAGCAGATGACAGAACGAGGAGTAATGGTCTCAAGTTGCAATGGGGGGGAGGTTTAGATTGGATATTAGGAAAAACTTTTTCACTAAGAGGGTGGTGAAACACTGGAATGCGTTACCTAGGGAGGTGGTAGAATCTCCTTCCTTAGAGGTTTTTAAGGTCAGGCTTGACAAAGCCCTAGCTGGGATGATTTAACTGGGACTTGGTCCTGCTTTGAGCAGGGGGTTGGACTAGATGACCTTCTGGGGTCCCTTCCAACCCTGATATTCTATGATTCTATGAGAGTCTATTGTTGCTCTTGCCTGGTCGCATCTCAGACGGGGTCCCCTGCACGATCTCTCTCTCCGCCGCGTGCCAAGCGTGATATGGAGGGTGAACTGAGCTGATGCGCAGCTGACGACCCTGTGACCTTTTTATCTTAATGTTAGGCAGGAGCATGGCAGCTGGGCGAGTCTGGCTCCAACCCTGCAGTATTCTCTGAGCCTCTCCGGGGGTCCTGTTGGTGAGCCTGCATGTTCGGGCGTGGGGAGAGGAGTCGGGAGAAATACCGGGCACCCCCTGATAGGAACGACTCCCCCCTGCCTAGTTTAGTGGAGAATGGCTACGCATATGTGACTGAGTTCATCCGTCCTGGGTATTCTGCGAGCTGATCCATAGCACGCTAGCATGTCCGCACCAGGTGAGGTACTGTACGCTCTCTTCCACCTTGTGGTCAGTGATTCTGATGCCGGCAGTACCCTGGCTAAGTGTCTTTCTCTACAGTACCAGTTGCTCTACTTCCTGGTGACCTGTTAGGTGAGGCCCAGAGCTGTGTTTCTCAATGAGATCACCCTAGCACAGTTTAGAAGGGCAGCAAACCAGTCCCTGGTATCCTAAAGGTTGAGAAACGCTGGCCTAGAGGCGCGTTCTGCATTTTAAACCATTTCATTTTGCATTAACGAAGCAAAACCCAAGCCCTCTGTGGTTAAGCTTTGGGATGGATGCTTGCTCTGTCATCACTTTAAAGTAGGACACCATACATATTACTCTGGCTTTGCATGCAAAGCCAAGGTATGTGCAAGCAGCTCTGAGAGCCCCTGACCCATATCTGCAGTCATCTCTGCTGCTAACCCCTTGCTGCCATGGGCCTCCGGTTCACCCAGCTTCCCACCCAGCCAACGCTAGGACAAGAGAACCTTTGCAAAGGCATGGAACCTGTAAGCTTCGGCAGGGATATCCCGCTTTTGGATGAGAATGTGCCGTGCCTTAGATCGGCGTGGCGAGCTGACTCCGCTGGGCTGAGTAGGCCGGCATTCAGAAGGAGGGAAGGCTCCACCAGTTGGCAAAGGAGGTCACTGGATGTCCACTTCTGCATCTCTGTTGTACCCTACTGCACCCAGCAGAGTAATATTGGGTAGCTAACGTGATCAGTGGCTAACCCAGGCCTTTTTGTTCCTTGCTGACTCTCCCTTCAATGTACCCATCCTCTGTAAGGCAAATTGGCATCATTTACTCCTCTTACAGCTGCATATGTAACCATGCCTGGAGCTGCAGGGTCTTTTGCCTCCTACCAACTAGGTAATGGCATCCCCCTCTGCTGTCCATGCTGGCTCATGGCTGAGTTAGCCTCTTTAACTTGCCCGATCTTCTGAGGGGGGAATGAATGACAACTCCCCCCATCTTAAAAAAAAATGTACACGGTCTGCATCGGGCATGTTGCAGAAATGGCTTCTCTGCTAATGGTCTTACTCCCCTTGTTTAGCTTCTGACAGCCAATGTGAAAATGTTTAAGGTTCCATATATCTTTTGAGTATCTCTGCGTTTGGCAGCATTGCCAATGCCTAGAACTCACCAGCCCATGAGTCAGGCCTCCCAAAAACACGGGATTAGGTTAACCCCCCCCCCCCCCCACGATATCTTGAATTTGGATTCAAGAATTTGGATTCTTTATTCTTTGCCTTCTGGATTTGGCACCTTTAACTCAATTCGTGCTTTTTAGTTTTCTCCAGCAAAAAGGGCTTTTCAAAAGTGTGTTCTTTTTAATGAAAGCGGCGGGTCTCATGTTCCCACTTGATTTCAGGGGTTGGAGCTCTTAGAAAAACACCAAATATCATGAGACTTGTGAGAGTTGGTGACACTGTACCTCTTGGAAATGAGGCATGACACCCCATGGGAGAGACTTTACACCCTCCAGAACTGAAAATAGTCTCCCGTCATCCTCATTCTGGATAGTGCTCCGTGATCTAGGTTCAGAGGACATTTGTCTTAGCAATGGGGGCCAGACAGGTACCTATCACATCTGATTGCTGTAGTCTTAACTGGATTTACCCTGCCAGGGCAGTGCTGTTATCCCCCTTGTACAGCTGAGGGGAACTGAGACAGACTAAGGTCACGTGGGAAGTCTGTATCAGAGCATGGAATTGACGCCAGTTCCCTGGCTAGTGTGCGAATCACTAGACACATCCATCCTGGGGATATGGGCCTGGGCCGTTGTACCAGGTCATCTGCCGGGGATTGAACCCTAAATGCTGGATCTAAAAACATGAGCTCTGCTGCTTGTGCCAAAGGGCTTGGTACGGTGACTTAAGTTGGGTAGCAGATTCTGAAAGCTGTGTGCGTGGTCCTGCCATTAGAGGGGGACAGAGCTGTGTGGGGCTAATGCGGGTTATGCAGTGGTTGCTAGAAAGGCAGGGGGATGCTGTGTTGGAAATGCAAAGCAGTGTTCTGTGTAAAGCTGGGGGTCCCCCAGGTTCCCTGGAGAAGCTGCGTTCCCTGCTGCTATCTCTTCCACTGGTGTGGGACCCCTAATCGGGGATCCCTGACTGCAAGGGGGCAGAGGGTTCCCAAGCCATGCAGCTCATCCCTGTCTGCTCTCCGCTGCTGCCATAACCCTTCCGTGGAGGCAGAAGTCAGCCTCTGACTGCCTGAATGCTCAGCCCGCCTGTCCAGGCGAGGCTGTTCCAAAGCTGAGCTCCCCTGCAACTCCCAGGCGGACGCACTGATGGCGCCCAGGTTGCAGGTGAGGCTGTAAACGTGCGGTTCACCTTGACAACCTGTCAACTGCTACCAGGGGTGACAAACACTCATCCTTTCTAGCCATCTGGTGCCACTAAGTGCTGGGATATGCAAGGCACCAAAGCCGTAATGTCAATATTGACGAGGCAGGCGGAAGCTGTGTGACCGGGGTGATGGCTGGCATGCATTGATTTGGTGGTTTTTCTTCCCTTGTCTGCAGGCTTCCATTCTCCCTGGGCCCAGATCCCTTTACACCGGTTTGCTCTGAGATGGGACATTGGGCCCCTGAGTGATCACTTAAAGCACAGAGAGGAATCTCAGGTCTGGGGTATCTCTTCTGGTACCTGTCCCAATAGTTTTTTTTCCCTTAAACCCCCAGCCCCCTTCCCCTTTCTCTGCCCTCTCCAAAAACCCTCTAACTGTATTGGAACAAAATTGTGGCCATTTCAGCCTTGCAGCTGGAAGTTTTGAAAATCCTGCTCCCAAGGCACAGGTCTCTATTGCTTGAGCTAAGGAGAATCTGTTATCATTATAGGGCTCATGATGCACAGTGGAGAAATTGCAGTTCCATCCAGTAGAGGGCAGTGGTGTTTAGACTCCCAGCTGGCGGAGGCTTGAATCTTGGGACGCAAAGTGTGTCAAAGACCCGAAGTAAGGGGGCCCAAAAACTATTAATGCAGGAAACGGAAAATTCTGGCGATGTTCATTGCTTTAATGTAAATAACTTCCTCTTGTCTCGGTTTCATGAGTCTTTTTGTTTTGGACGTAGATCCCTTTCAACACTGAAGTGAAGGCTCAGCAAACTTATGGGGATCTTTGGGACTGAAATGTGACGATTCCTCAACATATGGCCAATTTGAGAGGTCTGCCTGCACCCATGAGCTCTGTGCTTTAGAATGTGAGCTACAGAAGTCCCTTGGAGAGAAGGCGGATTTACCTGCTGAGTTGTTGGTTGGGCTTTATAGTAAGGGTCCATTATAAGTTTATAAAGGGCTAATAAATGATTGATAGAGGGGTTAATATACAATTAGTCCAACAGGTCAATAAGCTGCTTATGACCGTCTAGACTACATGCTACAAGAACTAGATAAGTTCCCGGAGGATAGATCCATCAATGTCTATTAGCCAGGACGGGCAGGGCAGGTGTCCCTACCCTCTGTTTGCCAGAAGCTGGGAATGGGCGACAGGGGATGGATCACTTGATGATTCCCTCTGGGGCACTGGGCACTGTCAGAAGTCAGGATACTGAGCTAGATGGACCTTTGGGTTGACCCAGTATGGCCGTTCTTATGTAGAAGCCTATTACACAACCTATCAATTTGTTTGTTCACCTGTTTGTAAACTCTAATTGGAACCTTAATATAAGTGTGACCAAATCCTCGTCAGTTTGCTATACACCCGCAGGCCATTCAGGCCTAGATGCCGCTCACAGGGCAGCTTGGCCAGTATGAGAGATTGCCAGGAGAGGCTATTAGCAGAGTAGCGCTCTGAGGATATAGAGTGGCTGAAAAGCGGACGTTCGAAATGTGGGCTCAAGATGTTGAGAGCGCAGGTGCTCCTTCCCAACACAGCTCTGCTGTTAATCTTGCCTGCCAGAGTCGTCCATGTGCGTCTGGTTCTTTGGGCTGGAGAGAGAGGGTTTTGTGTTTCCTTCTTGGGAAAAGGCTTTGCATCCCTGCTGCTTCTCAGGTGCTTGGAGGGGAGAGCAATTCCATTACGGTGAGATAGAGAAGATATCGGAGTCTCTTGCAGGGGTCGAGTGGGGGAAGCAAGGTCACGTGGTGTGATTGGCCTTGCGGGGCCAATGCTGAGGATTCTGGCTGGCCACCCAGATGTCAGTACTGAAGGATTGTGCTTCATTTCGGAAAACGGCCTTGCCCATGTCTGGTAACACAAGTATTTCAGATTAGAGGCCTGGGGGAAGGGCCCCCAAGTGGATCTCCAAGCCAGCATCAGCCAAGGTGACGATGCAAAGAGGAGTTCCCATCATGCCAAAGAACCATATTGTGCCACCTCGGATTTTAAAAATGTCAAGACCTTAATGCCGCTTGCCAGCTGAGCTCCAGTAAGGCCGGAGCAATGTGCTGTGGTGACTCCGTGCAGCTGATGCCTTGAGGTTTTTGTCTGAGTCACAGGAATAAGGATTCTGTTGAAAGACGAGGCAGGAGTGAAATAATCCATCCAGCAGTGGGCCTGAGTCTCTGTCCGATAGAATTTGGCCATGTCTAAGGCCTTATCTCTGATGGCCCAGCAAGTTCAAGTAGGGTTCCAGATGCATGGGACAGAGCTTGAGGCAGGGTGGCCGAGTGGTGAAGGGACTCGACTGGGAATCAGGAGACCTGGGTTCTACTCTCCTACTCTGTTTTTGTGATCTTGGGTAAGTTCCTTCCATTCTCTGTGCCTGTCTCTCTGTCCTGTGTTCAGATGGCACGTTCTCTGAGGGTATGTCTGCACTACCCCGGGCTCCGACTCTGGTTTGAGCTCGAGCCCTCTTCTGTCCACAAACAAATCAGTCTGATTCAGGGTGGGGTCCTAGGACCCTGCTAAAAGGGGTGGGTCGGAGCCAGAGTCCCACTGTCCCTCGGGTCCAATCCCTGTTACTTTGCAATGTGGACGCAACTCAAGCTGCAGACCCAAGTCAGAAGGTCTGCGTAGTGCAATACAGATGCGTTAGCATGGCTGCGAGACCCGGGTTTACAATGCAGTGTGACCCCTCAAACATAGCTTGGAAACCCCACAACCTAGACTCAGTGTGCCGTGTAGACCTACTCCGGAAGGCAGTGGCTGTATGTGCCCCGGCTGAGACTGGGGCTCTGTTGCGCCAGTGCTATATAACTAACAGACTGCAGTGCATCTCGTCTGGCCAATCCCAAGTCGCAGGTGTGGCAGAAACAGGAACTTGCCCGGGGCTTGGGGTTGGCACGGAGCACATGCAGGTGCAGCATTGTCGGGGTGCTGAGGTGTGCAGCCGCATGGGCGATAGAGGTCCGAGGAAGAGTACGACAGCCTTGCATCTCCACCCTCCCAATTCCTCCCACGCGCTGGGGGGATTAGAGATAGGGTTGTCATCCGTCAGGTTTTCACCTGGACAGTCCAGGTTTCAGCTTGTGTCCAGATGCCATTTAACAAGCCCCGATGTCCATTTTTTTTAAATCTTGGGGGGCAGAGGCGGGGCCTTGGGGGGGCAGAAGTGGCAACCCTAGAGAAGAGGGTTGAATAAGCCTGTACTGGCTTTTGTGACATGCGCTAGAGTAGGGGCAGACAAATGGCCACCGGCTGACCCGGGAGATGTCCCCTCCAGCTGGCCTAAAACCCACTCTTCGGGCTGTGCTGTAACTGCGGCTGGATACAGAAGGAAAGATCCAAACTGGCCGCTGTTCTGTGGTGCCCTTTGGCCAGCCGGGGGCTCACTCTTTTCTCTGGAATCTCTTGGGCTCGGGAATCCAAGCCTTTTCCTTCAGCGTGCAAGCTACTGACATAGGAACGCACCCGCCTGATCTGCCAAGCCTCGGAGCTGTCGAACAGGCTCTGCCAGCCAGGGAAGCCCGGGTGTGAGCCAGGACCCGGTCCAGCTGTGTGAGTGTCGGTGCCTGGACATGTCTTTTCTGGGTGTTGCTTGCCGGGTGCAGTGCAACACACCCCCACCGCTCTGAGGAGGAGCCTCGGTGGGCGAGAGCTGCGGAGCCAAGAGCAGAGCTGGAGCCCAGCTGCGCGCAGCGGGGAGCGTATGGTAAGACCCGAACTCATTGTGCTTCAGCCCTGGGAGCATCCCGGGGGCATGACAGCCTCTAGGAAACGGACACAGGCGCCCCCAGGGTTAGGGTTCAGCCCCCACAAAGCAGCTCTGTTCAGGTTCCTGTGGAAGCTGCATGTCGGATGCTGGCTTGAGGGCTGCCTCTCCTTGTCATGCTGGCCTGGCTAGGCGTGGGCACTGTTGCCATGAAAGGATCGAGGGGGCATGGTCCTGTTTCTAATCAGACCCCACCTCTCAATGTTGGGGGTGAAGGAAGGAAATTTAAAAATGGAGGTGAGGCAGTGTGGCCAAGTGGATAGCGTGCTGACCTGCTGGGTGGCCTTGGGTTAGTCACGGAACTCTTGTGCCTCAATTCCCCTATCTGTAAAATGGGCATGATACTGACCTTTTGAGATCTCATGAGCACTACGACAAAGATTTATTTGTGGAAGAAAATCTAAATTTTGCCAGCAGGCAGGGTGCTCCAGGGATGATCCTCCCGTGAGGCTTTTATGCAACGGGGGCGATGTCCCCACCCAGCACTCTTCCTCCCTGTCACCCCCAACACCTTAGTCTTGACATCAGGGTCATGCATAGCATTTTATAGCACTTTACAGTGACTTTCTTTAACCATATAGAGACACTAGCTCATTAAACCTCCCAGCCTCCCTGGTAGGCGGTGGTGGTCCCACTTTGGGGATGGGGAAACTGAGGCACAGAAAGGCAATGTGACTTGCTCTAGATCAGTGGCGGAGCTAGGATTAGAACTGGGGGCCTCCTGACAGCGGCCTTAGACCCGTTCTGTCCACGCCGCTTTGCTCAGTAGCTGCCCCTTTTTCCCCTGCCCCGTGTTCTGGGTGGGATGAGGCTCAGTGGCTCCGTTACGACTCTGGAGGGAGGGGGATGGCTGAGTGTCTTGTGCCAGGGTAGTGCTGACTTGATCTTGGGGCCCCGGTGCCCTGCTCCTCCCAAAGAAACTAGGGAAATAAAATCAGAGTAAAGCGAATGTGTTTAGGGCGGCCACTCGCGCCTTCCCGGACTCCTGGCTGTTCTGTACCTCTGGGAGCCACCTCGCATGCGAGGTCACCCCCACCGGCGTGACCTTGTACGCACTGGGCAGGCGAGGCCACGCTGGAGCAGCGCGCGCCGCAAAACGGTGACCCATGACTGGGATTAAAAGCGCCTCTGGTTTTGTTTTAGTGCCAGCCGGGGAACAAAGTTTAAAAACAGGCCTGTCCGGCTTAAAACCGCATGCAGGGCCTGCCTGCTGTCCGTCTGGACTCACCCAGCGGCGCCTCCTGCTGGTCATCCTCGGGAATTAGCTCAATTTCCAGCCAGAGCGCCCTCCGCAGGCCAGTGATCCGCCTTACCACTGGCCCCCGGTCCCTTCCAGGGCCCGGTGCCTTTGCCTTGGGTGCTGCCCCCTGGCAGTACCCCCACTCCCTGGGTCTCCCCACCCCGGGGAACCCTCACCCACTGTCGCCACATCGCCTCAGCCGTGGCTACTGCCGGTCACTGTGCCCTGGGGCGGACTGCAGTGTAAAAGCCAATTATCACAGGCAACAAGGGGTTTGGACTGGCTGCCTTTACCCACGCTCAGGCTGCCCCTCTGCAACCCCAATACCTATATGGGCCTGGGACATTGCTGGCCTAGGGCTTCCCAGCTCCTGAGGCCTTTCCCCAGCCCCTGCCTCGGCTCTAGGTCCCTGGGTGAGTTCCCGCACAGCCAGGCCTCTTCTCTCTCCAGCCAGAGAGACTCTGCCCGAGCTTCGGGCTCCCAGTCTTTATAAGGGCCAGCTGGGCCCTAATTGGGGCGTGGCCCAGCTGCGGCTATTTCCCCAATCAGCCCAGCTTCTAGCCCACAGTCCCAGCCCTCTTCAAGGGCTGGCTTCCAGCCCTTCGGGCAAAAGCGGGGTGACCACCCTGCTACACCGTCCATCTGCCCCTCCCCGCCGCTACACGGCGCTGGCAGCTGTTATTCCAGGCTTGCCCTCGACCACCAGACGCAGTGGTTAGGGTGCGCTAGCTGAGGTTACAGCTTGTCCCGTCTACACTGAAGGAGGCCGGACACGGATGCAGCCATGTCCTCTTCCGGGGCCAACCAGAACATCCAGCCTAGAGCGGCCTCTCGGGAAGGGGGGCGATGGCTGGGCCTTTCCAACCTGTTGCTGAAATTGGTGTCAGCTTCTTCACTCTGCTGCTCAGCTGGCTTGGCCCTCCCAGCCCTGTTTCCTTCCCCGTCTCCGTCACGTAGCCCTTGTTGTGAGAGGGGGAGCTAAAAAGAAGTCCACAGCTGCTGTTAGCCGCTGTCCTTTGGTTGTATCGGAGGACTGCCGCTCACCCTGCGGTAGGTGTCCTTAACAAACCTGCTCGGACGGGAGCAGGCTTTTTTGTAGCCTCTCCCTTGTAGCAGATCGTCTTTCCACCTCTTAACTTGAGGGAGAAGGAGACTGAGATACAAACCCTTCTGGGGCTTTCAGGGTTAATTCAGCCATTGCCTGAGTCTGACCAATCATTGTTGGCACTGAATTTTATATACAGGGAATGCGCCTGCTGCTGGGGAGGCGCTAAAACTGGGGTTGGCCAAAGGCAGCCAGTGAGTCGGGGTAGCCGGGGGGTGGGGGTTATGGAGAATGCAAGTCCTAGGATTTGATACTCCATCTGGATCTGAACATATTGAAGAGGTGGGTGGTAATGGATTCATGTTCTTGAAGTTCAAGGACACAAGGGACCCATACGATCATCTAGTGAGTCTGACCTCCTGGATGACGCAGGCCAGAGAATCTCACCCAGGGCTTCCTGCCTGGAGGCTGGTAGCTCGTGTTTGAACGAGAGTAGATCTTTTTAAATAGCTGTGTGCGAATCGGGTCAGGCCCCTTGTTAGGCAAGGCGCCAGTGAAGCCCTGTGCTGTGCCAAGCTGTAAGGGGGAGATATGATTTCTGTGCTTTGGAAGATTGTGGCGTGGGAGATAGCATTTGTTTTGGTAAAGGGGGTCGTCTTGAAAGACTGTGCACTCCAAATATAGATACAGTCAGACACCGTGGCCCTGACCCTAATGCTAAGAGAGCAATAGTGTCTGCTTCGATGCTGAGAATGAACACACACCTGGTCAGCGGCACCCCTCATTTATCCTGCACAAGGAATGAACCTCTAAGAAACCTGGGCTTAATGTAGACCTTAGAACATTCTCCAGATCTTTGGCCTGGCCTGGCCTGGCCTGGCCTGGCCTGGAGACTTAGTCAAAAGATGGAAGGCCAGGGCCTCAATCTAGCACCAATTTCTTAACTCCCTCAAGGCCAGCACCTGCACTGAAATTCTGGAACCACTGAAGCTAACAAAATGGGCTAGTCAGTGTCATTCTGCAGCTAGTGATGCTAACAGCAAAGTTGTTTCACTTGTGACCCATGATTGGATTGACCGATTCTCCCAAGGTAACATCCTGTTGCCTCTTCTCCTGCGGTTTGTCTAGACTCTAGAGCATTTGGTTGTGTTCTCACTCCAGCTGAGTACCAAGGACGGCATTAGGAAAGCACAGATATTTGTGTAATGTCCAGAGCAGTAGTTAGCTCAAGGACCACTAACTTTAGACAGACCCACTGCACTGCAAGCTGTCTAACCTTGTTTGATTTTTTTTTTAAGCACTATAATAACTAATATCTAGCTCTTACCCTGTTGCTTTTTACCCAGAGATCTAAAAGAGCTTTCTAAAGTCGGTATCCTTATCTCCATTTACAGATGGGGAAACTGAGGCATGGGGCAGGGAAGTGATTTGCCCAGGGTCACCTAAGAGGGGAGAGGTCAAGCCAGAAACTCGGGTATCCTGTTCCCAGTGCTGTATCCACTAGTCACACTGCATCCCATGGATTCCCTTTTCCCGTTTTGCCTGTAAATCAGACTGAAATGTTAAGTCCTTCCATGACCACGCTGACTATCTCAGGCAGTTGATCACTCCTCCGCTATGGGCTCCCCCAACCCGTGTCTGGCTCTGTCTAGAATCGCAGCTGTCTTGCAGGCTGAATGATCTGGGTAGGAAGGATTAAACACCTGAATAAAACCAACTCTGCCAAATGCAAGCGACTGAGCCAGGCAACAAAAGGGTTATCTGAATGGGAGCCAAGAACCAAAGATCTGTCGGAGCTGGGAGCAATCTGCGCTGTGGATGAGAAGGCTGAGAAGCAGATGACTCAGCCTGTCATATCCTGCCTTGCCACAATGATTGCATTTGAATACAGGTGGACAGCTTTTCTTTCTTTGCCACCCTCCTTCCCTTCCAGGAAACACTCACCCGTTCATTGCTGCACCTGTCACCCCGTGATTCGTCTTGGCCATGGGAATCCTGGTGTGGTTTATCAGGGAACCAATCACAGTAGCTGCTCGCTGGCTATTAGTCACTATTTAGAAGTCAGGCTCTGATCCCTCAGCTGTTTAAGAATCCTCCTGCATCCTCATGCAATGGGGCAGGAGAGGTGCTTGGCGGTTGCACGTCAGGTCCAAAGCCTTGCCTATCCACCTTCTGCATTGTCAATCCCCCAGCACCGCTGTGAGAGTCCGTCCTCACTGCAATGAGGCCAGGCTGTCACCCCCCCTAGCCCTCCTCCTGTCCACACACAAACCTCCATGCGAATCTGGTGCTTTCAACCTGGGCTAGCTGGCCCGGCAGGGTTAGAGCCCAGGTGCCGCTTTGCAGTGTGGACACAGGTGAAATCTCTGCGAGTGGGGGGTTGATAGTCCTCCAGAGCCTTCACCCAGTGTGCCCAGAAGGACAGATGAGGTCTCCCACAAATCATTGGGTGAGCGGCTTAGCTTAGTTGCAGCATAAAGAACCATGGGATATGCCCCTGGAAATCCTAGCGAGAGAGACAGAGCCTGGCACCAATGAGGATGTGATAAAGTACGGAGGGCTTTGCAGTGGGGTGGCTCATGCCCAGGCTAGACTGACCCCGGGTGCCGATCAGCTGGGCTAGCTCTGCTGTGAAGACTCGCCCTAGGAGGGAGAGAGAGTCCCTTCCAATTGCATCTACTTCAATGGAAGATCTTCTTTGACACTTATATTGGGGTAGCACTGGTCAGGCCCCTGTTCTGCTAGGTGCTTTACAAATGCCCTGGCCCCAAAGAGCTTGCTGCTTGAGCTTCAGGGAGGGATTGAGATCTAGTGGCAAGAGCAAGTGGGGCTGGCTGTCATTCTGATTCTACCACTTACTCACCATGAAACCTTGGCCAAGTCTAACCTCTGCCTCAGTTTCTCCATCTGTAGAATGAGGGTGATTAAGACCTGCTTTATACTTAAATGTCACAGCATCTGTCACATAGAACATAGAAGTGTCATTTCCCAAAGGTCTCAAGACGTTAATTTAACCAGCTGCTTTTATATTTGATGGCATTCAAGTGCCTTTACGTTGTACAAATGGCTCATGGCGTTTTATGACTGTTACAAAGCACCGTCGATGTAAAAGTAAAACGAGGTTGGTGTATTCTGGCTGCAGACTCTGCCTGAGATCTGAAAGTCAAGCTGGGCTCCTTCTGGCAAGCACAACACCCAGCAAGAGGGAATCTGTGATTGGAACCTAATTAACACTGCACTCTGGCATGAGGTGATTAGAACCCAGCTCCCTCTCCTTCTATGCCTAACCGGCATAAAAATGTTTTGCTGTCTAGAGTTGGCCAGACACTCCTTCGCTGGCCGCAAAGGAGACATTTGTATTAGGTCCCTCTCCTGACTGTAAGCACGTTCCAATGAAGCATGATGTCTTTAAAATTGGCTTAGCCACTGGCTCTTCTGTATAATCGATAGTCATGCTTCAGGGCATCAAGCAATTGTCACAGCGGTCAGGCAGGCTTGGGGCAGCATTGCACAGCTGGCCAGGTGCGTTGTGGGGTTTATTCACATCAGGTGTTGGTCACTGCAGGAGGCTGCTTGACTGATCCAAATCTGGTACAGCGAATCCTGTGTGATTAAAATAGTGCCGGGTAACCCCCCAGTGACACTGTTGTTGCTCTGAGTGCCAGTCCTGGGAGGGCCTCAGCACCGTCCCTTCCTATTGACTTGAATGCTGTATCCTATTGCCCGATTACTGCAAAGTGCATTCTAAATAGGTTCAGCGCGCTCATTCTAAGGCCCATGGTAGGGTCCTAGGAGCCCCCCTCCCCTTCTAGCATCCCACCTCTCATTATGGCTTTTCCAGCTGCACTGGGGCTGTTACCAGGGAGCTGGATGGAGGATAATCTTCCCTCCAGCTTCCCCACCTTTGCCAAACTTGCAGTGTGTGAGCCGCCTGCTGGTAAGCTGTGCCCTGGGCAGGCACTCCAGGGCAGGTTGATTGAACCACCTCTTCTTGCCCAATATCCTGAGCAGAGAAAGGATTGCAAAACCCTCACTGCAGAGTGGGAAGCTTTCAGGGCCCTCTGCAAATTCTTCCTCCTGTTGTTGGCTTGGGGCTGTTGGCTTGTCACTTGTTTCCTTTTCTGCTGCTGGCTGGTTATTCAGGGTTGTTCTGGCTACGCATGAAGAGATGCAGGGGCCAGTGCTGCCACAAACAGGGAGCAGTTGGGGCAGCTTGGGAACTTCCCCTGAACTGAGAAGGCCTGAGATCGGAACCATCCTGTGCACTGAAGATCCCTGAACTTGGGAACGGTTGGCAAAAGGGTTGGACTCGCCTCTAGTGCAGAGATTCATAGATTATAAAGGCAAAAGGGACACCTGTGATCACCTGACCTGTACAGCACCGGCAGTAGGACTTCCCTAAATTAATTCCTGTTTGAATCAGAGCCAAGCTTTCAGAAAAACAGCCCGTCTTGACGTAAAAATTGCCAGAGCTGGAGGATTCACCACAACCCTCAGGCAGCAGTTCCAGTAAACTAGACACTGGCTTAATGTCTCTGTGGAACGCCAGTTCTGAGCTCAAGAACTGGCCAGATTATAGAGTAGCAGCCGTATTAGTCTGTATTCGCGAAAAGAAAAGGAGTACTTGTGGCACCTTAGACTAACAAATTTATTAGAGCATAAGCTTTCGTGAGCTACAGCTCACTTCAATGCATCCGATGAAGTGAGCTGTAGTTCACGAAAGCTTATGCTCTAATAAATTTGTTAGTCTCTAAGGTGCCACAAGTACTCCTTTTTCCTTTTGGCCAGATTATGTCCTCCTTAAAGGTGGAATTCAGCACCTCCTAGAAGACGATCAAATACAAATGGAGGGCGGAGGTGGGCAGAAGAGAAACAGAAGGCACGGGGAAAGATCAGACCACCTTAACCTGGGCACTGCCAAACTCAGAGGTCCCTCCAGTGGACCTATGTCCACCCTTCTCCAGCCCCTGACAAGCAGTAGTGGTGCGTGGTGAACTGTTTGTACTTCCCCTCTTTTCTTACTGTGCTCCCCTGGCATGTGAGTTGCACCCGCATGAGTTCCTTCATGCTCACTGAGATTCAGAGGCTGAACTTTGTGGTGCGATGTGCACGTGTGAGAGTTGCATGTGGCTCTGTATATAGGAGCCCTACGGTTGGTGTAACCTGCTGGAAGAAGGTAGAAAAGTCCCATCAAAAACGTTAACCTTTCTAGGGCGTCCTTTCTAACCCCGCTGTAGAATTCAGTAGGGAATTCTATCCCTGGTGTGTTAGAAGCCTATTGGATGATTCTAACCTATTTAAAAAAATCAATTGTTCTGTAAGCTTTTAGTGTAAATGGTGTCATTCCCCCTTACCTTGGTCCCACAAGTCACACCATCTTGGACTCCCCTCTGAATCTGGTCTGCCTTCTGCACTCCCTTCACCAATGGGAACCTGGCATCTTTTGCTCCTGGAGTCTCCCGGCTGAATTTTAGTGCACAGGAAGTAGTTTGATGCACTTGCCAACTGTCGCCTGCTGTGATTCCTCTTTGACACATTGCTACATTTTGGCCTGGTTCTCGTCTTGCCACCTGTGTGTATCGCACGCTGGCGAGCCTGCCCTTAGTCCCCCAATGCAGGCTTGTCCAGAAGGGGTTCCCATGGCTGGCAGCCTATGAGCTGGGCCAAGAGGCCCTAGGGGCCTGTTTCTGGTTAGTTTGGGACAGCACTGTGCCGGAGGAGAGCGTAGGAAGGGAAGGTGCAGTGGCTGAGGATTGAACAGAGCTGGCTGAGCCTCCACCGTAGACCAGCAGAAGGGGCTGCAGCTCAGGAGTGAGGTTCGTGGGTAGAACTGCGGCGTGGGAAAGCCCAGGCCTGGGAACAGCAAGAGTTTCTGGGGCTCCTGGGGCTGTGTGTGTGTGGGGGGGGGAATACAGCCCTGCAACAGTAGGGGGCGCTGCAGGGCAGGAGCCAGGGCTCTTGATTGTGTGCGGACTGGGAGGTGTGGGGTTGTGATGCTCCGGATGCCCTCTGGGGGAGCTTGTGTGGACTCAATAAACCCGATGTGAAAGGCCTCCCATCCCTGGAGTCGCTCCATCAAGGTTTGGTGGAGCTGGCCCCCGGGATGGACCTGCCCCAGTAGCCTAGAGATGTGGCTGGGAAGGGACAAGCTGGTGCTGCTCTGAGACCCACCAGTGTCCCCTTCTCGATGCTGCCAAGCGGGCCAGGGCCTTGGCTGGTGCTGGGTGCCCCTTTGTTGCTGAGCGAGGGTTAGAAGCAAGTGCCTCTTGGAGACCCAGCCTGTCCCCTAGCCGCTGTGGCACTGCGGGAGGAAGTGTCGCTGATGTTTCTAGTGACTTGGCATTTCCTGACTCTCTCTCTTTACACAACGCTTTTTTTTTTTTAAAGTCACTTTCTTGTTTTGCTGCTTTCCGTGCTCACGTTCTCCCTCCCCCCCCTTCCCGGAGCATCGCCGACCTTCGCTGGGGCCGCACGCATTGCCAGCGGCTCTGCTCTCGGCATATCGCCTGCATGCTGGATTTGGCTTAGCCCTGGCTGATGATGGAGCTGCCAGGCTGTCACATAGGATCTCCGGCCGTTGCCTGCCAGGTATGGCATGCAGGTGGTAGCCCGCTGCCTTGCGTCGGGGGGTTAGTCTGTGCAGGCTAAGTGGGTGTCTGCCTCTGATCTAGCGCTTGCAGATGTTTGAGAAGTTACAGGAAACAAGCTCTGTGTCTGGGGTGTGAAAAACAAGTTAGTAAATACAACTTCCACTTGCTGTCTCTGCAGTGCTGGGCAAGTCGATCGATGGCTTGTAGCAGGAGGGAGGCTAGTGCATGTCACGTGTGTGAGAGCTTTTACCAGTCCAGTCTTTGGGCCTGATCCAGCCAGGTGCTGGGCACTCCCTTTGAGAGTGCTATGCCCCTGGCAGGATCAGGTCCTTTTGAGGACAGCGATCTTACACCTGCAGGTCCTGCTAGGCTCTCCTGGGGAGAGGAGCCCTGTCACTTGGAGCTAGGCTAGGCAGGCTGGGCTCCTGGCATCTCTTTCTGTGGCGAGCAGTGAGAGGAAGAAAAATAGACCAGGCATTTGAGGAATATCTAAAGGGTGTATGTAATCCCTTCTTCGCCTTCCTGGGAAAGCCCTGTAGACCCTTACAGGGAGCACTCTGAAAAGCTGTCTGTTGAAACAGAGTGAAATCCTTGCTCTAGGGACTTTTGCCACCCTGCGGAATGATAAGAGTTTGTCACGTTCTAAGAAAAGGAGTACTTGTGGCACCTTAGAGACTAACAAATTTATTAGAGCATAAGCTTTCGTGAGTTACAGCTCACGAAAGCTTATGCTCTAATAAATTTGTTAGTCTCTAAGGTGCCACAAGTACTCCTTTTCTTTTTGCGAATACAGACTAATACGGCTGCTACTCTGAAACCTGTCACGTTCTAGTGGCTGGTCCAGGAAGTCTACGGAGTGGAGATGAGTCTCTAATATCAAGCTTATAGGGCTTTTCCATAAGGATGCAACTTCTCCTCTGCTTCTTCCCTTCCTTTAAGCCCATCCATGGTGGGAAGGAATTGGGGCATGGAATCTCCGTTTGCTTTCCTGGCAAAGGTTACTTGCGATGGGAGGTGTTGGGAACCTTGGATGCTACTGAAGCTTAACAAAAGCGCTGGCTTGCTCCTGGTGTGCTCAGTGGGCAGGAGACAGAGTGACTAAAGACCTGCTTCCTGGACACCAGGATTTAGATGGGAGCTAAGGCTCAGCCCATTGGTCTGCCTGCTGCGAACTCCACCCACCCAGACTGGGCATGAAAGCCCCGGCAGGTCTGCTCGCTCCAGAGCTGTGACTGTCCAGAGAGCCACTACCCCTGCTTGCAATGACTCTGCCTTATCAGCCTATCTCTTCTATAGAACTATGGTGAGTTGAGACAGAAAGAGCGATGGACCGATAGGCAAACTGTTCTCAGGGAAGCTTTAACTGTGGAGCGACCAGAGGAAATCAGGCTGATCTGGCATCAGATGCTTTCAAGGCAGCCTGCCACTCGGAGGAGGAGGGAGACCTACACACACACCCTGCAGTTGGGGGCAGAGCTTCTACTAGCGGGCAAAGGAAAAGGGCAGGCGATTCTGGGAAGCACTTAGATACCAGGTGATGGGCACAAGAAGGATGCAGCAGCAAGGGAGTGCAAAGAAATGGAGGTGGTCTCTCTGGCCCCCTGGTTTCAGATGTCTGTCTGTCCCATGGAATGGCTCTTGGGAGAGGCTGGACTGCAAAGGGCTGGTGCGTGTGCTGCTGGCTGTTAGTTGTGATTGGCTTGCCTGAATGTGCATGTCTGTCTCTGGATTCTGGCATTGGGTGGGGGGGTTCCAGGCCCTGGCTTAGCACATGGGGCTGAATGTACTATTGCAGCTGGCTAACCCAGCTGCAGGCCCATTCTCTGTCCAGTCCTCTGCCGTTCAGATGGCACGACGGACGCAGAACCCTGCTTGGGGATTTCCCCCAGGGCTTGTGTGGTGTGGGTGGGGAGGGGGAGTGGCTGGTGCACACTGAGCTCTGGTGCGTTCTAGCTGGCACATGGTCCCTTGGGCCCACAGCCAGCTGGCATGAATTAGAGCAGCCCACTGGCTGGGCTGGGGCTGCCTCTCCACACTGAGCCAGGGGGAGCAGCCTCGAGCGGCACTGCATAGCCTCTCAGGCCATATGCCAGTCCACGGGCATTGCACTGTGACCCTGGCTTTACAGGATCCCAGCTTAACCTGTGTTAACTCAGTGTGGGTCCTTGTCCCTCTAGTCATTGGACCACGCAGAAGTGATTTGAATCTTCCACTGCTTCTGAGCCAGCACGTCTGGTCCTTCCATTCATGTAGTCAGTGGTTCTGAGTTTGGTCCTTGCAGGTGACCCCTGGATTGTCAAGAGAGGACCGGTTCCTTCTCCTGCACCCCTGGCCTAACCTGACTGTTCAGTCCCTTTCTTTTGGCTTGTTTGCATGGCAGAGAATAGCATGGGTCTTCCCTCCCCTCCACCAAGAGTGACCTGTGTGACCTTACAGGTAACTTGTCTGATAAGAAAGGGGGGGGAAGGACTTCTGGTCCCTTAGAATGGGCTCTGATTGCTGGAACTGGCTACTCTGCCAGCTTGCACTCTGTTTGTGGCTTTTCATAAAGCACCAGTTCCTGGAGTCCTGTGATTATGCAGCATCTCAGCTTCTGGGAAAAGTTTCCAGCCTTCGTGGTTACAGTGTGACCTAAAGGCTCAGGAACTACCAGGCGAAGAAGAAGAACCCAAAAGGTATTAAAAACCTCAGGAGAGACAAAGTGGGTGAGATAATCTCTGTTGTTGGACCAGCTTCAGTTTGGTGAGAGGGAGAAGCTTTCGAGCTTATTCAATGTCACAGCTGAATACAAGATTGAACATATTCTAAAGTCCATTCACACTGAGTGGTCCCTTACAATATATGTGCCAACTACTTATGCTGAACTATCTATTTGGTCTTATATTTAGCTCTGACACCCTACGTTTCCTGGATTTGAAGAAGAGCTCTGTGTAGCTCGAAAGCTTGTCTCGAAAGCTTGTGTGTTTCACCCAATAAAAGAGATGACCTGGCCCACCTTCTCTCTTGCCTTGTTTCCTGTCATTCACTGGGAGACAGTCACCAAAGTGATGGCACAAAGCCTCTCTGACTTCCCTGGTTTGTGGTCTCTGCTTTCCCCTTTGGATGGTCGGCTGGTCTCCAGCATGGTTTGTGATGCAGTACCCTACAGTGGAATCTGTACTGGCTGTCCTTTGGGAGTTTTGCATGTATGTCTAAAAGTATCTTCCCCGCCCTCGAACAGGGGGCATGAGTGGGACAAGCCTATGAGGATTTTAAGATCATATCACCTTATGGTGGAACCTGAGTTTGCTGCTCTGTTACTGCTTGTGTTCTGAGTTGGAGTGAGTTTAATAAACCTTTTATACAATACCGGTTTGTAAACGTACGTATTTCAGAGTAGCAGCCGTGTTAGTCTGTATTCGCAAAAAGAAAAGGAGTACTTGTGGCACCTTAGAGACTAACAAATTTATTAGAGCATAAGCTTTCGTGAGCTACAGCTCACTTCATAAGTGGTGTTTTACAGAGCATAATGAGATGTGTAACCTGCCCCGCGAGCTTGACATCTGGCTAAGACAAACCCAGCATGCAAGAGAAGGGGTATAGGTGAAGCAGGCAGAGACCTATGTGCTGTCTGTGCTACTAAAAGGACACGGGTTACAAAAGGCAGAGTGCTACCGTCTCATTTTGGGACTGCTGAGAGCAAAAAGCTATTAACTGTATTGCACAACTTGCGTGTCATCTGTTTTGAAATCTAGCCTCACATTCTACAAACTCTGGGCTGCAGTGCTGCTGAGATGCAGCCCTCTCTGGGGTGAGGGACAGCGACCAACCAGTGCACGTGTGATACCTCTCTGAGGAGGAGAGGGGAAATTTTAGCCCAGGTTACTGGAGGAGAACATCTCTGTCAAGCAGACAGGGCCCCTGGAGGTCAGATAAGTGAGATGCCCGGTGAAGCTCCTGGAGCTCAGTGCGCATCTCAGAACCATGCAGGGCTGGGTCAGCCTTGCTGAGAGTGGACAGTGGGGATCCAAGACCTGCTGGTAATCATCTGCTGTGTAATAGGAAAGCTCCCCTCCCAGATGTGTGGCCTCCAAGGGGGTGTATCATATGGGAGGGAACTGCGATGGGCTGTTGATCATGTGACTTGTCAGCCTATCCAGGCTTGGGTGCCCATCACTCTGAGCTGAGCCCCTTCAAGACAGGTGTCGGGTGGGACCATTTAAATCATCTAGTCTGACCACCTGTACATCACAGGCTGTTAAATTTCACCAGTATACCCCTATATTGAGCCCGAAGGCTCCAGTTCACATCAGTCCTTGGGAGACTAAACTCTCAGGCAGAGAACAGGAGAGATGGTGGGACCACTGGTGCCCATGCAGTGGCAGGGAGCTCATGAGGTGAGATCTGCCCTAGGAGGTAAGCTACACCCCATGCTTCAGAGAAGGGCAAAGAAACCCCCAAGGTGTCTGCCAATTTACCTGGGGAGGCAATTCCTTCACATCCCCCAAATCTGGCCATCATTTGACCTGACCATGTGACCCTTTTGCATGTTCATACAGAAGCATAGAATTATCATGGATTTTGCAGCACTATGTACCCTGCACTCTCTCTCATCGATCGGTCAAGGTGGGGGAAGCTTGAATCTGGAATTGCCTCTTTCTAACTTCCCCCGAAGCTTGTGGATGTTCAGACTAGACTGTTCTAATTTGGGCCAGTCTCTTCAGCTAACATCTCTGTGGGGGGGGGGGGGTGTACGTTTAGTTTATATTTACTCCTGGCTTCTCACCACGTCCTTGCTTTGTCTTTTAGAAAGACTTGGCCTACCTGCAGCAGTGGCTGGAGACGTTTGTCATGAACTTTGAAAAGATCATCGCGGTGCAGTCTTTGGACCCGAGGAGGTGAGTGTTTCCCCTCTCTGGACTCTGGTTTGGGGGCTGCTTGGTGGTCACACTAGTTAGTGCAAACACTTGGAGGTCACGTGGGCAGTTAAAGAACCTGAATCGAATAGAACAAGTTCTCCTGTGAAGCTGGTGCCTTCAGTAGATTTCGCTTGTTTCTCTGCCTAAGGGGTTCACAGATTACTATCGAATATTTTCTTTAAACCAGTGTGAATTGAGTGCTGGGCGAATACTGCCAGAACAATAGCATCTCTGGAGACTCCTTTGTACACCCACAGATAACGAGAGCCAGTGGCTGAGAAGTGAAGTTAGACAATCCTGAAGCACTTAGAGGAGAGGAAAGTGATCAGGAACAGTCAGCATGGATTCACCAAGGGAAGGTCATGCCTGACTAATCTAATCGCCTTTTATGATGAGATTACTGGTTCTGTGGATGAAGGGAAAGCAGTGGATGTATTGTTTCTTGACTTTAGCAAAGCTTTTGACACGGTCTCCCACAGCATTCTTGTCAGCAAGTTAAGGAAGTATGGGCTGGATGAGTGCACTATAAGGGGGTAGAAAGCTGGCTAGATTGTCGGGCTCAACGGGTAGTGATCAATGGCTCCATGTCTAGTTGGCAGCCGGTGTCAAGTGGAGTGCCCCAGGGGTCGGTCCTGGGGCCCGTTTTGTTCAATATCTCATAAATGATCTGGAGGATGGTGTGGATTGCACTCTCAGCAAATTTGCGGATGATACTAAACTGGGAGGAGTGGTAGATACGCTGGAGGGGAGGGATAGGATACAGAAGGACCTAGACAAATTGGAAGATTGGGCCAAAAGAAATCTAATGAGGTTCAATAAGGATAGTGCAGGGTCCTGCACTTAGGATGGAAGAATCCAATGCACCGCTACAGACTAGGGACCGAATGGCTCGGCAGCAGTTCTGCGGAAAAGGACCTAGGGGTGACAGTGGACGAGAAGCTGGATATGAGTCAGCAGTGTGCCCTTGTTGCCAAGAAGGCCAATGGCATTTTGGGATGTATAAGTAGGGGCATAGCGAGCAGATCGAGGGACGTGATCGTTCCCCTCTATTCGACACTGGTGAGGCCTCATCTGGAGTACTGTGTCCAGTTTTGGGCCCCACACTACAAGAAGGATGTGGATAAATTGGAAAGAGTACAGCGAAGGGCAACAAAAATGATTAGGGGTCTAGAGCACATGACTTATGAGGAGAGGCTGAGGGCTGGGATTGTTAGTCTGCAGAAGAGAAGAATGAGGGGGGATTTGATAGCTGCTTTCAACTACCTGAAAGGGGGTTTCAAAGAGGATGGCTCTAGACTGTTCTCAATGGTAGAAGATGACAGAACGAGGAGTAATGGTCTCAAGTTGCAATGGGGGAGGTTTAGATTGGATATTAGGAAAAACTTTTTCACTAAGAGGGTGGTGAAACACTGGAATGCGTTACCTAGGGAGGTGGTAGAATCTCCTTCCTTAGAGGTTTTTAAGGTCAGGCTTGACAAAGCCCTGGCTAGGATGATTTAACTGGGACTTGGTCCTGCTTTGAGCAGGGGGTTGGACTAGATGACCTTCTGGGGTCCCTTCCAACCCTGATATTCTATGATTCTATGAAATTCAGCGTAGCAACAAGTCACGCTATTTTTAGCAGGCTTCAGAGTAGCGGCCGTGTTAGTCTGTATTCGCAAAAAGAAAAGGAGTACTTGTGGCACCTTAGAGACTAACAAATTTATTAGAGCATAAGCTTTCGTGAGCTACAGCTCACTTCATTGGATGCATTTGGTGGGGAAAAAAAAAAACCAATTTTCCACCAAATGCATCCGATGAAGTGAGCTGTAGCTCACGAAAGCTTATATTTTTAGCAGTGAGGGTAACTGACCATTATCGAGGGACACGGAAGATTCTCCATCACCTGACATTTTTTAAAATAGTCTCTAGCTGAACCAGAAGCTAGGGGCTTGATCCAGGAAGTGCTGGCTGAAATTCTCTCTCCTGCTGTGGTGGAGGTCAAATGAGATGATCCTAATGGTCCCTTCCAGCCCTTAAAATAGAACAAACAAAAATGTGTGAGGAGGAACACCACAAGCTGTGGCGACGCGAGATTCCCCTGTGCTCTCCTCTCAAATGTGCCTTAGCTTTGTTCTAGACTGACTACCACCAGGGGCAGAGGAGGGACCAGTGCCCATGGCCCATTCAGATTTTAGCTGCTCTCTTGCCAGGAAGGGGGCCAATTAGTGCCACTTGAGGTTACTGTTGTGAAGTGGATGCTCTCCTTCCAGGGCCTGCACTGAGACCCCCCACCCCCATATCCATGGCTGCTCAGCTGCCAGCGTGAAACCAGATGGCAGTGACGTTCAGGCCACCTCCTCGGCCAGGTCCAGCACCTTGGGGGTGACTGGCTCAGTAGCTAGTGATCAGTCCCAAGAGCTATTGCTGTCTCGCTTCGAATGGCTTCTAATCCTCCTCCTGCCTGAGGGTGCAGGCATCACTTCTCCAGAGGAAGAGCTTCTTGACCTTGCCTCATGATACTAATGTGGAGGCATCATTGTGCTCGGTGTATTACCTGAAAGGGAGGTCCTGCCACAGGGAGCTTGCAGTAATAGTGAATCTAACAAGGATTCACAGGAATGGATGCTCCTCCCCTGCTCCGTCCTAGCTGCTGTTCCCTGGAAGCCCTAGTGGAAGTGAGGGTTCCACGGTCTCCGCCCAGGGTGTGTTTGTTTCCTGGCCTGTTCTCCACCATCCATCCGAGGCAGGAGAAGCCTTCTCTCTAGATAGGACGTGCGAGACTTAACTGCTAACTCGGGAGAAGATCTTTTTGCAGAACAGGACTGAGGATGGGCATCATTGTGTCCTGCGGTGCCCACTACCTATGGGAGACGGTACACCTTACCATGCTCATCGCTTGTGGCTTTGGGGCTCTTGAAAACCTCCTCCTGATGCAATTCCACGTAATGCAGAATTTCTCCAGAACCAGCAGCTAACTACTGAGCTGCTTCTGTGCTGGGGAATAGATGGAATGGGGGCAGCTGGCTGAAAGCGCGCGAGGTTTGCACTTACAACAGTCCCCTGAAATCCCCCGTGCTTCATTGCTCGCATTGTTCAGGAGGGGCAAGGATGTAAATCGTGTGGGTGACTTTCCACTGCAGGACTAGTGGCTAGACGTGATGCAGGCAGCTCTAGCCGTTAAAGCTTTTTTCCCTTCTGCGCCTCTGTGCTCCAGTGCTTGCATTGGCAGAGCTGTGTGTTTGTAACTCGGCCCTGACCCACAGCCCTCCCGCTATTCCAGTCTTGGGCTCCTGCTCTCTCTGGCCATGGTTATTCCCATGTCTATAGATATGACTAATCATGTAACACTTCCTAAGTGTTGATCCAGGAGCTCTCTGCTGGGGAAATGGAGCCCAATCTGGGTGGTTTAAGGCAGAAGAAAAGCCAGGCTCCAAATATCGGCTATATTTAGCAAGTCCCTTAATTGTTGTACAGTAATTGCACTTGGCCTGTCAACGATCAGCTAATCTACACTTAATGCTATTTGCGGATGCTCCCTGGCCAGCATTATGCACAAGCGGAACACGCCTGAAGTTGTGCATTGTGAAATATTTCACAATGCATTAATTAAAACCTGTAATCTCATTGGGCTACCCCGGTGTAACAAAAGGAGGAATTGGATTTAGGGTGTGCCAGGCTCAGGAATGGTGGGGAGGAGATTTCGCTAGTAGTCTTCTGCATCATTATGCAGCTGAGTTCGTTGTGGACGCTACCAGCACTCCCTGCTCTGTTGGCCTTTTTTCTTGAGTCCTCTCCGCAGTTGCCAACTGATCTAAATTCTTTGATTCAGCTCCTGCTGCCTCTGTTGGATCAAGGAGAATATTTCTGAGACTCTGGAGGATCCTAAGTCCTTGGTCCTCTGCCTGAGTGCCTGGCTTGTGGCGTGGCTGGTTCCTAGATTCCTAGCCCCCTGCATTGACCCCTCTGCGGGTACATCTGGCACTTGAGTGAAGAGGAGCCTCCGAAGTTCTCACACTCTCCTTCCTTGGTACCGTGGGGTGGATTTTAACGTACTTGCTGTAGGAGGCTAAAATCTGGACTCTCCGCTTCCTCATTCCACAGGCCGGTTGTGGAAGGGGCATAAGATGGGCTGGGACTGCCCCAGGCTTTAGATCAGGAAAGTGCCCTGTGAAGAGCTCTGGAATAAACCTCTGGCAAGTCAGAGGGCGTTTGGCCATTAGGCGATCTGACTGCATAATTGAGGATTATGTTCACCCCTTGGAAAGGATCTGACCAGCCCTGAAGCAGTAAAACCAGACTCTGTGCTCACGATGGTTTGTCTTTTAAATGAAACTGTTCTCATGCTGCCACCCTCCCTTGCCTCAAATTTTGGCCGATAAACTGGTGCTTGACGGAAGCCCTAACCCCTTCCCCACAGTACAGAAACCTGATCCTGAAAGGTGCTGAACCCCTGCAGTCCATATTGAAATCAATAAGGTGACTCGGGATGAAGCCATAAATGCATCTGACTGAGCAATGCTGTTTCTATATGGCTGAGTCTTTCCTGACCCATTCTGGAGGTCAGTTTTATGACCTGAAGCATGTGGATTGATGACTCTAGGCCTAGCTGGTGTCAGTGCAGATTCATGCAGGTAACCACAATTGGGCCCCTGGGTGAGATTAACAATTAGGCCCTGGATAGTTGAACTCCAAGCAGCCATTTGTGGAACGCTTTGCTTCCAGGTTTCAGATCATGCTGTGGCTGCCCCCTATCTCCCTCTGCCTGTGGTTAGCAGGGTTGATTTCCACACCCCTTGGGTTCTATTGCAGTTACAATCTGTCCTCGTGTCTCCCAACCATCAGTGCAATTTCCTGGCGGCTTCCCTCCTCTCTTGTGGGGGTGGGGCAGGAGGACAGAGAGCTGCGCCCCGCCCGTGCATGGGAGGTGGAGGCAGTGAGGAGATCTCCATGGAGACGACATCACCTTTATACTGGGTATTAGTCAGCTCTGTTGACTCATGCAAACTGCAGGGCAAACAACCTGTCCTAGCTATGGTGGGGGAAGACCAGAAGAGAGACTGTCATGGAGTTCAAAGCCAGAAGGGACCTCCTGTCTATCCCAGGCCAGCAGCCCCCCAACCCTACTAAACCCACCAACTGAATAGCCCACAGAAGACAAGGCTGTTATGTGCCACAGGCAGAGAATAAGGGGGATCAAGGCACACCAATGTGCGAGTCCCCTGCAGTGGCAGGCAAATGTTTGAGTTACAACCCGTTCTTCCTGGCAAGTGGCCCGCAACCCACACACTGCAGGGGAAGGCAACCTGCCCTCTCCCCGGTCATTGCCAATCTAACCTGGAGGGAAATTCCTTCCCGACTCCACATGTGGTGATCAGTTAGGACCCTGAGCACGTGAGCAAGTACCAGCCAGCCATGCCCTTGAGAGACAGAATGCTCGGTGACCCCTCCAAACCCTGGTCCTCCCCATCCAGTGTCTCCTCTCCAGCCATGACAATCGCTGATGCTTCAAAGGAAAGAGATTTTAAAAAAAAAAAAAAAAAAACCTCCCAGAATACACTGGGCGAAATCCCTTCCTGACCCTTGGGGTGGCTGCTGAGCCCTGAAGCTTGAGCTTTGGTACATATAGTATAACGAGAAGTGAGCCCCGAGGCCATTGGGCATACTTAGGGCTGTCTATATGCATGTACTTGCAAAGCCCCCCGCTGCACGGTACAGACTGCCTTACCATCTCGGATCAGCTTCACGCTAGAGGAAGACTGTAGTTGAGGCAGAGCCTCATAGCCAGCTCTTCAGCGTCCCAGGCTGCCTCCCTAACCACTGGGCCATTCAAATCTGCTGGCAGCGCTAGTTAATCTGGTTGTGGGGTTGGGAAGAATGCGTCTCACTCTTATCTCCCTCTGAGCTCCGCGGCAGAGAATCCCTTGCTCTTTGGGGCGGGGCTCCACACTGAGCCTGTTGGATCCTGAGAGAGTCTATTTTTGGAAGGTGCTATGTGTGGAGTGGGAGATCGAGCTGTGAGTGGCCGTCTCATTGAGCTCCTAGATCAAGCAGCTGTAATCCCCTGCCAAGGGAAGCGTCTCAAGCCTGTGCCTATCCTGGTCTGATGAGGTGTGTTTTCAGGGGTTTAGCAATGACACTTGGCATGTGTCCGATCTTTAATGCCTCTCCTCTGAGGAGGGTCGGTGCCAGTCCGTGTTTAAATTTGGTGCTAGGCCAGAAAGAAGAGGGCTTCTGGGCCAAGTCTTATTTGCATGACCACACGAACTTTGTCAAGTCACTAATGCACATTTGAAGATCTCCGGTATAAATAAGGTAAGTGCCATGCAGCTTGCAATGCACTAGCAACAGTGTAGGCCAGGGGGTTTTTCTGAAGCTTACGTGCTGTCCACAGTTTCGCAGGACACTGTTTGTTGGCATACTCCTCTTCCTCTTCCTTGCTCCCTCTTGGAGCTGGGCTTGGAGCATAGTCGCTCTGCTTGGCTCACTGCAGCCCTGGTCATGTGATGGCAGCGTGATGGCAGCATGCTGATTTCTTCAAGTAGAGGCAGCTGTGTATTCCATGTTGCTGTGCGCAAGCCCTGTGCACTGAAGCTGGAGAACTTTGCGTAGCAGTACCTGTGGGGGGGGGTGCTCATGCCCTGTGGCTCTGCTCCTCCCCTAAACTATGTAAGGGTGCTGCTGTCCCAACCCCCCTCAGTTCCTTCTCAACCACCCTCCACCTAGAGTGGCACTCGGTGTGGTGTGTTCACGTCATGTTTTCAGTCTCTTTTCTGAGGGTTTTTCCCCCCTCTAGTTAATAGTTAGTAGTGCATTTGGTTTAGTTAAGTGTCTAGAGTAGTTGGCTCTCACTACGGTTTCAAGCATTGTTTGTCTTGGGATGTCTCCAACAGTGATCCCCACCCAAGGTGCCTTTGTCTTGGTGAAGGGCATGTTATGGAACAGTGCTCCATCGGTAAGTCATTCCAGAAGAGGCTTCTGATGGCCCAGAGCCATAGGGCTGACGTATCAAGGCCCTCATCTGATCGGCGGTTGCCTTCAGAACTGGCAGGTGATGTCGCTCCGCTTCGGACCCTGCTGTTTTCACCCAAGAGGAAGCGGAAGTTCTTCCTACCCTAGCGTGATGAGGAGGAGGTTCCATAAGACAAATCAGAACTGCTCCAAGGTTCAGGGAGACTCTCCCTCCGTTTCTAAGAGGAGTGCTGACTTGTGCCATACTACTTCCAGCACACGGGATGGAGCAGGTCTGTCCAACCACTCCCCGCTACCACATTAGGATCAGCATGGAAAAGTCCCTCTCCAGCTTCAGTCACACTAAGCTTATTCAACCATTTTAGGTCTCATCCTAGGATTCTAAACATCGATGGAAAACTTGAATAATCCGAGTGTAGCAATAGGAATATACTACGGACCGCCTGAGGAGGGTGGTGAAATGCTCAGGAGATTAGACTACAAAAACAAACTCCAATAATGGCGGATTTCAACTATTCCCATATTCACTGGGAACATGTCTCTGGAAACATGGTGGGATGCAGAGAGAGAATTTCTAGACACCATTAATGACTGCTTCTTGGAGCAGCTAGTCCTGGAAACCCAAAGAGGAGAGGCAATTCTTGATATATTCCTAAGTGGCAAACAGGATCTTGTCTTACAGATGAATATAGCGGACCATAATGTAATTACATTTAACATTCCTTTTTTTGTGGGGGGGAATACCAAGAAATCCACCACAGTAACATTTAACTTCAAAAAGGAACTATACAAAAATGAGAAGCCAGTTAAATAGAAATTTAAAAGGAACAGTCACGAGTGAAATGCTTGCAAGCTGCAGAGACACTTAATGTAAAACACCATAATAGAGGCTCCTGCTATCTGTATATCTCAAATAAAAAAAACAGTAAGAGGATGAAATAATGCCCCCATGGCTAAACAGAGTGGAAGAGGTAGTTAGAGACAAAAGACTTCCTCTAAAAATTGGAATAATAGAATCACAGAGACAAGGACTGGAAGGGACTTGAGGGATCACCTAGTCCAGTCTCCAGTACTCATGGCAGGGACTAAGTGAAATCTATTGAGAAAAATAGAAAGGAGCATAAACTCTGGGAAGTTGAGAGTAAAAGTATAAGGCAGATCAAAAGAGAAATTGAAGAGCAAATAGTAAAAGACTCCCCCCCCCCCCCCCCCCAAAAAAAAAAAAGCAACAGGCAGGGAGCAGGGGAGCTGTTAGTTTTAAGAACCTCAGAAGCAGGAAGCCTGCCAATCAGTGAGCCACTGAGCAATGAAGTGCTAAAGGTGGGGCACTCAAGGAAGACAAGGACATTGATGCAAAGAATTTATTTAGCTTCCCCACCATCTTCACGGCAGAGGATGTGAGGGAGAATCTCACATCTGAGCCATTCATCTCCAGTGACAGATTTGAGAAACTGTCCCAGACTGAGGTGTCAGTAGAGGAGATTTTGGAACAAACTGACACATTTAACAGCAAATTAAAATAAGAGTTCTGAAGGAACTCCAATATGAAATTGCAGAACTATTAACTGGTAGGTAACCTATCATTTAAATCAGCCTTGGTACCAGGTGACTGGAGGAGTGTAACACTGTTCTTTAAAAGGCTCCAGAGGTGATCCTGGCAGTTACAGGCCAGTAAGGCTAACTTCAGTACCAGGTTAATGGTTCAGGGCAACATGTGTCAGGGCGTTCCCTTTGCTGGTCCCCTCTGCCCAGGATTGTAGTCACCAGTCATCCTTCATAGGCTGAGGAATGCATTTGGGGTTGCTGAAAATTCAAGGCCTGTGAAAGGAAGCTTCTCTGCATCTCAGTGTCCTAGAGCTTTGTGCCAGCTACAGTGGCTGTCAGGCCCTTCGAGATGACATCAGGGACTCAGCGGTTCCATGCTCACTGACAATGCCACTGTGATGTATTAGGTGAACAACAGAAGGAGCACACTCCAATGTGCTGTTTTGGGAGGTGATCAGGCTCTGGCAGTTTTGCATCGGGGAAAACGTTACCCGTGGCCAATCACTTACCTGGGATCCAGAATCACCCAGTGGATGGCCTCGGCAGAAATTTCTCCCTGAAGCCCAGGGTCCTGTGGGCCATCTTTGAAGTTTGGGGCATTCTGACAATCGACCTGTTTGCCACGAAACCCAACAAGAAATGCAGGCTGTACTGCTCTGGAGGGGGTCTCAGTTCAGGCTCTCTGACCGATGCTTTTCACCTGAACTGGGAACTGGAATTCCTGTATGCTTTTCCTCCAGTGCTGATCATTCCGCCGGTCATTCTCAAGCTGAAATTGGACAGTGCCAAGCTCACTTTCATTGTTCTAGCGTGGCCGAGACAATGTTAGTTCTCTGACCTTCTCACATTTATCAGTTCAGCCTCCCATACCTCATCTTCAACCCTGACCTCCTGACTCAGCGTCATGGTCAAGTTTGCATCCAGCGCTCAGCTCCCTGCATCTCATGGTGTCGATGCTGCCTTGTTAGAGGAGGAATTGATGTTTGAGGCAATCTGGCAAATCCAGGGTTGGAAGAGACCTCGGGAGGTCATCTAGACCAACCCCCTGCTCAAAGCAGGGCCAACACCATCCAAGCCAGGGCTTTGTCAAGCCAGGCCTTAAAAACCTCTAAGGAAGGAGATTCCACCACCTCCCTAGGTAACCCATTCCAGTGCTTCACCACCCTTCTAGTGAAATAGTGTTTCCTAATATCAAACCTAGACCTCCCCCAGTGCAACTTGAGACCATTGCTCCTTGTTCTGTCATCTGCCACCACTGAGAACAGCTGAGCTCCATCCTCTTTGGAACCCCCCCTTCAGCTAGTTGAAGGCTGCTATCAAATCCCACTTCACTCTTGTCTTCTGCAGACTAAACAAGCTCAGTTGTTGCCTAATAGTAGAAAGCCTTCCATCAGAGTGGCCTACTTGGCCAAGTGGAAGCAGTTCTCCATGTGGTGGTTAGCCTAGGAGTTAAACTGAAGTTGGCTTGTAGCCAGGACATTTTGGAGTACCTGTTACACCTTCAGACTTCTGGTCTCGCACTTAGTTCGTTGCGAGTCCACTCGGGGTGGATTTCAGTATTTCATCCACCTATCCATGGGAAGTTGGTGTTTTTTGAACTCCATGGCAGAGAGGCTCTTGAAAGGAATCCACTCATCTCTGCCTGCTGGTTAAAGAGCCAATTCCTTTGTGGGATCTTATATGGTCTTAGCAGCTCTTATGGGCCCTCCATTGATCTTCTCTCTCTGTTCCGTGTCAGAAAACTTTTTTTTTTTTTTTCCCTCTTGTGGCCATAACATCGGCTGGCGGGAGAGTGAGTTGCAGGCTTTGAGGGTGGAGCGTCCTTGCACACAATTTTCCAAAGACACAGTAACCCTGCAGCTGCATCCTGAGGTTTTTTTTTTTAATCTAAAGTGGTTTCTCAGTTTCACTTAAACAAAGATGTGTATCTCCCAGTGTTTTTTTCTCTAAGCCGCATTCAACCCCAGATGAACGGGATCTTCATATGTTGGATGTCAGGCAAGGTTGGACTTTTTACCTGGATAGGACTAAATCTTTCTGATCTTTGTTGTCCGTTTCATATGCAGATGGAATGAAGGGGCAAGCAGTCTCTCTGCACAGACGATCTCCAAGTGAATAACTTCCTGTACCATGACCGCATATAAAGTATCTCCAACTGTGCCCCCTCAGTGTGCAAGCTCATCTCATGAAGTCCCAGGCCACATCGATGATATATCTAAGTGACGTTCCTATATTGAACATTTGCAGGGCTGCCACTTAGTCCTCTGTATGTACATTTACAAACCACTGTGCCGTTTCTACTGCATCCAGCTCAGCTGCAAACTTCGGGAAGGCAATCCCTGTTTAAATGGACTCTGAGCCCCACCTCCTGCTATAGAGTCACCTACATGGAATACACATCTGCATCTACTCGAAAAAAGAAGAAAAAAACAGTCACTTTGCATGTATTTAACTGTTCTTCAATATGTGATGCAGACGTATATTCCCCAACCCACCCTCTGTCCCCTCTGCATCGGAGTCTGTGCTCTTGACCTTTTATGGCCAAGGGAGGGCCTACGGGGTACTGCTAGGCAGAGTTCTCTAGTGTTGGCACGCTGGGCGCATGCACACCCCACAATATCTATTAGGGGACACCATCATAGGGCCTAATCGCATCAGTCACGCTATCAAGGCTCATTCACCTGCACATCTACCCATGTGATATATGCCATCATGTGCCAGCAATGCCCCTCTGCCATGTACATTGGTCAAAACTGGACAGTCTCTACGTAAAAGAATAAATGGACACAAATCAGACATCTAGAATTATACATTCAAAAACCAGTTGGAGAACACTTCAATCTCTCTGGTCACTCGATCACAGACCTAAGAGTGGCTATACTTCAACAAAAAAAGCTTCAAACACAGACTCCAACGAGAGACTGCTGAATTGGAATTAATTTGCAAACTGGATACAATTAACTTAGGCTTGAATAGAGACTGGGAATGGATGAGTCATTATACAAAGTAAAATTATTTCCCCATGGTATTCTCCCCCACACCCCACCCCCCACTGTTCCTCAGATGTTCTTGTTAATGGCTGGAAATGGCCTACCTTGCTTGTCACCATGAAAGGTTTTCCTCCTTCCCCCCCACCCCCTGCTGGTGATGGCTCATCTTAAGTGATCACTCTCCTTACAGTGTGTATGATAAAACCCATCGTTTCATGTTCTCTGTGTGTGTATATAAATCTCCCCTCTGTATTTTCCACCGAATGCATCCGATGAAGTGAGCTGTAGCTCACGAAAGTTTATGCTCAAATTTGTTAGTCTCTAAGGTGCCACAAGTACTCCTTTTCTTTTTGCGAATACAGATTAACACGGCTGCTACTCTGAAACCTCCCTGGTCTGTATCGCATCTCAAAGAACAACCCTTGCAGTACAAGTGAATAAAATAAAAAAGCTAATCTTCCTAATATATCCTTCATTAGGAAAAACTTCCGAACTGCCAGGGTGGTGAAGCACTGGAATAAATTGCCCAGGGAGGTTGTAGCATCTCCATCATTGGAGATTTTTAAAGCAGGTTAGACAAACACCTGTCAGGGATGGTCTAGATAATACTTGCTGCTGCCATGAGTGCAGGGGACTGGACTACATGATGTCTCAAGGTCCCTTCCAGTCCTGTGGTTCTATGATTCTTCCTGCTCATGACATGCAGATATTAATCTGTCTAAACTCTCTGATTATCCAAGGATGGGTTTTTTCACTACTCTCCCCTGAGTCTGTCACAATATTGTCTGGAATTACAGTAATGTGGAGCATAACCATGGCTATGCAGCCAGGTCTTCTGGTCCCCTCCACCTTTCCATGTCCCAGGGCAGGCCTGCAGCAGACAGATCCCCCCAGCCCTGCAATGGGAGAGCCTTCAAGCTCCTCCCCTCCCAATGTGTGCTATGGAAAAGGGGAGCTTGAAGCTGGCTTCAGGGACTCATCCTCCTGCCTCCCCAGGCCTGGGTTCCTGCACTCTTTCCACGCACCCAGCTCTCCAGTCTATTCTCCTGACTTCTCTGGCTCCCTTGCAGCTACCTCCAGGGCTCTGAAACCCTGCTGCCAGGCCCCATGGAACAGCCCCTCTGCCTCTTGAGGGGGGGAAGCTGCAGAGAGGGAGACCAAATAAAATGTGGCTGCAGCAAAATGGCAAATTCTGCCTCATAGGACCCTATATAAGAGAGAGCCCCAAATATCAGGACTGTCCCTATAAATCGGGACATCTGGTCACCCTACCCCCCTCCCTTGCCAAGCAAATGAGGAGAGGCACTGCATCCAAAGAATATGCATCCCCTCATAGAATCTCAGGGGTTGGAAGAAACCTCAGGAGATCATCTAGTCTAACCCCTGCTCAAAGCAGGACCCAACACCGACTAAATCATCCCAGCCAGGGCTTTGTCAAGCTGGGCCTTAATTCCACCGCCTCCCTAGGTAACCCATTCCAGTGCTTCACCACCCTCCTAGTGAAAAAGTTTTTCCTAATATCCAACTAAACCTCCCGCACTGCAACTTGAGACCGTTACTCCTTGTTCTGTTGTCTGCTACCATGGAGAACGGTCTAGATCCATCTTCTTTGGAACCCCCTTTCAGGTAGTTTAAAGCAGCTATCAAATCCCCCTCATTCTTCTCTTCCGCAGACTAACAATCCCAGTTCCCTCAGCCTCTCCTCCTAAATCATGTGTTCCAGTCCCCTAATCATTTTGTTGTCCTCCGCTGGACGCTTTCCAATTTTTCCACATCCTTGTAGTGTGAGGCCCAAAACTGGACACAGTACTGCAGATGAGGCCTCACCAATGTCGAATCGAGGGGAACGATCATGTCCCTCGATCTGCTGGAAATGCCCCTACTTATACAGCCCAAAATGCCATTGGCCTTCTTGGCAACAAGGGCACACTGCTGACTCATATCCAGCTTCTCGTCCACTGTCACCCCTAGGTCCTTTTCCGCAGAACTGCTGCGAGCCATTTCGGTCCCTAGTCTGTAGCGGTGCCATGGGATTCTTCCGTCCTAAGTGAAGGACTCTGCACTTGTCCTTGTTGAACCTCATCAGATTTCTTTTGGCCCAATCCTCTAATTTGTCTAGGGCCCTCTGTATCCTACCCCTACCCTCCAGTGTATCTACCTCTCCTCCCAGTTTAGCGTCATCTGCAAACTTGCTGAGGGTATAATCCACACCGTCCTCCAGATCATTAATGAAGATATTGAACAAAACCGGCCTGAGGACCGACCCTTGGGGCACTCCACTTGATACTGGCTGCCAACTAGACATGAAGCCATTGATCGCTACCATTGAGCCTGACAATCTAGCCAGCTTTCTATCCACTTTTAGTCCATTCATCCAGCCCATACTACTTTAGCTTGCTGGCAAAAATACTGTGGGAGACCATGTCAAAAGCTTTGCTAAGTCCAGGAACAACACGTCCACTGCTTTCCCCTCATCCACAGAGCCAGTTATCTCGTCTTAGAAGGCAATTAGATTAGTCAGGCATGACTTGCCCTTGGTGAATCCATGCTGACTGTTTCTGATCACTTTCCTCTCTCTAAGTGCTTCAGAACTGATTCCTTGAGGACCTGCTCCATGATTTTCCAGGGACTGAGGTGAGGCTGATTGGCCTGTAGTTCCCCGGATCATCCTTCTTTCCTTTTTAAAGAAGGGCACTGCATTAGCCTTTTCCAGTCGTCCGGGACCTCCCTGATCGCCATGAGTTTTCAAAGATAATGGCCAATGGCTCTGCAATTACATCCGCCAACTCCTTAGCACTCTCGGTTGCAGCGCATCCGGCCCCATGGACTTGTGCTCGTCCAGCTTTTCTAAATAGTCCCGAACCACTTCTTTCTCCACAGAGGGCTGGTCACCTCCTCCCCATGCTGTGCTGCCCAGTGCAGTAGTCTGGGAGCTGACCTTGTTCGTGAAGACGGAGGCAAAAAAAGCATTGAGTACATTTAGCTTTTTCCACATCCTCTGTCACTAGGTTGCCTCCCTCATTCAGTAAGGGGCCCACACTTTCCTTGACTTTCTTCTTGTTGCTAACATACCTGAAGAAACTCTTCTTGTTACTCTTAACATCTCTTGCTAGCTGCAACTCCAAGTGTGATTTGGCCTTCCTGATTTCACTCCTGCATGCCTGAGCAATATTTTTATACTCTTCCCTGGTCATTTGTCCAATCTTCCACTTCTTGTAAGCTTCTTTTTTGTGTTTAAGATCAGCAAGGCTTTCACTGCTAAGCCAAGCTGGTTGCCTGCCATATTTACTATTACCTCAATAAGGATTCTTTAAAATACAGCCAGCTCTCCTGGCCTCCTTTCCCCCTCATGTTATTCTCCCAGGGGATCCTGCCCATCAGTTCCCTGAGGGAGTCAAACTCTGCTTTTCTGAAGTCCAGGGTCCTTATTCTGCAGCTCTCCTTTCTTCCCTGTGTCAGGATCCTGAACTCGACCATCTCGTGGTCACTGCCTCCCAGGTTCCCATCCACTTTTGCTTCCCCTACTTATTATTCCCGGTTTGTGAGCAGCAGGTCAAGAAGAGCTCTGCGCCTAGTTGGTTCCTCCGGCACTTGCACCGGGAAGTTGTCCCCTACACTTTCCAAAAACTTCCTGGATTGTCTGTGCACCGCTGTATTGCTCTCCCATCAGATATTGGGGGTGATTTGAAGTCTCCCATGAGAACCAGGGCCTGCGATCTAGTAACTTCCGTGAGTTGCCGGAAGGAAGCCTCGTCCCATCTTGCCCCTTAGGTCCTGGCCAGGATGTTAAATTGCGACTCCCCTGGGTAGAGCTCTGCTGCCTGGGGCATGGGGAGGTGGAGGGGACAGGGAGACCTGGCCGTAGTTATGCCGTACATTAGTGGAGGGCTCTGGCATGGCTCTGAGCCAGGGCTGCTGTGGGGGAGGGTGGGGCAAAGGGCATGCATGGCACCACTGCAGCAAGGGGTAGCTGGAGACGTGAGGAGCTGGATGGGAAGTCCGATGAAGGTAATGGAAAGGCTTCTGCTGACTTCACCGGGCTGTGGCTTGGGCTTTGACCTAGGCCTGCAGAGGCCAGAACTGGGCATGCTGCTTGTAGGCTAAGTGACTTGCTCGCATGCTGAGCGCCCCTGTCCTGCTGGTGCCCCCCATGACACCCCACGGAGCCACCCCTCGGACCTCCGCACTGTCCAGACCTTTGCCTCGCATGTTGTGGGCGTAGCCAGCCAAACCCAGGTGCCTGAATGGGTGCCATGGGAGAGGTGAGGAGGGACTCCCTGCTCCCCCCCCTCCCTGCTCTAGGGCTCCCTGTACTGTGGGGCTTTCACCCAGACCCGGGGCAGTCTCCTGAGGCACCCAGGCCCCTGTACCGATAGGTCACTCACAAGGTGGCCTTGCTTGCTGCCCTCGACAACGCCTCCCTGCTTCCAAATGTCCTCAGCCGTCTGTCTCTCTGGGCCACCCTCCTTTCCCCTGTAGGCTTGGCGAAGCAAGTCTGACATCTCCTCCTCGTTTGGTAAACCCTGGCACCGAGCCCTGTGGCTGGTCCATCGGCCTGGACTTGGCTGAGAAGCTGATACCTGTCCGGCGAGGGGGAAAACAGCAGCTGAAGGCACCAGCCTGTGTCGGGAGAGACTCTTGCTCTCCAGTGCAGTGGCCTGTGTAAGCTTAAATGCTATGCAGCGTAGACAGTGTGGTGCACACACCTCCCCTGGTCTATGGCCTGGCAGTGAACGGAGCCTGGGAGTTGTCCTTTATCTCCCTTTCCCCAGCACTGTGCCCAAAGCTCACCAGATCCAGTCCATTTTTTTCATGGGACATGTGGTGGGTCCCTCTTTACCGCCAAAGCCCAGGGTATTTAATTTAGTTGTTGTGATGAGTGTCTGATAACAATATTTTAACTTTCAATAGCTCCAGTAAAAGTCAGTCCTGCAGCTGCCCCTGAAGTTAGATGGACCATTGTTGAGCACTGCTGACCTTCATAGAACTATCCCATTACCACAGCTCTGAACCCACTGATTCTGGGGCAGCGATCAGGTGCAGTTGTGGGATAGACTGTGCCACGGGGGACAGGGATACGTATAATGAGGAAAAAAATCTCGATAGGTTTCAAATACTGGAATTGGGAAAGGTTCAGAAAAGGGCAACTAAAATGATGAGGGGGTATGGAACAGCTTCCGTATTCGGAGAGATTAATAAGGCTGGGACTTTTCAGCTTGGAAAAGAGCCAACTAAGGGGGGTTATGATAGAGATCTATAAAATCATGACTGGTGTGGAGAAAGTAAATAAGGAAGTGTTATTTACTCCTTCTCATAACACACGAACTAGGGGTCACCCAATGAAATTAATTGGCAGCCGGTTTAAAACAAACAAAAGGAAGTATTTCTTCACACAGTGCAGTCAGCCTATGGAACTCGTTGCCAGAGTGTGAAGGCCAAGACTATAACAGGGTTCAAAAAGAACTAAAGTTCCTGGAGGATAGGTCCATTAGCCAGGATGGGCAGGGATGGTGGCCCTAGCCTCTGTTTGCCAGAAGCTGGGAATGGGCGACAGGGGAGGTATCATTTGATGATTCCCTGTTCTGTTCATTCCCTCTGAGGCACCTGGCACTGGCCACTGTCGGCAGATAGGATACTGGGCTAGATGGACCTTTGGTCTGACCCAGTATGGCTATTCTTATGTTCAAATAGAAACAACTGGTTGTGCTAAGTGCTGCAGCCTCACCTGTTAGGTCCTAGCTGGGGGTGTCAGGAAATTGGTGGTGAGCATGACAGAGCTGTTATCTTACCCTTGTATGACAAACAAAAGTAGAAATTTCTTTTAGCTGCCACCTGCTCTGCCCTAAAGTCAGTGACCTACTTTGTGTGTCATTTGCAAATAATGGCCCAGGGCAGGTTTTGCGTTTTAAGATGAGTTTGTTTCTAGACAGCAGTCACTCTAAAGAATTGGTTGCTTCTTTCCTGCTTGCCATGTTTGACCCAGTGGGGACCCTGGAGACTCCATGTGGGACCGATGCAATCTTATTCTGTAATAAATGTGACCTCACATGGAGTTATTCAGGAATAGCTACTGCCCTTTAAAGCACACCCTGCCTTAATCTGAATTAACTTGCACATTTAAACAAAGCCTAACAGAAATGTTTGTTCCAATCCCTCTCCCGCAGCGTGTGCCTAGCCCACAAGGCATGACTTTTCTGTTTCCCTCCCTTTTAAAGCTAGGACGTGTTGGAAGGGGCTAGAGAAAGATCCCAGTGGTTCAGTAATCACTGAAATGTAGGCCTGGAAGAGACCTCAAGAGGTCATCTAGTCCAGCCCCCTGCATGAGTAAACCTACATCATCCTTTTGCCATGTTTTTCTAACCTCTCCTTAAAACCTCCGAAGAGCTAGGGTTTGCAAACCTCCCTTTGAAGCTTATTCCAGTCCTTACCTATTCTAGTTAAGGGCTTTTCTTAATATCTAACCTAAATCTCTCTGCTGCAGATTAAGCCAATTTGCTTCTTGTCCTACCTTCAGTGGACATGGGGAACAGTGGATCACCACCCTCCCTGTATAACCACCCTTCACACATTTTGCAGACAGTTAATGACTATGTCCAACCTTCCTGTAGCACTCCTTACCTGTAGATCTCTGTGTTGGTACAGCGGTGGGTCAGGATGACTCCCTCCCTGTTCATGGATGGAGGTGTATAGGGGCGGAGAATGAAGAAGACCAGAGAAGAAGTGACTCTGAGAGGGGCCATAGCGGGGCAGGACTGGGAATAGAACCCAGGAGTGTTGCCAACCTCAAGCATTATGAGTCAGAGCCACCCAAAATTACAAGACTTAGAATCCATCACTCATGACTTCTTTTCCACCAATTTTCTTTATTATTGAGACCTGGTAGGGGTCACACTTTCACGCTTCTTCTCTGCCACAACAAGGGCTAGACCCTTTACTTTACTTTTTTTAATTAAAGCTGAGATTCTCCTGCAATCCCATGACTCCAGGAGTTGGGGCTTGAAGAAAAACACCAAATATTGTGAGACTCGGGATAAAAACAATGCGGTGGCTGCATCTCCCTGCTCCCAGAATGCAGAGACTGGGGTTGCTAGCTCTTAGACTAATTGCTTTGTTCCCTCTTCCCCCCAGGCCAGAAGATTCAGTCTCTGAGATCCCGCTGCTCCCACGCGATGTCCTGCATGTGCTGAGCCAACAGCTGGCGCACTGCGTGGCCCAGATGGCCCGCGAGGAGTCAGCCGAGGCAGGCCTTGGCCAGGCGCTCCTGCACGTCAAGTTCTTTATCATCATCTGCAGGTAGGCTGGAGAGTTTAATCGTTCTGGTGGAGTCTGTGAGAACGTAGCACCTTCCCGCTTGCAGGCCTCAGAGGACTGGATTCTGCTTCCCAAACCCTCCAGATTTACCAAGCCAGCATAAAACAGCTTCTTTATTACCTTGCTGGTTACTCAGAAGTCGAAACAACACAGTTCCCTTAAAGTGATCCAGCCTCAGGCCTCCATCTAGGTACCCGCGCCAAATATGATAAAAATTTTTGTAAATCTTTTTTCATCGTATAAAAGAAAGGGTTCTACCAATGCCAAAGGATTATCTCCCAGGTTAATGAATGTTTCAGATTTTACTCAAATACACACTACAGCCAATTCTTATTAACTAAACTAAAACTTATTAAAAAACAAATAGTATGGTTAAAAGATTAATATACATACAGACATGAGATCAATTCGTTTAGGTGCAGATCATAGCCGAGATGGTGAGCCGAGTGGTTGCAAAGAGTTCTTTCAGAAATAGTTAATAGTTTATAGTCCAATATCCAAATATCACATTCAGGGCATACCAGCATAACTGGGACCCCAATCTTGCAACTCAAACTTCCCCTGAAGAATCTTAAGCAGACCTGAGATGACAGAATCAGGACCCAAGGATTTTTTTTGACCATTTCATGTCCTCTTTGATGAGTTGGGAGTTCCTCAGGGAACAAAAGGTAATTAGGATGACTTTGAAGGTGGTCCATCACCAGTACTTACCTATAGGAATTAACATAAGGCTATTTGCTTGTTCCTCCACCATTCACAGATTATTTGCTATACATTTCAAAGAGAGATGAATATCGAGATATCCCATGTTTACAGTTCATTTAAGTGCTAGGATCTTCTTTTGACCTCTGAATTATCAGAATACAACAAGTTGATTACCTTGTTGACCCTACTCATACATATGTAAATACACAAACATCATCTCCCCACGTGTCTTCTGTGGGTTACTTATTTTTCTAGCCATGTGTGACGCGCGCACACACACAAACCCAGCGCCCCCTGCCAGGTTTTGCGGGACCTGACGAGGCAGAGCCCTCTCCCGCAGCGATGCGCTTGGGGCGGGGGCCTGTATCCAAGACAGCAGGTTGTACAGTTTCTATCTCTGGTTCTGTTTCCATGGAAACCAATCCACCATCACTTTCAACATACGCGTTTTAAGCTCTGGGGGAAAAAAAGACTCTCCCATCCCTGCTGCCGCTGCCCCTGCCCTGCCCTGCCTTGTCTGCATGCCGCATCTCCGCTGTGGTTGCCTGCAGGCAAGTTTTGGGGACCACCTCCTTTTCTTAAGGGGCACCTGGCATCCCTCACGCCTAGAGCGTAGATTTCCACCTAGTGCCCTGTCTAATGGCTGGGTGCTGTAAAACACCACTCAAGGCAGCCCTCTGCTAATCATCCTGTAATGAGTAGGACTTTAACCAGAAGCTGACGTGAGAAGGTACCCTCCTGAGTCCTGCTCCTCTCTTCTGCGTCCTCCCTCCCAAGCCAGAGATTCCACCACAAGCCCGCCTGTGGGTTTCCATTGCTCTGTGGCCTTGGGATTCAGGCAGACGTGCCCTGGCTTTGCAGGGCTTGGAAGTGAGAGAGCCTTGAAGTGCTGGTCTGAGTTTTCCTCAGCGTGTTGGATTTGGGGTACAGTTCGGAGGGTTCTTGTGTCATCTACCTCAAGCCTAGTTTCATATCAGAATGAACCCAGGGCCCCTGGCTAGTTCCTGGTTGTGGTCGGTATCTGTCAGCCCTGGCCTCCCCTTCTCCTTTCAGAGCATGAGCTGGTGGTTTTTATTCTGTTGCTAATTTTGTGGTGAGACCATTGTGTTCCTTCAACCGTTACCAACCTTGGCAACACCAGGATGTGTGAAGCCTTTAGCTTATTTTCCTGCTATCTAGCCACCCTGGCCTTTTGAAGTGGGGAGGAGGGACGGCCCGATGCCCTGTGGGGCAGGTGAAAGCACTGGGGTCTGTCTCAGTTCTGCTCGGGGTGACTAACCAGGAGGTGGGTCCCTGCACCCGAGTGTCTCGTGGCTGGTTACCAAACATCTTTGTCAGCGCTGGGTGATAAGGGGGCACAGCTTAGCTCTCAGCAGCCTTATCTCCTGGAATTTCAGGAGCCCGGTCTCTGCTCATGTTTCGGGTTGGCCAGAGGGCTGGGAAGGGGGGATGGCGGAGGAAGCATGGGGGCAGGGGAGCTAGGGATGGATGAGAGGAGGAAGGAAGGTTGCTAGAGGAGAATGAAGGGAGAATGCAGAGGATACGGTGCTGTCCAGGGGCTTAACCTCCAGACCGCATGGTTCCCCCAACACCAGCCATCCCCACCCACATCTTTCACTTTGCTGAGATGCTGAAATCTGCCAGGACGAGATCGAATGTTGCTGCACCCTTGACATGGCTAGGGGGAGTGGAGGGGCTTTCCCTGGATCTACCCTCCAGAGCCCTTGATTCTGAGCCTTCTCTGGTCCTCATGGCCATAGGATCAAAGCTCCTTGCAATCGTGAATGGACTCAATGCCCCCAGGAGATAGGGCAGTGCGAGTATTCCCCATTATATACAGAGGGAAACTGAGGCACAGAGGGAGTGACTTGGCCATAATCACACTGTGTCTGTGGCAGCGCCAGGAACAGAACCCAGTCCAGTGTTCTAGCCCCTAGGTCACAAAGTGCCTGGCCCATCCTTCCGACCCGTCGCGCAGAACAAGCTGCAGAAGGTACGGTCCCTGCCCCAGCTCGGCAGATAATGCAGCACTGAAGTATTTAGTGTCACAGAGAGGCAGGTATAGTATTTACCCATTCTACACATGGAGCAACTGAGGCACACAAAGTGACTTGATTAGGTTCCTCCAGCACTTGTCTGGCAGAGCTGGGGGTAGATCCAGGAGTCCTGTCTCCCAGCGCTGCACGGTAACCCCGTCTGTCCCCACCTCACTGTGGGAGCCTTTGCTAGGGGGATGCAGCTGCTTGTCTTGCCGGTTTCTCTCCCGCCCCCTCCCCCCCCCCCCGCAACAAGAGTGAGTGAGGGATCCGCATGCTGGCTCGGGAGATGCTAGGGGGGTTCCGTTTGCTTGCCATCGAAAGGGGAAGTGGAGCGAGCAGGGTGAGGAGCAGCCACTTCAGTGCTTCTTTCCTGACTGCGGAGCAATGTAGCTTGTCCCCCGGACTGCCAGCTGGGGCTGTCTGCAGCGCTCAGCATGAGCCCTGGAGGTGCCAGGGGAGCACGTCCAGCATGCAGGAGAGCAAAGGGGACAAGGCACCAGGAGGTGGGCTACAGCGAGGCACGTCTGTCCCCACTCCAGTGCCCAGGGTGTAAAGATGCCTGTCTAGTCTGTGCTGTCCGCGTGGGTGGACGACGAGAGGAAGGAAGGTCTGTGTTTATAGCACTGGACTAGGCTCTGCCACTGACTCACCATGTGACCTGGAAGTCACTTAATTGCTCTGGGCCTTAGTTCCCCATCTGTACAATGGGGTTAATGGCTCTTCCTTCCTCCTCCCACGCTCTGCCTTGTTTGTTTAGACGGCATGTTCTTGGGGTAGGCATCTGCCCTTGCTGTGTATCTGAACACCACCTAGCACAGTGGGGGCCCCCATCTCAGCTGGGTGTCTGGAGCTACAGTAATACAGGAATAGGCTATGAGCAGAGAAGCAGCCCTATTAACGCTCAGAACGGTGCCTTGCTCCTGGGGCTCCTATCAGACAGCCCTGATCTTACTGGGGGATGAATGGAGCCGGCAGCCATCGGGGAAGGGAAGAGGCTAATGTGGGGTTTGTCAGGCTGCTCGGGGTTTGCCCTCTTAGCTGTGTGTAGCTCACAGAAGTCACAGGAGTGAAAACCTTGTGCGTCGGATGCAGGTTTAAGCGGAAAAAGAAAAGGAGTACTTGTGGCACCTTAGAGACTAACAAATTTATTTGAGTATAAGATTTCATGAGCTACAGCTCACTTCATCGAAAGCTTATGCTCAAATTTGTTAGTCTCTAAGGTGCCACAAGTACTCCTTTTCTTTTTGCGAATACAGACTAACACGGCTGCTACTCTGAAACAGATCTAAGCAGGAGGATCTTTAGCATTCATGTTTCTGTCTTTTCATCAGCATTTGTAGCGTCATCCCCGTTGTAGAGGGGGAGACCGAGGCACCGAGCAGGCAAGCAACTTGCCCAGAGCCACATACCATGTTGGCATGAGAACTGAGATTAGAACCCAGGTCTCCTAGCTCCCAGTTCCCCTATTCTTAGCCGCTAGATCTACTTTCAGTAGCTAAAAATGACGCTGGGGTAGTTTCTCACCTCTCCCTGTCCCGTGTGCTGGTGGTAGACTGGCTTTGTAGGAGATGGTGACAGTGGGGTATTGGTTTTAGGAGATGCTGAATGGCTTCTGAACATTACACGTTGCCTTTGGGAGGGGACTCTTAGCCAAAACCCTGGTCGCTTCCTGCCTCTGTCTCTCCTCAGCTTCCAATCATCCCCAGCCATTAAATTTGCCCAGTAGGTCTCTTTCAGCCTTTGCATCCTTCCACCAGCACACCCTCAGGGTGGGGATGGAGTTTAGGAGAGGATTAGGAGAGAGTGCTGATCCCCGAACAGGAGTGCTAACCTTGACACCTGCTCGCTGTCTGAGTACGTCGACACCTGCAGCAGGAGGTGTCAAGTCCAGCAGCAGGAGCCAGTCCCGCCCTAGCTCTGATTGGGCTAGCATGCGGGAAATGGAAGCGTGGCCATAGCAGCACAAGACTTGCTGTTCCCCATACGCTCCTGTCTGGGGCCCTGGGCGCGTCCTCGTACCACCTCTGCTCTGTGTATGTTTTCAGCGCGCTAGCCCGCTCGTGTGGGTATGGCTCTGGAAGCTGGCATCGATACGTCCAGCTCAAAGTGCAGACGTCCCCGAAGACACAGCACTTGTTTTGTTTTTCCCCATCATAACTTGCAAATATTTCTGCTCCCTGGTAAATTTAAATGATAGACAAATGAACAAATCAGCTATTCCATGACCTTACAAATCTCATTTTTCCACAGCCCAGTACAACCCTTCATTAGAAAATGTTCTGTGCTAGTGAATTCCTTCTCCGTTTGCTCCTACCTGTACCCCTTGGCTGGCCCTCCGTGAAAGGCGATAGCAGGATTACTGTTCTGTATTACGGCAGCATGTAGAAGTCCTAGTCGAGATTACGGTCCCATTGTGCTAGGTGCTGTGTGCATGTAGTAAGAGACCACTCCTGCCCTGAAGAGCTTACAGCATCAATGGAACAGACGGGGCGGGGAAAAGGAAGTAGTATCCCCATTTTACAGAGGGGAAACTGAGGCACAAAGATTTAGTGGCATGCCTATGGTCTCATAGGGAGTCTGATGTCCCAAGTGACATGGCTGGGGCATGTGCAGTGAGGACTAGTGGGTGGAGCTGGAGTCTGGGGCCTGGGACCTGAGTTGGGAGCCAAGGTCAGAAGCCGGGAACCAGAGTCAAAGGTCAGACTGCTGGGAGCCCCAGGCCCTTTAAATTGTCCCCTGGGAAGCCAGGCTGCCCCAGTATGGTGCATCGGCTCTTGCCGGTACGCCATACCGGAGCATATCAGCTTACTTTCACCTCTGTTGTTTGCCCCAAATGCTATGGCTGGTGATGCAGCCATGATGGGGACATTGGACTGAACAGAGGGAATTGAAAGACTGGTCCTGCCAAGAAGAGAGGTCTTGACTAAAACTGGTTGGGGCAGAGACAGGGAGGAATTTTGGCAGAAAATTTAGTTTTTCTTGGCAAAAATTTAAAATTTTAGCCAAAATCCAAAAGAACTTAAATTCTGAAGTGCTGCTGCAATACCTCATGGGAGTTGTAGTTTGGGTGACTCACCCCTATTCTCATCCATGGAGAGGGCTCCCTGAGTGGACTACATCTCCCATGAAGCAACGTGGTCTCTCCTCTTGTCAGGGACGTCATGCAACATGGGAGATGTAGTCCAACCAGGGAGCTCAGTCCATAGAGAAGAATGGGGGGGTGAGAGATGAGGCAGCGTGTCCAAATACTTCAGGTTTCCTCAGAAAGCAGACTTGGTTTTGCAAAAATTGAAGTTTTTGTAGAAATGGCTTCAATGGAAAATTCTTGACCAGCGCAAATCTTGAGCTACCCACCCCCCCATGTCTGTCGGGAGCATTTTAAATGTCATTTGCCCATTGAGGTTCTCTGTGATGCTCAGGTTGGACTAAGGGGTTGGTAGGGGAGAGGAGAATCTCGGGTGCTGTGACGGCCCATTATAGACTGATGTAACTGGAACCTGTTCTACGCCAGGTCCAACCCGGCTTTGTCTGGCAGGAGCTGATAAGCCTTCCTGGCACAGGGTACTTTTTAGTGCCCCAGCCCTTGGAAGTTCACTTTTCTCTAGGCAACATTCACTTGGGATGGAGTCAATTTCCCAAAGGGAATTTGTGCGTTTGCCTCTGTGTGTCCTGATCAGAAAGTTCCCCTGGCTGAAAAGGGCTCTCGCCCTGTCTGACTCCCCATGGCTGGGGAGGTGGATGGATAGACATGGCCGCCCTTTCCTTTCCTCCAGTTTACCGCCTCCCTCGGTGGCAATTATCAAGGGACTTCCCTTTGGCTGAGGAGAGTTGAGTGGGACTCCACCAATGCCTCCCTGAGAGAGGGCAGTGGGCACGGCTGCAGAACTGGGACTGGTTCTGCCTTCAATTACCTTCCCGTCTGGGGCAAGCCCAGCTCTGCAGCACTCCAGTGCCTCCCCATTGCAGATCTAGAGGAGAACGCTTCCCTTGGGAATGAATGGAATGAGCATCCCCATTTGCTATCATGCTCAAGCACTTCTTCCAAGGAGCACTCTCTGAAATGCTAGTCAGACAGCAGGCTCAGCGTTACTGTCGGCTGGTGTTTGATCGCTCTGTCAGACTGTTCTCATCTGCCTGATTGCCTACAGGGTGCAGCGAAAGACGCATCAGGTTGAGTTAATTGACCTTGGGACAGTATTAGGGGTAGGGTGATGGCTTTTTTTTTTTTTTAAACCCAGACGACAGGACTATGGAATAGAAGTTGCCCTGAGGCAAGGGGAAGCCATGGATAAATCACTAACTAGTGTGGTGACAGATTAATTCATTTAAAAACCAGGCAGAGCTCATCTGATTTTCCCTCCTCCCCCACCCCCACCAATCTATTGCAAATCAAGCTATACACAGTTTCAGCTTTCCCCCTTTGCTGCTCCTTATCTAAACCACTTGCAAGGACTTCTGATCCTCCCCCTTTTTTTTTTCTCTTCTCCCTCCCTCCCCCCCCCCTTGCAGGAATTTAGAAAATGTCCAAGCCGACAGGACACCAGTTTTTATCCACGAGGTGCTTAGCTTGCTGGTTGCGTGTACAGCCAAGGTAAGCGCCGGCTTCATAGCATGCGTGTTTGTGCCAGGCACATGCCCAGTTTAAACAGGGCCTCTAGATAACCCCCACATGCAGCAGGGGAAGTTGCACGCTCTAAGCCTGGAAATGCTTATGTCTTGGGTTGGCCTGTTGTTGAAATCCAAACTGAAATACATATATGGGCTATTGATATTAAGAAGCCAGCAAAATGCAAGGCCTGTGTTATACAGGAGATCAGATTAGATCCCTTCTGCCTTCGAATCTATGAACTTGGAATATACTGGCTCTTGGGCCACGGAGCTCTCTTCTAAGGCCTCATCGTGGGTGAAGTGTGTCACTGACATGTCTCACAGGGGCCAGGACACCTGAATCCCGCAAAGAACAGACATGCAGTGACATGTTCCCCTGCTGCACACGCATTCTGCACTCAGTGAGTGAGACTCATGCCGGTGCAGCAGGCCCAGACAAGGTCCCGTGGACTATGTAGTCCCGTAATGTGTGGGTCTGAGTGGGAGCCCTTCTGCTGGGGTGAACTGTTAAATTATGGAGCTCACATTTTTGTGACTTGAGAGAAGTTCTGATGACTGGCTGGTCCTCTTCCCCTCTCCAACACCACTTACAGGCGACCCACAGAGATGAAACAAATTGGATGTGTGCCTGGTTTATTTTGTTTATGATGAACGAATGCATCTTGAAAATGATGCTGCCGTTTAATGCTAGACACCCAGATCCCATCTGGCATGCGAGACTCTAACTGGAGAGCTGAACTGTGACATCCTAAATGTAGTTGGATCTGTTGCGAGGGGCAGGGATTTCTCAAATTAGGCTGCATAGAACTTTTTTGGTGGCATTCATGTAATGCCAGTGACTAATCAACACTTTGGAAAAGGAAGCCTTTGTTAAAGACTTCACGCCCTCAGCCCTTGTTAAAAATCCACAGTAAACATCCCCAAGGCCTCCCAGAAGTCATCCAGAAACACCAGGAATAATCAGGCTTGACATTATGGGGATTCAAAGGTAAATAACAACCAGGAATAATTAAAACAAAAAAATCAAACCAACTTTTTCAGGCTGCATTTTTCTATCAAAGGAAGCCAAAAATGGTCAGCTGGGTTGTTAAAACATCCTTTGTGGGCATTGGCCACACTGCAACTGCCTGCTTAGTATGACACACCCAGTCATTTGGCTGTCTCCCACTCTGCCTTTTTGGTCATCTCCCTCTCTGGTGCCCCATAATATGTTAAGATTGTGAGATCTTCAGGGTGGGGACTGTCTCTTTAGAGTGTGTGTGTGTGTGTGTGTGTGTGTGTGTGTGTGTGTACAGCACCTGGCGCAGAAAGGCCCTCTGATCCCAACCCATGTCCTCTGGAGGACGTAGTAATAATAAAGGTCACCTTTAGAGCAGTTGCGACAGACTCAAACACACGCTCTTCCATTTACTCTGGATCAAATGAGTGAAATTAGCCTGAATAATAATAAAGCATTTCAATAGCACTTCACATCTTCAAGGCACTTTTCAGCAGTACGACTGAATGTTAATGAAGATTATTTAGTGGGGGGGTGGGCGAAGGTTTTGTTTGTTTGGGGGTTTTTTGTTTTAAATGCTGTGGATTAACAGGTTTCTTCTGACCTTGCAGCTAAAGAACACCCTGGAGCAGTGTGCCCCCAGCAGGTCTCAGCTAGAGACCGTAACCATCTATGCATTGCACCTCTACGAATGCCTCTTCGACCCCTACCAGACGTGGAGGAGGCAGCTGAGCGGGTGAGTGGGTGTGGAGCAGCATCCTGTCTGTATGTTCTCACTCTGCTGTAGTCTAGGCACACTGTCACAGCCCAGCTGGCCTGCGGCGTCAGAGTCAATGACGAGCCATAATCCATTGCATAAAACCCATTGGTGTGGGGTGTCAGAGAGTGGGGTTTTGAGACATCACTCCGCATTTCAAACATGCAGCATGACACATGGGCATCTAAAGACTCTGCGCTGCACCACTCTGATGTCTTGGCCGAGTAATTTCAACTCCCCCGCTCCCCGTTAGCTGCTCCCTGCCTGGAATCCTGTCTCACTTCCCCTGCATTTCCTGTGTTTCTAGGGAAATTGTCAGCATGAAAGAGAAGAGCAAATACAAGTTTGCACCAGCTGCTTTGCCTCTAGAGTTCAGCACTTTCTTCCAAGGTAAATGCCAAACAACCAACTCCCCCGCCTCCATCTCTGGTTGGAGGTTTCTCCATCTCCAGTGCTGTTATCTCTCGGTTCAGGAGCCCTCCTCCTTCCCTCCCCGTGCTGGAGTGAAATGTCACCCTAACCTTTCCAGCCCTTTGCAGGCAGTTATCATAGAATCATAGAATCATAGAATATCAGGGTTGGAAGGGACCTCAGGAGATCATCTAGTCCAACCCCCTGCTCAAAGCAGGACCAATCCCCAATTTTTGCCCCAAATGGCCACCTCAGGGATTGAACTCACAACCCTGGGTTTAGCAAGCTAATGTTCAAACCACTGAGCTCTATCATCTTTAATGACCCTTGATTTCCTCCTCCCCAGCCCTGGGGGCTCACTGTGGTGTTGAAGAGAGCAAAGTTTGTGCACCCAAAAAGCGTGCTCGCGCTTCCCAGATTTCCTCCCTACGTTTGAGACCCCAGCACTGCCAGACGGCAGCTGTTAGCCAGCAGTATGTGTTGAGAAGGTGTATTTGCATATTACCCAGTATCCCATTCTGCTTCTCATGTCCCTGTGTCCCAGAGGAGTGGGGACTGAGTGCATTGTTTCAAATGGGGGTGGGGAGCGAATGTAGTGCTGGTGAAAGGTACCAGTTTACCAGCCTTGGAGACTGGACCTACCTGTTTGCCCACGTAGCAGGGGCAGCAGCCAGTGCTTAATTTGAAAGACCCACTCCTTGGGGGTCAGAGAGGAATTGACTCTCCAGACCCATTCAGTCTGGGCCCTCTCTGCTGAGGCTGTCTGTAAAAGGGCAGGGGGTTCGTAAGGTGGATTCTCCTCCACTGGGATGCTGAGCAAGTTCCACCCAGTAGCATTGGCCTGGTCACTTGTGCCAATGTCTAAATCTCTCCTGCAAGCCATTGAATGGCTGGGTTTTGTTCTCGTTTTGCTTGGACACCAGGAAGGCTTCCTGGGGGCTTTCCTAGCTACCAAAGCCACCTCCTATCCCTTCTGGGCCCATTCTCTGTGGGCTTGCAAGGGGAATTCCACACAGTGGTTGGAATTCCCTTTGCTCCTTGCTTTCCTTTGACTTTTTTGGAATCGTCTTGCCAATGCGCCATGTGCCTCTGGCTGAGCCTGGGAACACCTTTACCCCACGTCCCTGGGGCCGTAAATAGCCTTGTATCAGTTTCTAGGTAAGGTTCCCCCAACTAAAGAAGGAATTTCCTTCATCGCCAGAGCACTGGAGCTGAGCGCTCGCTGTCTTGGACTCTGAGACTGATCACGTTGACTCTTTTGGCTCATTGACTCATTAACTTCTGTAACAAACTTCCTAAGGAACATAGCACAGTGGAGGTTGGGAGGAATATTCCTGTGTGGAACCAACACCAGCTCAGAGGCTGGGGAAAGGCCTGGAGGTTGGGAGCCATCTGGGGGCTTTCACTGGCAGTGCTGAGACGCACGACAAGGCGTGAGGCTTTGGAAGCACTGTAAGGAGGACTAGATGGAACGTCCTGGCTGTTTGCACAAGGAAGGGTGGGCTTTTGCGTCTGAAGGGCTGGTCTGGAACTTGGAGCTCTGCACTCTGTTCCCAGCTCTGCTCCAGTCTCCCTGCACCACCTTCCTTAGCCCTTCCCCCCATTTTACAGAGGAGGCGACACGGAACCTCCTGTTCCTCCTGCCCTTTGTCTCTCCTGTCCATGTAGGTTGTAGGCTCAGTGGGGCAGAGACTGTCTTCTTGTGTCCAGGACGATGGGGCCCTAATCTCCGCTGGTGCTGCTATGAACTCATTCATTTCAGCCTCCCTCCAGGAGAGGACGATGGCAGCAAAGACAGAGGGAGGGGGAACGCTATGCTTTGGGGCAGCAGTGTGGATGGCCCCCCAGTTCCTTTCCAGCCTCCTGGTGGGAGCCTGCACTGATCAGATGGGCCAGGAGCTGGCCATGGGGGATGGCTCGGTGGCTAGCATCGGTACACGCCGTGCAGTCTCCTCACTGTTGTGTGTTCGCTGTCTGTGGCCAACCAGGGTCAACCTGGGGCCCTCGTCTTGGTGCCATCCAAGTGATGATGGAGACTCCGGGAAGTGTGACTGAGCGCGCCCTGCCAGTCTCGTTGGGCTCTCCCCTGAGAGCTATGGCTACCAGAAATAACCAGCACTAGCAGCAGCCCAATTACATGTCTTACAAGGAAATGGGTTCGTCCTGCCCCTCAGAGTGGCATCGTCTTCCCTGTCCCGGCCAGCTGCTTCGCCTCCAAGGAGCAAGTGACTGCTTCTGGGGAGAAGGGCGGGGTGCCCAGGCTGCTGCTTCGTCCCATTACCATGTCCCGCCACATGCTGATGGCATCTAAAGAGGAAGAGTCTTGATTGAATGCGGCGGAGCTGCTTCATAAAGCTGTGTGTGTGGCTGTCTTGCCAGGAGCTGCAGCCTATGAACCTTTAAACTTGACCCCGGTCAATTCACAAATTAACCTTGCCTTCCTTTGTATTGGAGATGAAAAGCCCAGTGCAATCTGACCATAAGGGGGAGAAATAGCTGGTTGCTTGCCATGCTGTAGAAATATGCTTTGGACATTTTTCTTTACTTTTTAAAAGCCCCATCCCCAACCCCAGCTTGGTGGGTTTTTTTTTTTTTGGTTTTTTTTTGGTTTTTTTTTTTTTTTTTACATTAGAAACTCAGGTCTTGGCTAACCTGCTGTTCTTGGAGGATTCTGTGGCTGGCTGGAGTGAAACCTGCTTGAGGGAAAAGGATTATTTCTGTTCACTATTAAACTTTATTCTGTGCTTGCTTTACTCAAACGCTGAGAAAAACAGACCTCTTTATGAACCATTCTTGCATCTTCAGTTAAGTGCTGCTTTCCCCTCCCCACCTTCTCTTATGCTTATTTGAAGCACATGGAATCTTGGCCTAAGCTTGTCCCGTCCCCCCCCCCAAAAAAGTTCTGCTTGTTTTAGAAATGTCAAATCTCATTTTCCCTGTTCTTGGTGGAAGTCTTGTTGGAAGATCAAGGAGCTGGAGTAAGAGCTTTCTTAGCCTTTCATTGAATGATCTGGAGGATGGTGTGGATTGCACTCTCAGCAAATTTGCGGATGATACTAAACTGGGAGGAGTGGTAGATACGCTGGAGGGGAGGGATAGGATACAGAAGGACCTAGACAAATTGGAGGATTGGGCCAAAGAAATCTAATGAGGTTCAATAAGGATAAGTGCAGGGTCCTGCACTTAGGATGGAAGAATCCAATGCACCGCTACAGACTAGGGACCGAATGGCTCGGCAGCAGTTCTGCGGAAAAGGACCTAGGGGTGACAGTGGACGAGAAGCTGGATATGAGTCAGCAGTGTGCCCTTGTTGCCAAGAAGGCCAATGGCATTTTGGGATGTATAAGTAGGGGCATAGCGAGCAGATCGAGGGACGTGATCGTTCCCCTCTATTCGACACTGGTGAGGCCTCATCTGGAGTACTGTGTCCAGTTTTGGGCCCCACACTACAGGAAGGATGTGGATAAATTGGAAAGAGTACAACGAAGGGCAACGAAAATGATTAGGGGTCTAGAGCACATGACTTACGAGGAGAGGCTGAGGGAGCTGGGATTGTTTAGTCTGCAGAAGAGAAGAATGAGGGGGGATTTGATAGCTGCTTTCAACTACCTGAAAGGGGGTTTCAAAGAGGATGGCTCTAGACTGTTCTCAATGGTAGCAGATGACAGAACGAGGAGTAATGGTCTCAAGTTGCAATGGGGGAGGTTTAGATTGGATATTAGGAAAACTTTTTCACTAAGAGGGTGGTGAAACACTGGAATGCGTTACCTAGGGAGGTGGTAGAATCTCCTTCCTTAGAGGTTTTTAAGGTCAGGCTTGACAAAGCCCTGGCTGGGATGATTTAACTGGGACATGGTCCTGCTTTGAGCAGGGGGTTGGACTAGATGACCTTCTGGGGTCCCTTCCAACCCTGATATTCTATGATTCTATGATTCTATGAAGGAGGGTTTTTTTTTTTTTTTTAAGAGCTTTTCTCCCAACTGTTTCTCAGGCATCGCAGTTAAATAGGCATTATGCAAAATAAACATAGTTTTAGACAATCTGACTTAAAACTTCATAGGTTTTGCTTCCCAGATGACCCAACCTCTTTCATTGTCCTGTACTTGGAAATCATCCAAGAACAAGACCTGAATTTCTAATGGAAAACATTATTTTTGAAAGATTTCAGAGTAGCAGCCGTGTTAGTCTGTGTCCGCAAAAAGAACAGGAGTACTTGTTGCACTTTAGAGACTAACAAATTTATTTGAGCATAAGCTTTCGTGGTCCAAAACCCATTTCATCAGATGCATGCAGTGGAAAATACAATATGGCCCACCTTGATTATCACTACAAAAACTTTTTTTCTCTCCTGCTGGTAATAGCTCACCTTAACTTATCACTCTCGTTATAGTGTGTATGATAACACCCATTGTTTCATGTTCTCTGTGTGTGTATATATATCTTCCTACTGTATTTTCCACTGCATGCATCCGATGAAAGTGGGTTTTAGCCCACGAAAGCTTATGCTCAAAATAAATTGGTTAGTCTCTAAGGTGCCACAAGTACTCCTGTTGCTTTTGAAAATACCCCTCCAGGTTTTTCTACAACACTATAAAGAAGGAAGAAAGTCTGCAAACACAATTTCTCCCCGTTTACAAGTTACTTTTTAACTAGGGTGTGAGAGGGTTGGGTTTCATGAAATATCCCCCCCCCACACACACACACTTTTCAGCATAGCCCCTCATTTTCTAAGATGAACTTGAATTCATCAATAACTTCCTGACTAACTGGAGGCTTGTGCTATCGGAAGAAACAGAGCAGGAGGGGTTGCAGAAAAACCCTGGATTCAGGCACCCCTAAACTGCAGGGCTTTGTGAAATCCAAATTCAAGTCTAGATACATATTTTGAAGAAGCCCTACGCTTTACTGATGAACTGCATTGAAGCTCTGTATTTTATTATGGCGAATAAGCTACACAGGGTAACTCCTTGCATTGGGAGACTTTAGACTGGATCTTGTATTAAACATTTTGGGGGAGGAGGGGTGTGACTGACTTATACACATGTTGGAAGTGACCAGTAGAACTCAGGCATCCGATGAAGTGGGCTGTAGTTCACGAAAGCTTATGCTGTAATAAATTTGTTAGTCTCTAAGGTGCCATAAGTCCTCCTTTTCTTTTGAACTTGGTGAGTATCTGATTAGATAACAAATGGTGCTTGGATGAGTAGTGCAGGGGTAACCTCCCAGGGCTCAGAGTTTGGCCTGGCTCAGGATTAGCAATATCTATACAGTGCCATAGAGATACCGGGCACAAGTAAAGTCTGGGTTCCAGGCCTGTGGTGCTCACAGTCTGAATTAGACCACACGTGCAGGAGAGGACTGAGTGGCGGGGAGCAGAAATCAACACCAGGATGTTAGTGCTGCTTTTAGAAGAGGCAGCTATTCCTATGGGGGCAGGAGTCCGTTTGCATGGATTGATTGCATGTTACTCGTTGGCTACTTGGGTTTTTAATATTCTCTGTCGCAAGCTGGGGATTTATCCTCGCTGGCACCCGTTCCTTCGCATGCTAATGGGTTTGCTCTGTGCACCACCAAGCGATCTCCCGTGCAGCAGGGAGACCATAGACTCCAGATGTTTCAGTGTAGGCCTGGGTGCCCCTAATGCTATATTTACCATTATCCATTGATCTCACGGCACTGGAGTATTGGATACTTCTAGAGAGGGAACAGCAGACTTCCTTTTTTCTCCAGTATTTCAGCCTCTGTTTGGTGTACTCTGTAGAGGCGTGACATTGTATCCACTCCAAGAGCCTCTGCCAGGCACCTGATGCCAGGTTGGTGTCTCTCTTAGGCAGGAGGGTACCTCGCTGGATGGCTTCTTAAGGACACACACACACACACACACTTAATTTTGTACATCTGAGTTAGTGCCTCTCAGCTGCGAGGCTGCAGGGTTGTGGCTGGAGAACTTGCATCTGACTGCTGGGGGAAGCTAATCAATAGCCCCTTCCTAGTCATAACAGGGCAGAAAAAGCCCCTAAAACTACGCAGGGAGTTTTTCTTTGACCACATGGTGTAAATCCCCTTTCCCAGTTATTTTTAGGAGGAAAAAAGCTCTTTGCATCTGGGCTGATTTCTCACATAGCACGTTCTGTCCCAGCGCCTACTGGGAGCGAAGGCCGTAAGCACTGCGCACCTGCAAGGTTGGGGCCCTTCACGGCACTGTTAAATACCACCCTGTCCCACAAAGAATCGGGGGGCACCAGGGAAACCTCCCCTGAGTCCCATGTCCAGCAGCCCTACTAGATAATGAGCTTTCATGCACACGCTGTGCCCGGGGACAAGCGTCTCCAGACGAGTCTTCTCGTGGAATTAATTGGCAGAATTTCCTTTGGGGAAAACCCATTTCTGGGCAGCGAAGCCTCGTGGGGTTTTCAGTGGCTGGTGTTTTTATCGATGCAGGTAGCTGGGCTTCTGACCATGTGCCTGCTGGTATCTTCTTCAATCTGTCTCTTTTTTCCTTCCCTTTTCCGTAGCATCCTCCCTTCTGCTGCCAACCCACATACCCGACTCACAACCTCTCTTCTCTTGTCCTTGCTCTTCCCCTTCTCAGCATCCATCCTGCTGCTTGCCTGGGGTGCTGAATGGGGAGCTGGGTTCTCATCCCAGATTGCTGTGTGGTGCTGAGGGGGAGGGGGTCTCCATGTGCCTTGGCTTTCTTGGCTGTAAAATGGGGGTAATGCTAGTTAGCCTCTGTCAAGGTTCCTTCCCCACCCTGAACTCTAGGGTACAGATGTGGGGACCTGCATGAAAACCCCCCTAAACTTATTTTTACCAGCGTAGGTTAAAACTTCCCAAAGGTACAAACTATTTTACCTTTTGTCCCTGGACTTTATCGCTGCCACCATCAAGCATCTAACAAATATAACAGGGAAAGAGCCTGCTTGGAAATGTCTGTCCCCCCCCCCCCCCCCAAGTTCCCCCAAGCCCTACACCCCCTTTCCTGGGGAAGGCTTGATAAAAAGCCTCACTAATTTGCATAAGTGAACACAGACCCAAACCCTTGGATCTTAAGAACAATGAAAAAGCAATCAGGTTCTTAAAAGAAGAATTTTAATTGAAGAAAAAGTGAAAGCATCACCTCTGTAAAATCAGGATGGTAAATACCTTACAGGATAATCAGATTCAAAACATAGAGAATCCCTCTAGGCAAAACCTTAAGTTAGAAAAAGACACAAAAACCGGAACATACATTCCATTCAGCACAACTTATTTTATCAGCCATTTAAACAAAACAGAATCTAATGGATATCTAACTAGATTGCTCACTGATTTTTTACAGGAGTTCTGACCTACATTCCTGTTCTGGTCCCGGCAAAAGACGACACACAGACAGAGAACCCTTTGTTCCCCCTCAGCCCCCCTCTAGCTTTGAAAGTATCTTGTCTCCTCATTGGTCATTTTGGTCAGGTGCCAGCGGGGTTATCTTAGCTTCTTAACCCTTTACAGGTGAAAGGGTTTTTCCTCTGGCCAAGAGGGATTTAAAGGTGGTTACCCTTTCCTTTTATATTTATGACCGTCTCCCTTTGTAAAGGGCTTTGAGATCTACGATGAAAAATGCTGAGATCTCAGGTACACTCCTTGCTGTCCTTAAAGGGAAATGGTCAGCTCAGACTTGGCCCCAAACGTAGGTCTTGTAAAAGCAATGTTTAATCATAGAGCCATAGGGACTGGAAGAGTCATCTAGTCTAACGCCCTGCCAAGATGCAGGATTTGTTGGATCTAAACTATCCAAGACAGATGCTTCTACGGCCTCTAAAGTGCTTGGAAATCCTCCAAAAAATGGAGCTAGAGAAGACCAAAGCTTGGCATTACAAACCTACAGCCAGGGCAGGCCAGAGAACATCCCTGCCAAGGATTCCTGCACCATGCCCTGGCCCCAAACCCTGTACTAACACTACGCTAAGCTATGCTGTACCTGTACAGCATTGCAGTCTCCTAGAAGTGAAATGGCAATCCAAGCTGGATGCCCAATTACCAGCTCCCTGAACCAGGCGTGTGGCATGCAGAGATGCTAATGCCACAGAGGTTTAATTCTGAAGGTCAAGAGATGTTTCCATGAGTGGTTTTTTTTTTTAAACTTCCATTGGGAAGGGCTTTATTTAAGAAAACACCCATCTAAACCCCATCCAGGTCTTTCCTGCCCAAATAAGTTTGCTTTGGAGGTAGCACATGAGACCCAGAGTGTGAAACTGACTAGCAACAGAAGTGAAATTGACCAGTCCCTTTGCCTCTGAAATGCAGAGATTAAACAGTGTAAAGCCACTGTTCTTTCCTTCTTACCTACCCAGGATAGTGGTACTTGTAACCCAGGTGAGTGAGTGTTTCTAGCCAGACAGTGATCCTCATAGCTCAATCAGTAGGTAATGCCAGCAGGAAGTTGTCAAGGGAAGATTTGAGGAATGATTACGTGACTTGGAGAAAAGCTCCAAATGCAGCAAAAGGGGTGACTCACGGGAGGTGTCTTTCCTACTCTTGAATCTCGGTGCATTGCATCTGTGTTGGTTGGATGGCTTTTAATCCATCTGTTACGCTGTTTCTCCTTTCTCCCTTGGCTTGGTACTGTTGTCCGCAGTGGAGTGTGGAACACACTCTCTGCAAAGCCTCGTGCGATGTTCTGCACAAACCCTGCTTTGCAAAGGTTGTGTGACATGTCCTTGGTCTTTTGTATTTTGTGTGTGTTCAGCATTGCACATAATGGGCCTCTGACCCTAGGTGGGCAATATCCAGGGGATTTGGTAACTCAAACAGGAACGATAAAGCAATCAATATTAACTACATACGCTTACCATGCTCGGTATACCTCATAACTGTGCTGGGGGCAGGGGTCGGGGTTAAATGGCTTGCCCAGAGGTACATGGGGGAGTCTGTGGCAGAGCTGGGAATTGAATTTGCCTCTCGAGTCCCCCTCCAGTGCCTGAGCCATGAGGCCTCTGATGCTACCACTAGGAGGGAAATTATTGGGAAGGAAGTAGAACTATCAGCAAGTCGTGTAGATGCAGGTTGTGACAAACCCGGCTCTTGGTCCTGCCTTTCTGCGCAGAGGCCCTATTGTGGGGGAGAGGGAAGATGAGTTGTGAGCTAACAGCCCGTCAGTTTTGTGTCCCGCAAGGAGAGCGGTGAAACGTGAAGTCCTGTGAAGTGAGTTTGCACCGACTCCCCTAGTGGCAGCATCTGGGTCAGACCCTGTGTGTCCGGTCAGAGACCGGCGGCTGAGAGCTCTGCGGGTGCCGGGGGGGAACGGGAGGGCTTGGCCTCTGTTTCGTGTATCGCTCCGGGCTTGCTGGGACTTGGAGCGGTTTTGTGGTCCCTGGGAGAGGCCGGGCTGGTGACTGGACATGCTCCAAGGACTAGAGATCAGGGTCATGTGCCATTGGTCTCGTCCCCACCTCCCCCAGCAGTCACTGTGCCCCTCGCTAGGAGGGAAATGCTGCGCTCGCCTTCCAGCTCGGCGGGAGAAGGAACCCGACCCTTTTTGGCTTGACACATGAATGTCGTGCTAGCCCAAGGCACCGAGCTGGCAGCACTAGCTGGATGCAGGGCAGGCTTCCCCCCACGCTGCCTCAGCCTGACCTGCGGGGTTGGGGGAAGGAGTCTTCTGGCCTAGTCAGTTCCTGGCTTCTCCACTGGGTCTGCCAACAAGGGGCAGCTAATGGAGGTGGCAGCATAAGTGCTGGCCTGGGACGCAGGAGGTGGCTGTTCGGGGCAGAGGAACCCCATAAGGGGTGGCCACAGTGGGAATGGAACCAGGTGTGGGCAGAGCCAGACTAAAGGAGGAGAATGTTCCCCTCTCCAACCACCCGCCTCTGCAGGGAAGGGTCCCCACACCGACTTCGCACAACAGCCTGCTTCCCGGCTTTCCAGGGCCCTGAGTGTTTTACTGGTGCTGGCTGGCAGTCCCTGGCCTGTCCGCCGTTAGCAGCCCTTGGCGTGAGCGCTGAGGGGCTCAGGAGCAGGTCGCTCATCTGTTTATATCCTCCCAGGGTCTTGTCTGTAGGAAACTGGGTTTGGGCTTCCTGGAGCCGAGATGCTGCCTCCCAGAGTAGCTACACCGTGAGCACTCTCTCCCTGCACACGTGCCCCAGCCGGAGGAAGTGAGGCTGCCACACCCAGCCGGAGCACTTTCCATCTTCAAAGCGCTTCCCGAGCGCCTGTGAAGCTCTGTTCGATCCGCACGCTCTGGGCTGGGTTTGACACCAGAAGGGTTTTGCCGTTGAGCACCCTTTAGAATGAGAGAATTCCCCACCCCTCTGTCCCCCAACATCCCTATCACAGCGGGACCCAGGGAGCGTTCCCACCCAACAGCAGTACAGCTCTGATCTGGGGAGGGCGTTAGCTAATGCAGCCCCTCTCCCTCCCTGCACGGGCCGGGCTTCCTCCCCTACGTTCTCTAAGGTTGATTTAAATAAGAGCATGTTTGCCCTTCAGTAGCATCTTCCAGCTAAGGAGCGGAGGGTGAGCTTTCCAAATAGTGAGTGAAGAGCTGAGGGGAAAGCTGTGTCAGCCTCCTCTTACAGATGGGGAAACTGAGGCTCAGAAAATTCTAGTCCAAGGCCACGCGGTGAGTCAGTGGCAAAAATGGAAATGGGACTCAAATCCTTGGTCTCCCAAGGGTCACTAGCGCCCCATCCTAGCTGGCATGAGCTGCTTCACCTCTGGAGACAGAGGTGATCTGTGCGTGCCCTAAATTACTATTTATAATGTGTAGTGTGGTAACGCTTAGAGGGGCAACCCAAATGAGAGCCGTGTTGTGCCAGGCACTGAATATACACCCAGTGAGAGCCAGTCCCTCTCCCATAGAGCTCGCAGTCTAAATAGACACAGCAGAGAAAGGAAGCCGTGTCATCATGGCTTTACTGATGGGGAAACTGAGGCACCAAGTGACAGATTCTGATACAAATCCCCGGGAAGTCTTTCCATTGATTTCAGCAGGCATTCAATCAGGTCGTGTATCTCCTCCCCCCGCCCCCGAGAGATTGGTGCTTAGTCTCCGGCTGACAGGCTAAACTTCTCTCCCCTCTCGCCCTCTGCAGGGAGCTTCCAGGACGAGGGGCAGCTTCCCGAGGCTCTCCAGCTGCGACTCATCCATCTCTTTGGAGCCATTATCTCTGGAGCCAAGGTAACTCGTCCCTAGCCCTTGTGGTCCCCTCCTTCCTGAAAGCCAAGCTTTGCTCCTGGGGAGGGAGAGGTGGGCGGGAGAGCGGGCGTGGCCATGTCTGATAACCAAGCTTGGGGATTCCACACCCCTTCCCAGAGATCTTTAAGGGCTGGGGGGCCGAACACCTGCCAGGGATGGTGTAGGTCCTGCCTCAGGGTGCGGGGGCTGGACTAGGCGACCTCTCGAGGTCCTTTCCAGCCCCACATTTCTAGGACATAAAAGCAAACTGCTTGGATCCCTTCTGCATTTGTCTCCTGTTGTATGCTCCCCCACTTGCCGCCCCCCACCTGCTGGGATGTTTTGTGAGCATGGGAAGCGCAATGCGCAGCTGGCTGCATTCGGCTGGCCTGAAAGCCCCACAGGAGCCAGGGGTGCCTTTAAGTGTCCCTTGTGTTGTTTTAGGGGGAAAATACTTTTATTGCAGCAGCGCTTACGGGCCCTAGCAAGATCGGGGCCCATTGTGCTAGGTGCTATGCCCACATATAGAGAGTCCCTGCACGGATGCGGTCACAAGTCAACCAGGCAAGATGGAGGGAGGGAGGGAGAGGATGTTATCCTCATTTTACAGGTGCGGGGCTCAGGCCCCGAGAGTCTGTGACACCGATACTTAGCCACCTGGAGGCAATGTGGCTCAATGGATAAGGGCACTAGACTGGGAATCGGGAGACCTAGTTCGTATTCCTAGCTTTGCCCCAGACCTGCTGTGCGACCTTGGGCCCATCACGTTCTCTCCCCGTGCCTCAGTTTCCCTGCCCATAAAATGGGGCTAATAATACCGATCCTCCTGTGTGATCTAGGGATGAAAAACTCAATGTCATGTCACCACACTTGCCCCTCACGGGCATTCGGAATCCTGCCTTTGCCGAGCGTAGGGCTGAAAACAAGCGCTCCCGGTGCCTGGCCTCGCTTCACCCTGCGGGGCCCCGTGGGTCTGGGTCTCTCGTCCCATCCACCACATCTTTATTACTGGTGGGGAGGGTGATGCGGGAAGAGATGAGAGCACTGCTTGGATTTGGGTCCTAGGAGGAGCCTATGGCAGCTCCTGGTGCTTTAGGAATACAAGGGGGGGAGGTAGGGATTGTGGGGCACAGGCCGTCTGAGACGGAGTCGCAGTGGGTGCACTTCAGATATTGCAGGTACCTTCCTTCAGTCTTCCTATCGTCCTCCTGTTCTCTCCTTTTCTTCCCCATCCCCACTCTGCTTTCCTCCCTGTAGGCTGCAGCCAGTAGAGGGCGACGTGATCCCATGGTTTTTTACCCTGACTGCGTTACTGCCCTCTACTGGACAGCATTTGCAGGACAGACCCAAGCCTTGAGCGTTAGACAGATGGGCCCCAGTCCCACGTGATCCAATGCTCTTGCAGGAAGCTAGGTTGTGCTTGCAGAGGGTGAGTCTCTGGCACCTGCTTAAGCCCAGATTCCCAGCCCCTTGTGCGTGAATCGCACCGCCCGTGAGCGTGGTGTACGTGCGTTTCTACGCAAGACCCAGCATGCTGGTGTGATTCCCGCCGTGGGTCTGAGAATCTGGGCTCGAGTCCCTGTTCGGGTCTGGTCTGGGCTTGGTTTCCTGGGGCGCCATCTAACGGGGCTGCTTTGCTTCGACAGCAAAATGCCCTGCAGGTGATCACGCCGACCTCCGTTGAGGCCCTCATGCTAGTGCTCAGGCAGTGGTGCTCCCCACAGAATGGAGACACCAAGGACCCCAAACTGCTGCAGCTGACCTTGAAGAGTCTGGTGGGAATGATTCACATCCTGCACGCCAGCAGCCCGGGCCAGCGCAAGGTGGAGATCAGGACCATCTTGGACAGTTACTTCAAGGTCCTCAATTCAGACCAGCCCATGGCCTCTCTGGAAGGCTCGCAGGCCACTCGCTGGGAGGAGGGGATGATTGCTCTCAGGGTGAACATGCTGGGTAGGTAGCTCTGGGAGGAGCTGGGCCTGGAGTTTGGGGGATGGGGAGGCGGACAGGGTTCTGGGGTGGCGAGTTTTTCCCACACAAGATGGGTACGGTTCCCTGACTGTGCACCACACGGATGGGAGCCGCTGGGGTAGTGGAATGAGATGAAGCTGTCCCTAGGGTTAGTCCCGTAGTCCCTAGCAGGGCGATGCAGGCTGCTCTGCCTCCCAGGGCACCAGGGCAGTGTTGCTCAGCCGCTGCTGGGAGGGCTAGTGAAGACCAGACATGGCTATCCACTGGGTCTTAACCACTCTGGCTAGCCCTGCCTGAGGAGGGCTCAACCACGTGTCGTCTCTTCTTCACCTGCTCGTACACTGGGCTCAGCGCTAGCTCGCATGCTGACCGAGGCAATGCTGCCTGATGTAGGCACGGCCTAGCCGTTCATCTGGCCTCTTAGAGTGGCTGCCTCTCTCCAATGGGCACCTCTCTGGGGGGAGAGGACAATCTCCATACCCTGCTGGAAATTAGGCACCTGCCACTTCCCAAATTCCCTTTTGTCCCCCCAGGAGCTCGGGGTGGGTCGTGTGCAGCCTGCTAACCCAGCTATTGGGAGTGCTAGATAGTCCCAGCCTCCCAGATGTCACTTGCATGGCCCTTGAGCCTTATTTCTGCTCCTCTCCCCACGAGTCTGCCATGGAGCGAGGCTCAGATGCTGCTCCCCTATCGGCTTGTGTTGATGGATGACACTCTTCCTCTCACCTTCAGATGCAATTCCGGAAATGCTGAATTGTGGTGACCGGCCAGTACTGCAAGCCATGTTCCTCAGCAACAACTGCTTCGAACACATCATCCGGCTGATCCAGAACAGCAAGGTATGCTCCCCGGCACTCTTGGGTCGCAAGTGGCAGGGGTGGGACCTCTCCGAGTTTCCTCCTACCTGGAAAAACCCTAATCGGGTCCTTAAGCTTCAGGGCTGGTCTCAGCAAGGAGACTTGTTCTAATACCGGGCAGGTAGAAGTAACCGAATGAGCCAGGCACTCTGGGGGAACTTGAGCTGTTGACTTTGGGTTGCTCTCGTCCCTCAGAAGCCATTAACCGTCTCTTGAGTCAGACCCCCCCACCCCCACCTACCCCCGAAGATCCAGGTCTGTCATGCTGTAGTACAGTAGATCAGCCAGCTAATGACAAGGAAGCTGAGAGGCCGTTGTTCTGGGTTGTGTGCCCTCTCCAAGAGGAGTCCCTAATTCCTGTGTTACACATCCACTCTGCGTGTATGTTGTAGCCTCAGCTTCACCCTAGATCTGAGTTTTGTCATTCGGCTTGCATGCTGTGTGGGGCTGAGACTGTTTTCCTAGGCGTATGCACCACTTAACGTCCTGAGAGGCTACCACAACACACGGGTCCTCACCATTATCGTGGTGCAAGCCTTGTGCCTCTTACACTAAGGTCCTGACCACCAGTGCACATTCAAGATTCCAGTCCACTTTTCTCAGGAGTAGAACTGTCAACCCTGCTGCCCTGGCCAAATTCCAGAAGGGCCCGAAGCTCCTTGAGCATTTTCACTTGCACTCAGCATCCTCACTTCCTGTCCTAAGTGGCTGTGTAATGTTCCTGTGTGGTGTTAACCAACACATTCTAGAAGAGGCCACGTGTCATGGCACGTGAAAGCTGATCCCATGTTTGGCCTTGTGTGTTAATTTCAGGATCTTTATTACTTGTTGCTAGTGGAAGAGGTGAAAAGAGCCCAGCTAGGTTTTTGATCCCCAGGCTGCATTTCCAGAGCAGACAATTGGGAAAGATCTGTTAACTTGCTTACTGAGCGGGTTTGCCCTGGAAATGCGATTGGCGAGGGTATGGAGCTGCCACACTCCCATTTCTAATCGGAACCTGGAGTTCCAGCCCAGATGCCTGCAGTTGATTCACCTGGCTTTATTTGGAGGTCACTTTTTATTCATCTCACCATTAATTTGACGGAAAAGGAAAAAAAGACATCATCTTTGCTCTTAATTTTGTGCGCTCTGTCCTGCTGCAGTAGATCTTTGTGGCCCAGCAGTTTGTGTAGCGTACAGTGCTTCCCTCCACGCAGGAGCTCTGCATGCGTTCATCCATCTTGCTGCAGTTTCTAAATCCGGAGAGAACACGCAGGCCTGGCTGTGGCACAGCGCATGTTCGTTCTGCCCGGAAAACCCCTTAAATCCTCACTTGTACACAAAAGGAAGATTTACAGCCATTCATAACAAACCGAAAGCTGGACCCTGCTGGAATCTTGCTCTCCCTCTCTCCCGTGTGTTATTTTTAACTTCGGTTTAAACAAACCGGGTACAGGTTGGCTGGAATTTTCCCATTTATGGCATTGACCGGAGTGGTGGCTCGGAACATGCACTGCTCACGCGTGTGTGCCCTCGCCACCTGCCCCCTGCCCATGTTTAACATTGAGAGCGCATCTCGGCTCCCTCTCTTCACAAACAGGCGATCCAGGGGGGCTCTTCATTCAGCAGCTTCAACCAGTAAGGTGCCGCTCGGGCAAACCCTGAATCTCAGTGACCACCAGTGGGTGCTGTTGCAAACGCTTGCAGCTGAAGAGAGGGTGTCTTTACCCTAGGAGAGGCTGAAATTGGCCACGGTACCAAGTAGATTCCTAGATCTACAAGAAGCTGCACCTGGAGCTTTTTCTGTGGCAAATGCGAGGATGCCTTGCAACAGGCGAAGATGTGTGGGTGACCCTGGCAATGGGGGGGAGGGGGAAGACAGGCAGGCACTCAAATACATTGAGGAGTAGCTGCAGCACTCCCTTAACCAGCTCTTCTTCCGTTATTAAAATCCAGGCCGTCGTGGGGGCATTCTGAGTCCTTTGCAGCTCTGCCCGGGCTTTCGTCCGTTCAGAGTGTTTCTGAACTTGTGCTCCCAGCCATGGGAGCCCATCTGTCAGAACCTCACTCGCACCGATGAGCACCGCAGCCCTGGATCTTGGCCACCGGTGGTGGAGAGCTAATGGATTAGCACTGGGGGGATGCCCGATTGTTAAGCAGGTCGGGAGCCATTCACCTTATTGAAGAGGGTGCTTGGTGCTGTATGTTTTGCGATGGGCTTCATGCACAGTAATCAGCCCTTGGCAGGGGGCTAGATGGTGGCATAACTCTGCTCTAGGGGTCTTGGTGGGGGCAGGGTGAGGCAGAGAGGGGGAGTGACTTGTCGGAGGCCACGGTGGCAGCCTGCAATAGAGGAAGGATGCGAACTCGGGACTTCTTGACTCCCACTGCTGTGATCGGATCCTGCCTCTCTCATATGTGCCCTCCCAGGTGTCCTTTTGTCCCAGCACATCTGGAATAGTGCACGTGTTACACAACCTCTTTGGCACAGGCTCATGTGTCTGCAGCCGCCGCCGCCTTGTCTTGGGTGTGCTCAGAGTATCTGACAGGGTGCTATAGGCCTGCAGGCCGGTGACAGGCAGTGGAGGTGTTTAGAACAGCCCTGAACGCAGCCAGCTAGGAGGATTCTCCGAAGGACGAGCAGCCCCGTGCTGGCTGTGGCTCGGAGCTCCCGACCAGACTCTTTCAAAGAATCAAGTGCAATTAGATGGTGCTCGGCTCCCTGCTGCTCCTTGCTCCCCCAGGCCCGCGGGATCAATCTTCGGGGAAGCTAACAAGATTTTTCCACCTCTCTCTGTCATCTGTTGTCACCTCCAGCTGCTTCCGTTTCCAGGTTGCAGCCCGGTCTTGTCCTTGGCAGAACTGCCGCCGAGTGAGGAGCTGCTGGCTAATCTGTGTCCGAAGCAGGCTGCTGCTGGGAGACGTGGGAGCAGGGGAGGGTAACTTACAACAGCCAACTTTTATCATGGGCTTTTTAAATGCAAGGAGCAGGCTACTCTCCAGCGCTCCTGGGAAGCTCTGTGCCGCTCAGTCGTGACTCCGGTGGTCAAGGGAGGAAAGCAGGACAGCAACATGAGGTGTTGGTCCACGTATCCTTGTCCTTCCTCTCCGATCCCATCTGCCCCCAGCTCGACGCAACAACTCGCGGACTGGCTGCGTCACTTTGACTCCAGATTGCTTTCGGGACCGTTATATGGCTCCCTAGCAGGCGACTCAAGTCCCCATTTGTGCTGAGCAGCTTCCTGTAACCATCTCCCTTTGATCTTCCTTCCGCATATCCCGAAGTGATTCCCCCTCCCATCTTGCTCTCTGGGGTTCCCCGATCTTCCCTTCTCAGTAACTCATTGCTGCCCCCTCGGCACGCCAGCCCCAGAACCCAGTGCCTCTGCATTCATCTGCCGTTGGGCCATGCAGGGGGAAGTTTCCTTCGGAGGTTTGCTGCCTTGCTACAAACAGTGATGCTTCATCTTTCCCCTGCTGGCTTCGGAGCTCAGTTACGCTGATTGCAGTGGGTCGGTTCTGGCACTGTGCTGGTGTCACGGTGGAGAGAAGAACCTCACTGCTGATAGTTCGGAGAAGGGCCTGTTTTCCCTGTGTCCTGATCTTTGCTCCACAGATGGTTTAATCTTTCCTTCCTCTGTCCCCCAAAAGCTAGGACAGAGACTGAGCCCTGGAACAGAGCAAGACTCATTGTGAGCCCTTTTTTTTTTTTTTCCACAAGGCATTCTGATTCCTCTGATCCTCACTGGTTTCTGCCCAGCCTTACCATACTGGAAGAGCTAGAGAAGACAATGACAATCCGGTTCTTGAAAGCAAATTGTCTCAGGCTGGTCGATGGGGCCAGACTAACACTCTAAATTGGGGAGCCCTGTATTATCTTCGTGGCCAAGGCTGGAAGAGTTCAGGCTTTCCCATGCACATGTTGCCCCATCCACATTCCTTGGCTCTGGTCTGTGCCGTAGAGGCTGACAGCAAAGGTGCCGGTCTCTATGATGTGCATGACAGCTCAGTAGGAGCTGGATTCAGTTTCTCTCCCCCCCCCCCCCCCCGAACTCGCTTCAGAGATGCCACTGAACTGCTGACAGCGGGGGTTACTGAATCGCTACTTACCCGGGAGACCTTTGGGTCAGTGACCTGGAGGGGAAAGCTCCACTGCTGGTTCCCAGGAGCAATTTCTACCATGCTGTTCTACAATCCTCCTACAGCATTAAGATTTCAGGATCTGCCTTGTTGCCCCCCACCCCCAGCCATGCTCTACCCTGCCATTTGAAGTTAGTGCACAGGAGAAATGCCAGCTACTCTGATGGTGCAGAGACAAGACTTCACAAACCATATGTCAGAGGCAGGCTGCAGACCAGAGTTGAGAACCTGATCCAGGGCCCATGGGGGACAGTATCTTCCCCCCGGGCGCTACCCCTGCACCCTCTGGCTCTGGGGGGGTGTCCAGGTTGGAGCTGTGTCCCAGCGATGATGCAGCGGAGTTGAAATCCCAGCTGGTTACTCCTACACTCCTAGGTGTGCCTGTCCATTGTGTGCTTAACCCTCTCTCTGTCTTCTCCTTGGCTGATGTAAGCTTTTCTGACCCCCTTTTCGACAGCTCTACGTGAGTGGGGCACATAAAGCGGATGAGATGGGGAGCGAGCTCGCCGCACACTTACTGACCGAGAGCGATGTCCAGAAGGTATTGCACGTCGCTGGTAGTGGCCAGGGCAACACTCAGGCTGTGGCTGCTTTTGTTAATTTCTTTTCCGCTGCAACAAACCGGGTGATGTCAGCAGCGCCATCAAGCCCGGGAGGGGGGAGGGGAAGGGGACACTTTTGCCCGTGGCTCTGCGCCCAGCTGTCAGGCAAGTTCACCCTGCACCATCCAGCTAGAGGGGGGAAGGAAAATAGGACCTGAGCCGGCCCAGTGCCCATTGGCTTGGGTGGGGATTGCGCATCCAGAATGGAGGATGAGATTTTATCTTTGCTTGGTGCTTTCCGTCCCCAAGGGCTTGGCACTGATGGGGAAACTGAGGCACATCCCCAGGGGCTGGCAATGGAGTGAGGTGGGTGCCTGGCAGGTCCCTGTCTAAACCATACAACCTCACCCTTCACCCGTCCCGCTAAAATTAATTTTGCCTGCACACAGACCGGGACTAGATCTCGGAACAGAGCCAACAGTTATGGATGCTCTCCACCCATAGTACCGTAGTGCCTCCCGATAGGGCGGTATTCTCCTCCCCTTTTTACAGATGGGGAAACTGAGGCAGAGTGCTGCATGGAGTCCTAGAGCCAGTCATGAAGTTCAAGGCCAGAAGGGCCCCCCAGATCATCTGCTCTGGCCTCTAGTATGACACGGGCCACTCCTATCAGCACACCCAACCGAAACTGAAATGAGACCGAAGTATCACAGCCCGCAGGAGACTAGACTATGATGGGCCACAAGCATAGACTATTGGGAACCAAGGTGCACTAGTGCCCGATGCCCCTGCAAAGGCAGAGATACCCAGAGAACCCCAGCAAGTGCCCTACACTCCCAGAGGAAGGCAATCCATCCTTCCCCAAGGTCACTGCCAATCTGAGCTGAACTGAACCCAGATCTCCTGGGTCCCAGTCCAGTGACTTCCCCGCCAGGCCATCCTGTCCCCTCCCCATCCTGCCAGCCCTTCAGTACCTGCTTTGGGAGCCAGGGTGGATTTTAAGCTATGACGGCACAACACGATTGGCCCCTGCCGTAGTCTTGTGCCCAAGGAAGGTCTCCTGTACCCCATGACTAGGTGAGAAATAACCCAGCCACCTCACCTCGCCGATGGCTTTGCAAGGCTCTTGGAACCCGCTCTCGGCTTCCTTCCCGGGTGTAATAGCATAGGAAAGGGTCTGGGGTGCCTCAGAGCCTGGGGAAAGAGAGCAGCAGACGCTTTCCAAGGGGCATCACGTTGGAGCAGTTACTTACCCTGCTGTCTTCCCCTGTTTCTTTTTAAGACAGAGGATGGATTCAGAGGCTAAAATATGGGGGTGGGAGGGGAAATCCACCGTTCCATTTGGACCTCCCTGGCTCTGACATCCCTGGTTTGTGCAAGGTGATGGCACTTTGGGAATGAGCCTGCACCAATCACGTGTGTGTGTGTGCGCGCGCGCATGCACGCATCGAGCTAGTCTCGCGTCCGTCGCTCTGAATACGTCCTGGCTCGCCTCCGGGGGTGGGGAGGGGGGATAGCGCGGTCGCCCGTTGGATCCAAGAGAGCCATCCAGCAAGGGCTCGCTGTTGCATGCTTCTCAGCCTTCCAGGTGCTTGGCAACTGGGGCGCAGCAGGGCAGGCTCCATGGGAGGCTTAGAAAGGGAATATCTGAAGTAACCAAAGCCCATCAGGTTGCCGGCCGTCGAGCCAAAAGCCAGGAGACCAGCCGAGCGCACTGTTATAAACAGAGAGCTGCTGGTTGGTTCCATCTTACGCCATTAGCCAGCAACCCCGGTGCCCTCCTGGGAATAGATTTCCAAGCAGTGTTTTCAGGAAGGCTGGGCCCAGTCCTGTCAGGTGCCAAGCGTCCGCGAATCCCACCAATTTCCATGGGAGTGGACAGGCGTGCAGCACTGTCATGAGAGGTGCAGAGGACCCAGCAGGATCAGGCCTGTAAAATCCACCTTTGCATTGAATACGCCCCATCCAAATGTTATGTCCAATTGAACGTCTTCTAAAATGGACCAACCTGTAGTGAGGTCCATCCTTCCTCCCCTCGAAACCTGGACACTGGGGGCACCGCAGTTCAGGAGAGAGAATCCAGAGCACGCGCCCGTTCCTCAGCTGGTGTGAGCAGACATCGCTCCATTGAAATCAGTGTAGCGCTCGCAGTTAACACCTGTTGCCCCTAGGTGTCTTGGGTTGCTCCCCCAGTGGGGCTATTGAGTGGTGGGGGGGGGGGGTGTCTCTGTCCCCTCCTAGTTCTAAGGGGCCCCTTGCATGAACCGCCTGGAGTAATTCTCCTGCAGCCTGTGCTTATAAACGCCGTCTTCCCCCACGCACACTCCCCGGCCTTGTTCCTGAATTCCCAGCCTGGCGAGATTTGACGTTTGGTTTTTTTTTTTTTTTTTTTGGTTGGTTGGGTTTTTTTTAGCAGTAGATGGAGTCCCCCCCACCCCCACCCCCTCGGTGGGAGGCTCTGACCTGTGTTCCCATTTTCCCCTTCCTTGTCAGCTTGGTAGCTAGGGAACCAAGAGAGGTTTTCAGAAGCTGGAGGCAGGCAGACAGGCTATTCTGGCTTTGAAATTGAGCAGCAACTTCCAGGAGAAGCCACTTAGACTGTCCTTCCCGAGGAAGGGAGCAAAGATAATCTCCTAACAAAGGAAGGCAGGCCTGGCCAGATGGAACAGCTGAGAGGTATTAACAGCTGGTGGCTCACAATACAATTTAATTACAGAAAACCAAGGGAGCCGTAAAATGTTCCCTCTCCCTCCGGGCTCCTTGCTGGCATCTGCGGGAAAGCTTGTCGTTTGGTTTTATACTTCTCCCATGTTTGCAACATGCATGCACATCTTGGGAGCAAGTTTTGTGGTTTTCCCCGGGCTGAGGGCTACTGGGGAGGGTGGGTGGGGCCAGAGAAACCCTTGCTGAGTTTGTACAGCTCAACAGAAAAGGAGTTCCCTGAGGCTAGCCCTCTCTCTCCTCCACCTTCGCATGCTTCTGGGACAGGGGATGGGAACAATCCCTAACCAGCTGGCCTGGTGACCTCTTGCTCTGTTTATGCCACTAGTCCTCTGGGCCGCTGGAGGTCTGCAGAACCCTCCTTGGGCGAGAGCTGAGTTAAAGCGTTTGAGACTCTGAAGAGGGGCCTATGGGGGAATGACCCAGGTCGGATTAACAGGCCAGGGGAACCCCGCACTGATTCACTTGATCAGCATCTCCTGGTTTGAGTAGGATCTTGTCTTTGTTTCAGACCCTTCCTGTCACTAGCTCCTTCCCTCCAAGCCCCACATTCCTTTGAGTGAAGCTGCCTCTGGCTGCCGCGGCTTGGTGGCCCCACAGTACTGCTTCCTGCACTGTTCAGTAGTGGTGCTTTGGCAACCCAGCTTTAGTTTGCATGCAAGGCATGACAGGTCCCCTTTCCTTTGCATCTCGTGGGGGGGGGGTCCCTTACGGCTCTGAGATGTGGGACGGCCGTAGTCACTCCATGTAAGCTCTGCTACTTGGCTGCACCGATCTTTATTTTACAGGTCGCTGGGCATTGCATCTTGAGCGGCCCTGGCTACTGCAGGGATAGAAAAAGCCGCCAGTCCAAAAGATTAGACTCCTGGAATTGGCCCAGTCTCCCTCTTTCTTGTTTCCCTCTTATTTCAGGGAAATATCCTGTCCTTTCTGGCCAGAAGGGAAAATTAATAGAGGTTTCCCCCCCCCCCCCTTGAGCTGGGGTTTTAAAGCCTAGATAAACAAAAGGACACAATGGAGCATTGGGCCAGGAGGCTGAAAGGCGGGGACATGTCTCAGCGTTTGCTGGGGGCTGGCTGTTTTCCCCAGGAAGGGTAGGGGTGGGGTCTCAGGGCGCAGCAACCCTGCCCCAGATTGTGGAGAAAAGGGAAAGCCGAGCCCAGGACACGGAGGTGGTGTTTGCCCGTTTTGCCCCTCGCTCGCACATGGAGCCGCGTTGCTCCGACAGCTCCCTTCTCAAACTCCCCGGAGGCTCCAGCAGTCCTAGGCCCTGGATCCCGGGACACAAACCTCCCTTCCGGGGCTGACCTCTGAGCGGTGGCAGTGTTTTCCACAAAGAAACACTCCCCTCCTTAGCTGGCCCGTGGCTGGGATCCTGTCCCCACTGAAGTCAAACCCCTGCTCATGGCAGCGGGTGCAGGAAATCTCCGATGTCTGGCTTGTCCTCTTCCCGGGTGGTGTGGCCAGTGACAGAACGACCTGTGGTCCTGGAGGCAGCAGCTTCGTGTACCTCTATCTACCCCTGTTCCTGCTGTCCCCTCTCTGGTTCTTCTGGGCATCATCCAGGGATGCCCTGCGCTCTGTCTGGCAGGGCCCTGCTCCTTCTGTCCTCCAGATGTTTCCTCTTGGTGCTTCTGTGCATCTTTCTCAGACCACACTCCACTGTCTAGCCGCCCATGTAGGGGAAAGGACCCAACCTGGGAATAGCCCCCTGAATCTCCCCTGCCCCCGAAGGGGTCTCAGGATCACAACATAGCCTGGATTAAATGCAGGTCCATTCCCTCTTCTTTCCCAGCCCCTACTGGTTAATGGTCTTCCATCGGCCTAGCCCCCTAGGAGCCTTAAACAGCCCCAGGGAGAATGGATCTGCCCTGAGGGGCAATGCCCGGTTGGACTGAATTTCTTTGCAAGCTAAAGCAGCAGATGAAGGCAGGGGGCACAGAATGATCCCACTACCCTGTGGTCATCTCCTGTACCCGTCGGGTGTCTGCCTTCAAGGAGTGTGTTACCATGTGGTCCCTAGCGGTGACCTGCAGAGTTTAATATTAAACGGGTGGATCTGAGCCCCACATCTGGAGTCTGGATTCTCCCAAAGTTTGGTGGGGGGGACGTTGCCTCAAATAAATAGCATGCTCCCCAACCTACAGCCGTAAATCTTGCCTGCCAAGGAGAGTCTAATCCCTGGGATTCGGGTGGGGCAGGGGACATGAGCCCTTCCTTCCTGTAGGTCAGGTACAGCTGTGGCACTGTATGGGTCTCTTTCCTATCTGATCCTAGGCATCCTATCGCCCCCAGCTCCTTTCGTGGCTCTGGGTAAGTAGGGGTGAAAGGTTTGGCATCTGCAGAACGAGGATTGTCCCACCTGCCTATGGCCAGACGGGTTTGCTCAGGGATGAGGCTGAGTGAACTGGTGGTTTCTCCCCATCACCAACGCCATGTAAAGAGAGGAAAAAGCCTGGCAGCTCCCTGTTGGCCAGTGAAAGGTTCACGTTCTGATTTCTCTGAGGTGCCGGGTAGCCGCAGCTCCTGTGGTTGCTCAGGCTGTCAGCGGCTTAGAGGGTTGAGCTCGGATCTCGCACCAGTACATGAGTGTGCTTGTCAGCCCTGCAACTACCAACTTGACCTGACCCGACTTGAAGCTCTTCTCTGCTCAGAAGCCCCCAGTGTGACCTTGTAGTTCAGGGCTTGACTTGGAGGAGCTGTGAAAACTGGGATTGATTGGCCTGCCAGTCCAGTGGATTTTAATAGGCCGGGGTCACCACATGATCGTCACTCGCTTTCTCCCCTGTCTTTAGGTGTTCGACAGCAGTTCCGACGCCATCACGGTTCATGCCATCAGCGTGCTCACCTCCATCATGAGCAATTCGCCGTCGGCCAAGGTAAGAAGCGGGGAGGCCTGACCCCCTTTGGGGTTCTGCTTGGTTGTGAGGGTGCAGTTGTGGGGGAGTGGGATGAAACATGTAGGTGGAAATGGAGGTGGTTTTGGCAAGTGGATTGTGCACACTGGACTAAGACTTGGGAGACCTGAGTTCAAATCCTGGCTTTGCTGCTGGGTGATCTTGACCAAGCCAGTTCCCCTCTCCGTGCCTCAGTTTTCCTATCTGTAAATTGGGAATAATGACACTGACCTCCTTTGTCAAGCACTTTGAGACTGGTGAATGAGAAGAGCTAGGTATCATTAACAGTAATAGTCATAAGGGAGAACACACTGAAATCTAAACCTAATCTACTTCCAAAGGGCATCTGCAGGTCTAGGACTGTGACCAATGGCCAGGTTGAGCAAGGGCTGAGGATGCTGGGGCAAATGGGGTCCAAAGGAGAGCTCCTACTGCTAGGTGTGGCTGGGTTTCATTTTGTGCTGTAGGATAGGCCGTGCTAGTCCATGTCGTGTAGGTTGAAGGGCTTTTCAGGGCTACCCCTTCCAGACCAGATTCTGCCTTTGTAGGAGCAGTATCCTAGTCTGGGCATAATCACCTTGCCATTACCGGGAATCCACACAGAGTCAGATACTCCTCCAGGTGAGGGTGGCAAGGCCTCGGGCAACTTGGCGTCTAAAATGGGAGCTTCTGGCATGGCAAATGTGGAAGGGTCGGGGGGTAACTGAAACCAACCAAACCACTGTGCAGTGAAAGTTCAGTCTGGGAACGAAAACATCCGCTGGTCTCTTGAACCTTCACAGCCTTGCCATTGGTTCTTGCCGCTTGCCTGGGGTGATCTCGGTACTCTGGGATGAAGAAGAGCAATACAAACTAAAGGACAGAACAAATGGGGATAAACTGGCCAGGAATAAATTTAGGCTGGGAATAAGAAGAAGGTTTGTAACAGTCAGAGTAGGGAGGTCCTGAAACAGCCTTCCAATAGAAGTGGGGCAAACAACCCAACTAGTTTGACGAGGATGCTGGATAAATTTTTGATGGGGATGCCTGTGAGGTAGGGAAACAGACTTGGTGCCTGAAGAGGTCCCTTCCAACCCTGTCTTGTCTGATCACCAGTTGACTGGATCTTGTCAAGAGGTTTTTTTTTGTTTTGTTTTGAGTGTTTGTCTCCATTAGATGCTTTGTTTTGTGAAATAAAACTGAGCTGTTAGTAGATTTCTGGTCATCTTTTAAACCGCCTTTGATAATCCCAGCATTCCATGTTGTCTCGGCTCAGTAGCTATTTTCCTGGCGGGCTTCTATGTCTGTAGCCTGCTCTTTGGAAACTCAGAGCTGTCTGTGTTTCTGGGAGTTTGGGCGACTAGCGCTTCAGCGGCACCACGCCTGGTAAGAAACGTCTATAGGATGAGGCCCTAGGATTGGACTTGAGAGCTCCGTGAAGAATCACCACACGATTCAGTGGTCTTCTAGGCCTTGTCTACACTGGCGGCAGTGTGTAGGGTCCATGTAGCTACACGCCACAGTGAAATGCAGGCTGCATGCGTGCTGCAGTATGTAGCTACACGGGAGCAGTGAAAGGCTCTGGTGGGGACAGGCAATGTGGAAAGGGTCCAGCAGCGGGTAGGCAGCAGGACACTACATTGCTTTAAAAAAAAAAAAGGGGGGGGGGGAGTGTAGATGGGGAGGCACCGTTTGAGAGCGTAGCGAGTCACGCAGGGTACATACCCTACAGTTCTGGCGGGTCTAGACTCTACTCACCTAAGTCATGCTGTTTAGGCTGCACACTCCCCAACACGGCTATATATATGTTCCATGCCACTATGAGTGTGCCGTGTAGACACACCCTTCTGAGTGGCTTTGAACAAATCATACCAGGTGGCTGTGTTTTAACTCCCATTCGGGGAGTCGGACCTGGGTTTGGTTTGGCTTGGCTCAGGTTTGGTTGTATTCAGTGTGTTCAGGTTCGGTTCCGGATCAAGCCACCGAAAAATGGTAACAGTGACCAGTTAGGAACAGTTCAAATCAAATTCCAGTCAGCGTGGAAATGCATTGAAAAAAGCGAGTTGAAACTTAAAACTGAAACTATTTTTTTACCATTTATTTTTTTTAATTTTATGTGAGTTTCCTGGTGGCTTTTTTTTTTTTTTTTTTGCCTTGTCAAATCCATGGGATTATTATTTTTTGTTAGGAACAGTTTGAGCAAATTAAAACAGCATCTGCTAATGTTTGCTCTTTCATCTTGGGCCTCTGCTGTGAAGGAATAAATCTGAGTTTAGAGCCTGGGCCCCACCTCAAGTGGAGCGACTGGAGGGAGGAGCTAGCCCCAGGTGCTGGGGCTGGTGGGAGGAGGCTTGAGGCGTTATTTTAACGTTTGGGACCAGAGAGCGGGCCTTTTACGTAGCAACATATCCTGTGCAGGCAGCTCCCCAAGCATCTCCTCTCCTTCCCTACTCTTGTGGGCTGGTCTACTTCTATTCTCCTTCTCATCTCGTCATACGGGGGCAAGGCCTTTCTGGGAGTCGGCACAGGGCTGCTGGTTATTTTGTTGTTTAATAATGACAATAAGATCGGTCCTTTTTTTTTTTTTTTTTTTTTTAATATTGTTCTAAAGCACGCAGACCCTTTATTTTAACTGGTAACCGCAATTTTTTTTTCAGTTCAGGTCCTAGGTAGGACAAACTTATGGTTTTAGTTTGGTTCCAGTTCAAATAAAAATACCATTTTGAATTATCTCGGTTCCACACCCTGTCCGTCACCCCTGCCCTGTGCTTGGGTGTATGGGGCCAGGGCATGCACTTAACATGGACACGTGTCTTGCTTCCAGGAGGTGTTCAAAGAAAGGATCGGTTACTCCCACTTGTACGAAGTTTTCAGGAGTCAGAGCCAACCCACCGCCCGCCTGCTTGAGGAGCTTCTGAACATGGTAAAGACTGAGCTCTGCTGCGGGGCAGCTCATGGCTTTGCAGTGCCCGGCCCCAAGCGTCCCGTTCCCCAAATGGGATTGGTGGGGTCAGGGATGCTACAACACTGCTGTGTGGCCAGGCCATGGCTAGAGGCTTGAATCTGGTACTACTTCAGCCTAGCCCTTTGCCTCAGCCAGTAGAGGCTGATGGTTTTAGAGCCAGAGATCCTGAGTTCAATCCCCGTTGCTGGCGACTCACCCAGGGCTATTGCTAATGCAGGACTGCTAGAGTTGGGGTGGGATACATGGGTTACAGCCCATCTGTTTTCTCATGTGCAGCCCAGGGAAGTAATAAAATGAGCTGTTCTCCTTCCTTACTGAGCACGGTCCTTTGCTGGTTCCTCTTCACTCCCCAGTACAGTGATCGTGATTCCCTGGGCCTGACCTTTTATAGTCTGTCTTTTGCAAGCCCCCCTTGGAGCCAGGTGAGAATTGGCCCCTTCTGAGGGCACTGTCATGTTTGCTGACCTGTGGTCTGTTTTGTGCCTGTGCCAATACCCCCCTACTTTCCTCTCCGTCCCTGCCTTGTGCGCTAAACCAGCCGGGTGAGTAACTGCAGCTGTGTCCTTGAACTGAAGATCAAGGCACGATAGGGAATGAAACTCACAACAAACACACCATTGAGTAGCGCATCAGGAATCCTCAGTGCGGATTGCCGTGAGGAAAAGCGCTTTCCCGTCAAACCACAAGTGCAGGGAGCCCGGCCCCACAGTTCCATTGAATCAGGCAGCTCCCTCGTTTCCAGCATGCCCTGGAACCAAGGCAGTGTAGGCCAGAACGCATGCCCGTGTGCCTGGGGGCTGTTCTCTGAGCAGGTTTACATGTGTTCGCAGGCCCTGGGCTGGACTCTGCCAGAGGGTATGGCTACATTCGAGCTGCAGGTGTGAGTTCCAGCTCAGACGGACGTACCCGCGCTAGCTTTAATCGAGCTAGTGCGCTAAAGGTAGAAGCGTAGTCCTGATGAGATGATCCCACCTGGGATCCTAGGCATGTATCCTGCCACCCACGCCGCCGCAGCGACGCTCGTGTTGTTAGTCTGCTAACTCAACAAAAGCCATGTGTGTATTCACCTGAGCTGGAAACGACCCAGCCAGCTGCAGAGCCGTAATCTTCCAGCGTCGCACATGTAGAGATCAAAGGCAACTAAGAATAGTTATACCCATTAAGGGACTTGGAGCTGCTCCAAGATGGCTGAGAATAGAACCCATCTCCTGCCTCCTAGCCTTGGGCCATGTCCGTGAGATGGTACTGCTCCCTGCGGCGTGAGTAGGGCCCTGCCAAATTCACGGCCATGAAAAACCTGTCATGGAACTGTGAAAATTGGTCTTTTGTGTGCTTTTACCCTATACTGTACAGATTTCACGGGGGAGACCAGTGCTTCTCAAATTGGGGGTCCTGACCCAAAAGGGAGTTGCAGGGGGTTTGCAAAGTTATTTTGAGGGGGTTGCGGTATTGCCACCCTTACTTCTGCGCTTCCTTCAGAGCTGGGCGGCCAGAGAGCAGCAGCTGTTGGCTGGGCACCCAGCTCTGAAGGCAGCGCCACCGCCAGCAGCTGTGCAGAAGTGAGGGTGGCAGTACCGCAACCCCCCCAACAATAACCTTGCGGACCCCCCACCCCCAACTCCTTTTTGGGTTAGGACCAACTGTGAAATTTCAGATTTAAGTAGTTGAAATCAAGAAATTTTTATTTTTAAAATCCTATGACCGTAAAATGGACTGTGAATTTGGTAGGGCCCTAGACATGCACAAAGGGCCCCAGTACAAGCAAAGGAATACAAATGAGGCGTCTGTTCCACCTGTTAGTTTATCTCTGGGTGCAGCGGGTCAGGCATAGCCCTTGGCTTTCCCGCTAGAGATCAGGTTAAGATTTCTCTGCCTTCAACGGAAGAGACCCGATTACTCTAGGTCCCAGAGGAGGGGGAGTTTGCAGAATGAGTCATTTCCCTTAATTAGCTTGTCAGCTCAAGACAGTTGGAGATACAAAGGGCAGGAAGAAAGCCCTGCTGGGGGAAGATGCCTTGACAATGATAAGGCAGCAGAGTTCTCGTGTTAGAAACGAGAAAGGTTATTTCTCCATTTGCAAGTTATTGGATGACTCGGCTGCAGTTTTGACATCCATTCAAGCAATACCATCATCCGCAGCGCTTGGCTTCCTCAAAAGCAGCTGCTTCATCACTGCCATGGGGACAGACTAATTAAACCACGCCAGGGGGCCTGTGGCACTGGAGGATGGGGCATGAAGGGTGACGTTAATAAGGATCTAGGTCTGATGGGAACGGACATCCATGGAGCCATTGAGAGCTTTCCACTTGCAAACCATGAGTGCAGCAGTGAAGTGGTTTGTGCGGTGCCTAGAGAGTGGGGGCCTTGATCCAGGATTGAGGCCCCTGGGCTATTGCCATGCAAGTAATAAATAAATGGACATAGCTGCCAAGCAGCAAAGCCATTTCTGTGTCTTCAGAAGGACTCCAGAGGTGCAATTCTGGGGCATTCACAGCCCCTCGGTCCTGTTGTCTGAGCAATGTCATTTCTAGAGGATGCTGATTTGTGTCTCACCCTTAAGTGCACAGATACATACTTGCAGCCTGGCTCTGTATCCGATCTTTTTACTGATCTGGGAAGAGGCTGCAGATGGAGCCTCTGCGGGCATCAACTCCTTTTCCTGGCACCCAGGCTGCATGTCTGGGTGTTGCCTTGTCCAGAAGTCTGAACTGGCTGGTAAAATATTTCCACACACAGTGGGTGGGAGGGGAAATTCATCCATAATCGAATTCCCTCTACAGTGCAATGATGCCCCTGGTTGGCTCGGATGCAGGGACTGAACCAAGAACCTCTGGATCTAAACTCACGGCCTTTTAATGCCTGAGCCAAACTTCCAGTATCAGAGCAGCAGTAGCTAGCTCATAAACCAGCCTCCAGACAGGGGCAAACCACATGCTGAACGTCAGTGATGTGGGTCCTGTGGGCAGAGCAGCTCATGTATCCTGGTGGTGTCTGGGATTGCAAGGTCATGTTTCCACAGCTGGTGATGAGTTGGGGCTGGTGGGAGCCTCACACCCCTCTCCTCCACTGGCCCGGCCCCCTTACCTTTGTATGCCCCTCTCACCTCCCACCCCACCCCTGCCTGCACGTGACCTACATGCCCAGCTGGTTCTCAGCTGAACCTTCGTGTGATGCGCATGCCAGTCTGTGTGGAGTTGTGCATAGACACTGCCAGAGGCAACGTGTGGGGGAGCATGGGGGGTGTCAAATGCCCCCCTAGATTGGCGGGGCAGGAGAGGAGCTCTGTCCTTCTCTCCCTGCGCTTCTCCCCCAGCACGTTCGGCTGCTCTCCCTGGCAGCTGGGAGTTGAGCAGGATGGAGCTGCTTCTGCCTGAGGGAGCCTGGCTGGGAGGCAGAAGCGGCTCTGTCCCTGAACGTGCACGGGGGAGGCACAGGGAGAGGAGGACCGAGATGCGCCCCTCCCTCCGCCCCCCAGCAAGTAACATGGGGCAGGGAGAGCATTGCGGCCCCAGGCTGCGGGAGGGGTCACTGGGCAGGGGAGACACGTTGGGGGGGGGGGTCACGTGTCCTCCCCTTTAGGTTGTGCGTTCCCAGTATACGGAGACGCTAGTCATCTACAGATGCTGCCACGTGTGGTGGGATGGCGTTCTCCATGGTTTGGAATGCCCCATGATGCATTGCAGCAGCACACGTACCAATGACCCCGGTGGCCCATCCGTGGGCTCAGAGCAGGCCGGGCGCTGACCCCGCCAGAGGGCAGTGGGGAGGTGGCTGGCGCGCCCTTCGGCCAAGGGATGTGACCCTGTGCCTTCTGTCTCGCCAGGCAGTAGAAGGAGACCACAGCGCCTTCCCCGTCCGACTCATCCGCAATGAGCAGCCGCTGCTGATGCTCATCGCGTGGCTCCCTGAGTTGAAGTCACGGGACCTGCAGGTGTTCCTGTCCGACTGGCTGAAGAGGATCTGCGACGCTTCCCTGCCGAGCCGCATGACCTGCGTCAAGGCAGGGATGGTCAGCTGCCTCCTGGACGCCCTGCGCGCTGAGCAGGAGCTGGACCGGAAGTGCTCCGAAAACCTCATCTACCTTCTGCAGGTGCTGGGCAGCCTCTCCATCCGGCCGGAGGAGCTCCGCCAGCTCATCAGGCTGCTATGGACCGAGCCCGGCAAGGGGCCCCACCCTTATACCACGCTGGTCATCCGGGCACTCTCTGGCATGGCGAGGAAGGACCAGTCTGAGAGGGCACTGCAATACTTCGACCTGATGCCAAGCATGGCCGGAATTATGGTGCCGGCCATCCAGAAATGGCCCGGGAGTGGCTTTGCCTTCCACGCCTGGGTCTGTCTGAACGAGGAGCCCGAAGGCTTGCCGGATCTGCCTACGAGGCTGAAGCGGAAACAGCTATACAGGTGGGGCATGTGGAGGGGAGTGGGCAGTGTCCACCTGCCTCCTTCCCTTCCTTTCATGCGAACGGGAAACCCGTTGTAGATCCCTGGAGTTTGGAAAGCAGTCAGCCAACAAACACAGTTTTAAGAATGGAACACAGTTGCCTCACACCTTTATTTGACTAGTTTGAATTATTTCAGCAACTGAGTTGTTACTGTGGTAAACTTTGTGTAAGTGCTAGGTTCCTTTATAGATTCATAGATACTAAGGTCAGAAGGGACCATTCTGATCATCTAGTCCGACCTCCTGCACAGCGCAGGCCACAGAATCTCACCCACCCACTCCTATGAAAAACCTCACCTATGTCTGAGCTATTGAAGTCCTTAAATCATGGTTTAAAGACTTCAAGGAGCAGAGAAGCCTCCCTCAAGTCACCCATGCCCCATGCTACAGAGGAAGGCGAAAAACCTCCAGGGCCTCTCCAATCTGCCCTGGAGGAAAATTCCTTCCCGACCCCAAATATGGCAATCCGCTAAACCCTGAGCATATGGGCAAGATTCACTAGCCAGATACTACAGAAAATTCTTTCCTGGGTAACTCAGATCCCATCCATCTAATATCCCATCTCAGGGGATTAGTCCTATTTACCCTGAATATTTAAAGATCAATTACTTACCAAAATCCCATTATCCCATCATACCATCTCCTCCATAAACTTATCAAGTAGAATCTTAAAACCAGATAGATCTTTTGCCCCCACTGCTTCCCTTGGAAGGCTATTCCAAAACTTCACTCCTCTGATGGTTAGAAACCTTCGTCTAATTTCAAGTCTAAACTTCCTGGTGGCCAGTTTATACCCATTTGTTCTTGTGTCCAAATTGGTGCTGAGCTTAAATAATTCCTCTCCCTCTCCTGTATTTATCCCTCTGATATCGTAGGATCTTGCCTAGAAACAGCAGTTTGTGTTGACAAGCGGTGACTGTTGTCATTCAGGACAACTGCACCTGTATTTCCTCTCGTGGCCTAGCAAGAGTACCCTTTCTCGGCTCCCGGCTCCTCAGCCATCACCGCGGTTGGTAGACCCATGTCTCCCTCCCTCCTAAGCGGGGTCTTTCCAGGCTGCACAGTTCCCTTCCTACACTGTGATATCCCTGAACAGGCTATGAACAGTGTATTGCCAGCAGCTCTAAGTTTCCAGCCCTTTCCAAGCAAGCACATTTATTCTTGAGGTGAAAGCATTACAAGGAAAACTTATGGAACACAATCAAGAACGCCCCCCACCACACACAGCTAAGTTTACCAGAGGTCACCCATCAGCCTCATGGGGCCTTATGGGCTCCAGTCCTTCCAACCCTTCCCAGGAAGGATTGCTCCCGACCTTCCCCTCTTAGAATCATAGAAGATTAGGGTTGGAAGAGATCTCAAGAGGTATCTAGTCTAATCCCCTGCTCAAAGCAGGACCAACACCAACTAAATGATCCCAGCCAGGGCTTTGTCAAGCTGGACCTTAAAAACCTCCAAGGAAGGAGATTCCACCACTTCCCTAGGTAACCCATTCCAGTGCTTTACCACCCTCCTACTGAAAAAGTTTTTCATAATATCCAACCTAGACCTCCCCTACCGCAACTTGAGACCATTGCTTCTTGTTCTGTCATTTGCTTCCACTGAGAACAGCCAAGCTCCATCCTCTTTGGAACCCCCCTTCAGGTAGTTGAAGGCTGCTATCAAATCCCCCCTCACTCTTTTCTCTGCAGGCTAAATAAGCCCAGTTCCCTCAGAGCCTCCTTGTAAGTCATGTGCCCCAGCCACCTAATCATTTTCGTTGCCCTCTGCTGGACTCTCTCCAATTTGTCCACATCCCTTCTGCAGTGGGGGGACCAAAACTGGACAAAATACTCCAGGTGTGGCCTCACCAGTGCCAAATAGAAGGGAATAATCACTTCCCTCGATCTGCTGGCAATGCTCCTACTAATACAGAACCATATGATCTGGTTCTATGAGGTGCTCACAAACTAGTGTGGTGGAGGCTAGATAAATACTTAGAGCAGAATTGATAGCTACGCTCCAGCCAGGCCAAACTCAGGTCTGTCCCACCTGTGCAGCTCAAGCGTTGAAAGTAGGGGGTGCATGGTGCAGCTTTGGACAGAATCTGAAGACCACAGGGTCGCGGCTCTAACTTGGAGTGCTGATCCTTTATTACTGGTGGTGATGCACGGGATGAGAAGAACCCAGCTTGACTCTGAGCCCAGGGTGAAGTAAAACCCCACTTGGGCGTAGAAACTTCCCCTTGAGTACTGGTCAGCATGGGGGGTGGGCATAATAGGCCAGGGGACCCCCAGTTGCGGGGTTTGGTGGCAAAGATTTTGCTTTATTATGCCCCGTGCAGATTCTGGGACAGCTGAGGCACATACCACCTCTTCAGGCACCCTGGAACCTGCATGGGGCATATCAAAAGCATCTTCTAACAGATACTTTTCCCCTGGGCGGGTTGGGTCCGGGGAGGGGAGGTGTGGTGCAGCTTCGGCCAGCCTGCGGCTCCTCTGGCGGGGGGAGCTTGTGGCTCCAGCCATGGGAGGTGGAGGGGGGGCAGCAGGGGATCTCAGGGCACCGATCATGGGAAGGGCGTGGGCAGAAGCGGCAGAGACGGGGGCTAGCCTCCCCAGCAGGGATCTCCACCTGCCACCCATGCTCGTCAGCTTTTCGCAAAGGAAGCTAGACTGGTGCCTAGTGCCCAGCGGGTCTCAGTTGCTCCCCCTGCATCCAGGGCTGGGAGAACTCCCTGCTTTAAATCCCTTTCTGAGCACGGCAGGTAGTCTTCCTCGAGGAGAAAGTTAAGAGCCCTATCTGGTGTCTTTCTCCTTCCCTTCCTGTTTTGTATCTTGATCACCTTCGCTTTACTGTGAGCTCAGAGTCTGGTTTCAATCATCCCCATCTGTCTGATTTTTCATCCTTGAATGATTCACTTGACCCTCCCACCCCAAGCTGTCTGCAACCATTCTCTCTGCTGGTTTGACTGTCCTTCTCCAGGCTTTTACTTCCAGCGGCATGTTCGTTCACACACCTCCCACAGCCGTTCCCTTCCATTTTCTCCCTCTGGCCTCCAGGGCCTCGGGCCAGCTTCTAACCCCCAAGTCACGGTCCTCCCTCCTCCTTGTGACTCCCCCCTGCAGCTTTTTCACGGCCAGTGGCACCGGCTTTGAGGCGTTCTTCACGGCCGACGGGATGCTGGTGGTGGCAGTGTGCACCAAGAAGGAGTATATGACAGTGGCACTCCCGGACTTCACCTTCAACGATTCTGCATGGGTGAGTAGTGTCCCTTTTATGCTGGGATGGGACATCCCCTTTCATTCCAGTGCCTTCTGTTCCGGCCACCCTGTGCCCTTCCATTGGCCTTACCTGATGAGTTGGTCCATCAAGTCTTCATCTTGCTTGTGGCAATCTCGAATTCACTCGGCCACGAGGGGGGGGGTCAGCATACACCCTGAAATGTGACTTGGATCTGTCTGATTGGTATTGTCCGGCCTACTTTAAAACTAGCCCCTGCAATGGCTGTACTGGAGGTGCCACAGAATTCTGTCCTTTGCCCATGTGCCCTAGCGTTTCCTGCATCTGTTCTGAATCTACAGGCTGTTCATGTCACGCAGTGACCCTCTGCTCTGCAGTTAAAGCAATGGGTTTCCTCTGAGCCCTTTCGTCACTGGGGGGGATCCTTCTCCACTCCCCCAAAAGACTGAGGCCAACCTATTTAAACTGGGGGTGGCACCTGATATGAAGACAACATGATGGTCAGGATGCAAATTTCTAGGGTCGCGCTTAGCAATCGCAGTGGAGATCAGGACCCAGTTATGTTAAGTGCAGCGTATGCATGGACTGAGAGACAAAGAGCTTGCAGTCCAAACAGCCACCGGGTGGTTGGGGAAGCAGAGGACAAGTGACTGGCCCAAGGCGACTCAGGAGATCAGTGGCAGAGCCAGGAATAGAGCCCAGGTGTCCTGGGGCCGGTACCCCCTCCACCGGACCATATCTCAGGCAGGTGTCTGTAGGTGAAGTGGGACAGCAGCAAACAGGAACATGCAGTTCAGGAAGCAGTAGTCCAGGGTCTCTTTAGTGCCTCACTCAAGGCAGTAGATCAGACTCAGTTTCCCCTCTATACAAGGAGATAGTAAGGCTCAGAGGTGAAGTAACTTGCTGACGGTCACAGGGGGAAGGTATGTAACTGGGTTCACAACAGAACTGGAGAAATCCATGGAGGAAAGGGTCCATTGATGGCCATTAGCCAAGCTGGTCAGGGATGCATAACCATGCTCGGGCTGATCCTAAACCTCTGACTGCCAGAAACTGGGAGGGGAAGGCAGGAATGGATCTCTCCAAAATTGCCCTGTTCTGTATGCTCCCCCTGAAGCTCTGGGATGGGATACTGGACTAGAGGGACTATCAGTTGGGCCTGGTATGGTCATTCTTAGGATCTGACTCCCAGTGCCTTCACTGAAAGCTCTGAGACCTGCTGACAGACCCCAGGCTTCGGCAGGCGGGATCGAACCTGGGACCTCTGGAGCTTAGTGCATGAGCCTCTACTGCGTGAGCTAAAAGCCAACTGGCTCTTAACAAAGGCTGTAGAGCAAACTCATTAATCTCTCTCTCTGTGGTATTGGTGCCACTAGCTAGGACAGAACACAGCAGGTGTGTGGGTTACACTAGCAAACGTCTGTCTGAAATAAACACTGCTGCAGTGTCAGGTCTGCCTTGAAAACAAGCAGCAGGCTGTTCAGTGCAGCATCCCTATTACTGCTCCCACTGCAGCTGTACATACTTGGGCTGCGAGCGTGTCTCTGACAGGCTCTCGCAAGCTGCTCGGGGTGGAGCTGTACCAGCGCTTGCCTGGGAGACCTTTTGGAGAGCCCCGAGGTCAGGGGTGGGAAAACTTTTTGGCCTGAGGGCCACATCAGGTTTCCAAAATTATATGGAGGACCGGTTAGGGGAGGCTGTGCCTCCCCAAACAGCCAGGTGTGGGCCGACCCCTATCCGACCCCCCACACACACTTCTCGCCCCCTAATGTGCCCCCCCTTCTCCTGCCCCATCCACCACTCCCTTGCTCCCTGACTGCCCCCCACTGCCCCATCTAACCCCCTCCCTCATTCCTGACGGCCCCCCTAGGACTCCTGCTCCATCCAACCACCACTTCTCTCTGCCCCCTGCCACCCCATCCAATCCCCCCTCTCCTTCCTGACTGCCCCCGAGACCCCTGCTCCCATTCAACCCCCCTGTTCCCTATCCACACCCCCACTTCCCTGCCCTCTATCCAATCCCCCCCCCCCGCCCCCTTGCGCGCTTCCTGGAGTACCAGTGGCTGACGGCGCTACAGCCGAACTGCCTGGCTGGAATCAGCCATGCCACCGCGTAGCATGGAGTCTCGGGTCAGGCCCGGCTCTGCAGCTGTGCTGCCCGGCAAGACCTCGCAGTCCCTGCCCCCCCACCCAGAGCGTTGTGCCAACGACGCAGTGAGCTGAGGCTGCGGGGGAAGGGCCTGGGGCAAGCTTCGCAGGCCAGGAGATCAGGGGCTGGGCAGGAGGGTCCTGCGGGCCAGATGTGGCCCACGGGCCGTAGTTTGCCCACCTCTGCTCTAGGTGCTTGAGCAATGCATGGGGGGTTCAGGAGGTAGCATTCTTCCCAGCGAGCCGCTACTGAGTCAGCCGCCCAGCATGGAGGTGGCACCGTGCTGCTGGACCGACTGCAGCCATCATGGGTCCGACTGCACCTTCCCCAAGCGTAGAGGTGCTTCACTGTGCCCCCCGGCCCGGGCTCTGGCTGGTGTTCCACCGCAGTTTCAGCACGGTACGGTGCGTTTCACGCCCTGCCCTGCGGTGCTGGGGAGCAGCACTGCTGTGTCTCGCTTACGCCGCTGGTGCCTTCCACCCGGAGGAGACTGCCCATATGTCCACCACAGCCTTGAGAAGCTAAACCTCCATTGAACTGTTATCTGGGCACCTCTTGGGTCCTGAGCTGCCCCCAATTCCGGGAGGAGATGGCTTGGATTGGGGGCAGCTGGCCGCAGGTTCCTTGACGGTCTGCAGGGGGAGAGTCTGGAAGGAGGGGATCTGGAAGCCTGAGTGTCTGGCGTTTGGAAGTGGGGAAGGAGCGTAGTTGGGGCTCATGCTTGCAGGTCGTTGGGCTCATGCTTTGTATAGTCAGTAAAGGGGCCGGGTTGAAGCTGGCGCTGACTCTCCCCTGCCCGGCTCTCTCCTCCAGCACTGCATCGACATCGTCCACGTCACCGGCCGCCGGCCCTTCGGCCAGAACCTGGTCAACATCTATACAGACGGGCAGCTGCGGCAGGTGGCTCAGCTGCGCTTTCCTTCCTTCAATGAGGTAACGCGGGGGGACCATCTGGGTGCTACTGCCTTGTTCCCATCCTTCCCCTCCCTGCTGTCCTGGGCCAGGCCCCTCGCCTCCTCACACTCTGTCCTGCCGCCTCCCCACAGCTTTCCATTGCTGATTTCTTTAGTTCCCTTCTCCTCTGGCCCTTCCCCTGTACAGCGCCGTGTGAGAAGAACGTGCAGGTCGTGGGGGAGAGGAGCTCTGCTCTCACGCTTTTGAGGGTGCCAGGGCTGAGGAAGGTTACTTGAGCCCGATTCAGCAAAGCATCCTTGCTTAGGACAGGGCTTGGAAGCATGGGCTGAACTTGGAGTAAGTGCTGGGCTGAACTGAGACCGGGCTGAGTGGTTTTAGCCCTGTCAGGATTGAAGGGGGAGGGTGAGAGAGAAAAATCAATGGGGGGGTTGGGGGAGGCATGTCAGATAAAGGTCAGATCTGAAGGGCCTGACTTGAGAATCTGCAGGTGGGCAGTGGGGGGGGGGGCACCTTGGATGAAGTGATGCCAGGCCATGGAGCCCCACCTCCTGCTATTGGGAAGCAACCATGCCCGGGAGAGGTTGGGAGGATGTGCGTCAAGAGAACCCCCTCGGATGCTCTCGGTTATAAAGGAAACCCTTAGAGGGAAGGGCCTGATCCCAACTCTGTGCAGGAGGTTGCTCCTTCCTGGGCACCCTCATATCTCTTCCCATGGCGGGGGGAGAGGTGCCCATCCGCCCCGCCGTCTCCTGAGCCACCTTGCCACCCTCAGAGTTCGAGGGGCTCAACCCGGCTAGTAGCTGGCTTTCCCCATTGGCCTGCGCCTCTCCCTGCTTCGGGTTTAACTCCTTCCTGGGTAACCAGCACAGTTCAGAGCCTGGCTGGTGGGGAGCGCTGTGTATGGTTTTCGGGGTGCCTAGGGCATCCATGCTGTGAATCACTGGGGGATTTGAGCAGCAGCCTGTAGTTGAATCTCACCAGGCGGATGTCCTCATGTCGAATGCAGTGGTGGTGCCGCAATAGCCATGCCGGGCTCGGAGCGCAGGGCATGCGCAGAGAGCCTTGGGCGTACCGGTCGGCACAGAGCGTGGTTTCCTCTGCACTCCGCGGGTCCTTCCGACAGCAGCCTCCAGACTGTCCCTGGATCTCCTGGGCGAGGGACCGCCAGTGCAGTCTGGAGTTGGGCTTCCTACAGCCAGGCAGCTGAGCAGGATGAGGGAGGCGCTGGACAGCCAGCGTGCTGAGCCAGGCTCTGCCCCATGAGTGGCTGCTCGTCGGTGGACGACGGTGGGACTCCCTATGAGCATAGGGGTCCCTCTGCATGGAGCAGCTGGCAGGGCCGGGATCTAAAAACCAGGGCATCTCCCAGCCAGAGCGTGTTAAACAGAAACGCTGCCTTGGCCCAGGGTTCTCCCCAGCTCATTGTCTAGGTGACTGAGAACTAGAAGAGGTAAAAACACGACAGCGGCGCCTCCTTTGTCCCTAGGGAGATGGATTGGGTGGGTCCTACAGTCATAGTCTCGTTCATCTCTGCTGTCTCAGATTCTGGTATCTGAGCCATAACATTAGGCCATAGACCAACTCCCAGGGACCCCATCGCTGTTCAGTGTATGGAGGCTGCTCCGGCTCGACAGCGACCCCTAGTTGCTGAGGGGAGACCCAGGAGCCTCCTTTCCCATCGTGCATTGCTTGATCCGGTCGTTCCAGGTGCCAGTGGTGGAGGGCAGGTCCTAGTCCCGCGTCTTTGGGTGGAGGAGGAGGGCTTGATCACGGTGGCTACAGAAAGGAGAAGTCAGCAGCCACCTGCCGCTCTGGTCTCTGGGAACATGACGCTTCCTGCTCGTGTTGCAGCAGCACCGGGAGACCCTAACCAAGGACAGGGCCCCGGTGTGCTAGGCGGTGTACAAAGGCGCGTAAGAGACAGCCCCTGCCCTGTCGAGCTTTCAGTCTAAATACAAGTCAAAGGGCCTGGGGGGGAAGGGGCACTGGAGGAGCCGTGTTACCCTCCTCTCCCGGGCTCCGTGCAATTGTTCCCTCTCTCTCTTTTCAGTCGTTCACCTCGTGTTGCATCGGCTCCGCCGGCCACCGGACAACGACCACCTCCACGGTCTACCCCTCGCCTTCACACTCGCCGGAGCCAGCCTTCCCCTCTCACCCCTCCCTCAACCGCTCCCAATCCTTCCCTGCCTCGTTGGCCATGCACTCCTGGACTCCCGGGGCCGCTCAGCCCCCCAGAGAAGGCCAGGTGTCTACAACAGTAGCAGGGAGTCAGGACACAGAGTGGGGGACCCCTACGTCCCTTGAAGGGCACCTGGGGTCAGTGTCCATCTTCTGTGAAGCCCTCCAGCAGACCCAGGTCAAAGCACTCTTCTCCTCAGGTAGGTTCTGGGTCTCAAAGGGAAAATCTCCCTCTTCGGTGCCTCTCCTCGCTCAGTGAGCCGGTCTGAGGCGTGGTATCCCTCGTGCAGCTCTGCGGACGGCCCGGGAGGCTGTTCTCCTGCTGCAGGGCGGTTTCGGGGGGGTGGGGTGTGAAGCAGGAGGAAGGGGGGCAGTACGGACCTCTTGGAGGCCTTGGCCCTGCAGGGCATAGAGCAGTGCTAGCTGTCTGACACAAGTCGCTGCTGGTGGATTCCGACCCTGAGTACCGGCGGGGCCTGGAACGTGCTGAGGAATTTGTGGGAGCTGCCCCCCAACTCCCGGCAGCGTGGTTGTGGATCGCGGCATGCCACCCACACCCCACCGGTGCACAGACAGTCCAAGCTGTGCAGTGATTCCAGAGCACCGATAACGCAGTCTGTGCCGCAGGGCTGAACAGGGTGTTTAGCCACATGGGCCCTGCTGCAGGATGGATTTCCATAGCCTGGATGGGGCCCCACGCTCCCTAGCCCCAGAGTGTGCACTAGCAGGGTGTGAAGCCCCACCGTGCCGAGTGCACCGCTCCCCTGGCTTGGGAGGGCACTGGGCACTCTTGGTAGAGGCTGACCTGGCAGGGACCCATGCTGGGAGGAAGAAAGGGGCAGGTCGCTCTTGCACAGGGGCCAGGCCCACTGGGGATCAGACCAGGGATAGCTGTGCTGACCTCTGCACTCGTTGACCAGTAGGGTCAGCCCCAGGGGGAAGCACGTGCTCGGCTCTCTGGGCCAGCCCGGCAATGGAGTGCCTGTCGCTTGCTCACCCCACTCTCCGTTCCCTCCATCCCACAGGACCAAACGTTACGTCACAACTCAAGCCGGAAGGCGACTTCCTGGAGCTCAGCAGCAAGCTACTTCTGTACTACACGCCCCAGGTAAGGAGAGACCTTCCTGGGCACCTCTCTGCGGTTCGGTCCCTGCTGGCCTCATCTCGAGGGATTGGCACGGCCAGTGCTACTGGGGGTTCGCTGAGCCATGCTTGGATGGGCTGCGTTGGGCTCGGAGAGCCTGCTGCATTGAGCACTGGCCAGTTCTCCAAAGGGGCTGGGAGTTTGTAGGTGGAGCTGGAATGGTACGTGGGTAATGGGCGTACAGAGATGAGGGGCGCGTTGCGGCGGGGTGACCAAAGTAGCTGCCTTCCCAGGGCTGCGAGTTCGGCACAAGTGACTCTGTGACTGTCTGAGGTTGCTGTTTGTAACAAGGGCTTTCCTGTGGGAGCGAAGGCCAAGGTGGTGGAGCTGTTCTTTGTGCTAAAGCTCTTGGGCTGTCATCCAATGGGTCACGCCCACTGGGCTTCACTGCAGAGGATGGGCTTGGTTTAGATTTCGATCTGCTGTCATCCTGGGGCAGTGAACCCCTCCGGGCCGGGGGATGATGGGTTCCGCTGTGTGGCGGGACCTGGCTTTCACGATCCACATGGGTCGGTGAAGCAGAGTTTGTGCTGCACCATATTCTAGCAAGACAACACACATAAGTTTGAACCGTTCAGTGTTGTGAGTCCCCTGCCCAGAGCTGAGCGCACTGCTCCTCCAGAACTGCCTGGGGAGTAAGACACGAGGCTTGGGATATCAGTCAGGCTCTCCCACAGAGCAGCGTTTTGCCCAACTGGGAAGCCTTTCCTTTAACTAGATCTCTGTAGCAGCCACTCTGACTCCTGATGACAAGGATGACGCAGGAGACGGGCCCTCCTGCCCTTGGTTCTCCTGGATACATGGCGTTTTCCATAGACGTGCTCGCTAGTGCTAGTGGCTGTTTGTGTGCTCACTGATACAGCCCCTGCCTTGAAGAGCTTCCAATCTAAACAGACCAGCCGAAGTAGTTATCCCTGTTCTACACAGGCTTGGAAAGATCAAGTGACTTGCCCAAGGTCATGCAGGAAGTTTGTGGCGGAGCTGAGAATGCTGGATCTCTGGAGTCCCAGCCCAAACCCCAAGGCTACCTTTCCTCTCCTTGTGTCGGGTTGTCTAGGGCGATGGCTTATGCCAGGACAGGGAGCATGTGTGTGTTGAACCTGTTGTCATGGCCATAGTATTTGCTAAAGACATGTCATTTGCTTGCACCGTTGTAGGCTTGTAAAAATAACATCTGCCTGGACCTGTCTCCAAACCATTTTTTTGACGGGAGGCTGACCGGACACAAAGTGGTGAACTGGGATATCAAGGTACGGTTCTGCCTCTTGGTCTCTCCCGCCTCTTGGAGTTGGTGGGCGCTGGGCCAGCGAGGTTGGGACTCGGTGGGAAATGTGGTCTTGGGTAGTCAAGCAATCCAGGAACTGGGGCTTCCTACCACGCTAACAACGTGAGGATGCATTGATCCCAATTTAATCGCATGGGTTAGAGCACCCAGTTCATCTCTTTCCCTACAGGACATAGGTGCTGACTCCATGGGTGCCTCAGCCCCAGAGCACCTACTGGCAGCCTTGCCAATCAGCTCCTCCCCCTGTCCCAGCACCTGCCACAATCAGCTGTTTGGCGGCATGCAGGAGGCGTTGGGGGAGGAGGGGAAGGAGTGGGGGCGGGAAGTGGCAGAGCGGATGTGGGGACTTGGGGGGAAAGGATGGAGGGGGGGGTCGAGCATCCCCCCTGGGAACAGAGGAGGTTGGCTCCTATGCTACAGAACACGTAAGAGTGTGGGGGTGGGTCTGCTAAGAAGGATCTCCTGCACTGAGGCTTAAGAGGCTATTCTACAGTTATATTTCACTGCCAGGGAGACTTTCCTGACACTTTTTTCTTAATGCCATCCCATTCGCTCCTAGCTTCTCTCCCTGTATGGCCCTTAGATCATTCCTCTCTGACACTCCCACCCATAGGATTCCCCTTGCCCCATTACCCCCTTACACTGAGCTTGGCTGAGCAATAATTGTTTGTACCCCATAGTCCCTTCAGCTCCCAGATCATTTTCCTTGCTCTTCTCTAAACCCACTACCAAGATATTGATGCACTGGAGGAACGCTTGAACCCTGCATCCCAGGCTCCTGTCTCAGGATTGCAAACCACTGGCAGTCTTGTGTTGTCCGGGGTGTTCCCGATAACATCACGGCACACAGCGTACAGTCACGGTCTCGCTGTGCGACTCGCACGCACATGGCAGCTAATCGAACGCTGCTCTAGGACAACAATCGGCCCAGCAGCGTTTTGAGACCGGTTTATTGGCTTTTAAGACCCTGGTGCTAACTTAAGCTTTCAGTCCTCTAGACCGTTTAGATTCAGTGGGCCTTATTCTCTTCTACAAAGGAGTAGCCCCGCTGAGGTCAATAGAGTTAAACTGGTGTTGGTAACGAGAAGTCAGGCACAGCTGCTGAGACGCGCACACACACACGGATGGTTTTGTTGCACTGCTAAACCTTGTTCCTGTTATGATTGTTCCCCTGGCTGGCTGTTGGGTTGCACTGCCGGCGGCTGGCTCTGGGAAGCGGCAGCTGGCTCTCTTGCTGACTCCTAGGGGCAGTCCCCTGGCCTGAGCAGGCTTGTGCTGGAGGGTGTCTCTGGCTGGTAACTCGCCGGAGACTTGCATGTTACTTACCTGAGCACTACCCTGTAAGAGGCAGCGTCCGCGTGGGCGGGGCAGGGTGCGCCCTGCTGGTCTCGGTGGATCAGCCAGGCCCTGTATCTATCTCTCTCTCTCTCTCTTTCTCTCCTGTAGGACGTTGTGAACTGTGTTGGCGGGATGGGGGTGCTCCTCCCATTGCTGGACCAAGTGGCGGCCGAGAGAAAAGAATCGGAGGACAGCCAGGAGACCCACGACCTGGTTGGGCCAGAGCTGACGTCCTCGCGGAGTCGCCAAGGCATGCTCATCCCCCTGAGCAAGTCCTCCGGTGAGCGCAGCATCGGCCTGGCTATTGCTGGTAAAGCATGGGAGCGGGGCAGCGGGAGACCAGCTCCTCCACACGCCGCTGGAGCCCTGAAATTCGCCTGGGCCATGTACCTACTTGTCCCTTGGGCAGCCAGCCCCACTCCCCCACTTGGCAATAAGAGCTGGTCCCTGGCTGATCCTTCTCGTCCTCTCCTGCAGAGGGCAGACTGGAGAAGAATGGCGTGGCTGCGTTTCTGCTGCTGGTCAAGAACTTTATCCAGCATCACCCCGTGAACCAGGAGAGTCTGGTGCAGTGCCACGGGCCGGCAATCATTGGAGCTCTGCTGCAGAAAGTAAGAGACTTCCAGGGCCAGCCGGTCAGAGCCTAGGTCACCTAGGGAGCTAAACAAGGCAGAGCTGAGCCCAGGACCTAACACATGGTGCATTAAAGCCAGCAGCTGGGCCACTGCATGTGCCTGCAAAGGGGAATGTCCAATCGGGGAATACATGTAATGCCATGCAGTGCTGGCTGTAACCCAGCTGGAACAAGCTATGATGGGTGACCTCTGCTCCCACTCATTTCAATAGGGTGTTGACTCTGGAGCATACTGATGGCTTGATCTCTGAGGTGTTGGAGAAATAGAGTATTTTATACATGTTGTGGGGACACCCAAACATGTATCCCTTTTACCCCTCGTGGTTGAGTTTATTCTCTCCTTCTCTCCCATCACCCGAAATGGCAAGTCCTCTGCTACCTTTAAGCCCCCTCTCTGGCTTAGGAAAACATCTGCCAGTCTTTTGTTGAGAGCTCTAACACAGGGTCACATGACTCACAAGTCCCAGAATGCCCTGCGGCTGCTGGATGGAAATGGTGCTGCCCACCCAGCTCTCATTGCTTTGCACTTGTCAGGTCTCCAGCCTCATGATGGACATGAACGTGCTGATGGCGTCGCAGTCCCTGATGGAGCAGGTGGCTGCCGAGGGCCACAGCTTTCTACTACACCTCCTGTACCAGTACCTGCTCTTCGACTTCCGCATCTGGAGCAAGAGTGACTTCGCTGTCAGGCTAAGTAAGCGCTGTTGGGGGTCTGCTTCCCAGCTGGAGCGGGCCTTGGCAGCTCACGGCTTCCCCCTGTGTGGGTCAGGATCAGCTGCCTCCTGGCCAGGGTGGTTTGGCTGAGAGCTTGCTCCATGTCCCGACTGTCTCTGCTTGCCAAATACGGGAACGTACTTAATCTTCTGGATGTGTCTGCTCTCCTCCTCTTTTCCCCAATGCCTGCAGGTCACATTCAGCATTTATCGAGCACCATCAAGGACCACAAGCAGAGGAGCCGCAAGAAGTATGGGGTCCAATACATCCTGGACTCCATTCGGACGTACTACGGGTGAGTTGTTTAAAGGCTGGCTCGCGGCTTCCAGCTTGCCCCTGTTTGTCCCGGTGAGTTGGCTGAGCTGCTTTAATCCTTCAATGCCTGGAGAAGAGGGGATGTCCTGAGGCAGCCCATGGGAAAACTGAACCAGTTCCTTGGCGCCAGCAGTCTGAGACGATGTTCTCTCCAGCCTGCTCTGCCCAGGGCCCATCCGTTTCTTTTCCCTCATCCAAGGGGCTTCTGCAAGGGGGGGAAAACGCGGGCAGCAGGTAACCCCCCCAAGGTCGGTGAGGCTAGCCTGCGGCCCCGCCTCTTCCACTTGAGGCCCCCACCCACCCGCCAGAACCCCGAGCGCCTCACTCACCCCTCACTCCCGCGGCTTGAGGAGCCCCGGCCGCCCCACCACCCCTAACCTCCAGCTGGAGCAGAGCCCCGCTGGCTTCAGGGGAGATGGGGAGCATGGGCGGGGCCTCGGAGCAGAGCGTGGGCGGGGTCACACTTGGGTTAGGGGAGGCTTAACCTCCCCTGGCCTTCGATACCCACTGCCCATGGCAGGCTGTTCCGTGAGAGCTTCTCAAGGCTGGAGTAGAACTGACTCCCGGTGAGGCTGCTTTGCCCCATTCTTGCCAGTTCTGCTGCTGCTTTTGGAGCCCCCCTGGACGCTGCGATTCTTGCTCCATCCCCTCCCCCGGTTTGCCCTATGGCTCTGGATTCCTGCAGCCTGAGAGTTCCTGTCCTGCACGCTTCACTAAGCAGCTCTGTGACCAGGGACCGTGCCTGCCGCTGTTGGGGGCTGGAGCCCTGTAGGGGGTGGCAGTATAAAGCGAAGCCAGGGGAGGCTGAGGAATGCTGTTCTCCCCCATTTCTGCATCCGGGCCAGGCCATCGGTGCCGCGTGTGCCCTTACTGCAAAGTTCCCTCCCCCTTTCCCCTCGCAGCACTCATAAGGAGAAGCCGATTCCCACAGACGACGTGAAGACGGTGCAGATGTCCCTGTTCAGCCTGGTGAAGGATTTCCTCACCAAGAGCTTCTCTGCCGACGAGATGCAAAGCGCCCTGAACTACCTGGCTGCGGTGCATGATGAACACCAGGTGAGGTGGGGCAGTTGGTGTTGGGAGAGGCACCACTAGAGTGCAGCGTCTTGTGGTTAAGGTGCAGAATTGGAACTCGGGGGTGCTATGTTCATTGCCTGGCCTTGCCACAGACATCCCCGGATGACTCTTTGTTTCTCTGGGCTTCCATTTCCCATCTTTAAAAGGGGGGCGCGATCCTTTCTTCGTCCTGCCTGTTGAGACTGCAAGCTCTCCTGGGCAGGAACTCTCTTGCTATGGGTTTGTGCAGCACCTAGCGCTACAGGGCCCTGCTCTTGGCCGGAGCCCGTTGGCGCTACTGCAGTACAAATACTGCATCCGAACAGAGAGCTCAGAGGCATCTGGGTTGTCCCGGAGGTGTGACGAACGGCAGCCGTGGCCTTGCCTTGAGAAGTGCCCGCTCGGGACCAAGCTGGAACTGTAGCTGGAGTCAGCGCAGTGATGACGTGATGCTCGGGAGGACTCTGTGTATTTGTGCTTGGGGGCACTCGGATCCAGCCCTGCAACCTGGGGTCTAGAAGCCAGGTTGTGTCCTAGTGATGTCCCTAAGGAAGATCCCTGACCCAGCTCGCTCCGCTGTAGTGGGGCTGGCCCTGGGTAAAACCGTGTGTGGTGAGTGATAATCTGTAGGACATGGGGACCCACAGGAAGCTGAATGGCTGAGGGCTTTGTCTAACTGGCCAGTTAGTGTGCGGCAAGCTGGGGCAGGAATGTACAGCGCGTTACCAAGTGTCTGTGCGGACCCAGCTGCCTTGCGCTAGCGGTTCTATTGTGCACTCTGACCTGCTGTGGTTTGCAAACTGAGATTGGGGCGCACCCCGGCACTTCTAGCACACAGCAGCAGGGTCCCCGTGGCCAGGTAGCGTGCAGCAAAGGTGTGTGCTGTAGATTCACACCCCAGCTTTCCCCGCTTTAACTGTCCATGTAGACAAGCCCTCGGGAGCTGTTTTTCCAACCATAACAGCACCTTCAGCAATCCCCGTTACCATGAATATCCCACCCGAATCCCTGCCAGTCACTCGTCTGAGAGCCGGGGCGGCGTGGCTGTATCCTGAGGCCAGGCCAAAGGGTTGCTGGGTCTGGGGGTGATGGCCAGTCGGCATACGCAGGCCATCTCTGTCCGGGGGTGTAACTGCGTCCGTGGCCATTGCAGGTGTGTGGAGTTCTGGAGGTGATCCATGGCTTGCTGAAAGAACCGGCCTCCCAGGAGCAGCTCTACGCCTTCCTCTTTGAGTCAGGGAATGTGGAGGTCCTGTTCTCGCTGCTCGTCCAGAGAAAGTTCTCGGACGAAGTACGGGAGAGAGTCTTCAAGGTGAGATGCGAGTCCTAGAGTCTGGTGTTGTCCGCATCCCCCTGGCCTCCAGCACTAGGCCCCCCCAACTGGCCAGTGCCCGTGGTGGGTCCCACAAAGCCCCTCCACTAAGGCCAGCACTAACCCTCCCACAGGTCCTGTACAAGATGCTGAAATATGAGAAGGCCCACGAGCGCAGCAAGTACCGCCTGAAGCTGAAGGACATTGGCTACCAAGGGCTCATATCGTATCTGAACGACATCCCGGTGTCCATGCTGCTCTTCCGGTGTCTCCTGGAGCAGGTCCTTGGCTCAGGTACGGCGCCTGCCTTGAGGCTGTGGCCCTGCTGCATTACCCAGCTGGGCACAAGCCACGTGACTTAGAGGGCGTGATGCTAAAGAGAGCCTGGGATTTATGGAGCCAGGGGTCAGCCATACGTTTCGGATCTGGGATCACCCGCCTGCAGCCGGTGGTCTCCGTGGAAGGCAGGCTGGGCTGTAGCCTGGGAAGTGTCTGTTAGGTCAGCGCTCCACAGGGCCGCATCCCACGCCCGTTCTTGCTTCTCATCCCCCGCAGACTCTCCCAGCTACAAGGACCTGATGGCTGTGGTGTACCTGTCCCACCGGGCGGAGCTGGCAGTCAGGCTGGATACCTGCCGGAAGGTAGGAGTGTCCGGCGTGGAGCCCTCAGGGCCCGTGGAGCCGGCAGAGGAGTTCTGCAGGCTTCTCTGACCATACACTGTTGCAGAGAGACGAGTCCATGTCACTACCTGCACGTACAGCCCCAGATGGGCTCAAACTCGGGCCTGGGGCATTAACCCATCAGGCCCCCAAGCCTCCCTAGTCAGCTGGCTCTGTCTCTTTACGTGCCCTCCGCGCCCCACGTCCCTGGAAGCTGTTGCCTTCCGAAGACGGCTGGGTGTCCTCAGGAGCTGGTGTCTGTCACTGAGGCACTGCCCTGTCTCACACTGATTGGCCATGCAGCCCGTGCCCCGAGCGGACACACCTGCAGGCTGACCTGCCATCTTGCCCTCTTAGTCAGGGCAGGGGCATATTGTCAGAGCCGTGAGCTGCCCTTGTTCCATAGACAGACAGACGCCGTCCGTCTGCAGGGCTAAATGCAGACACCCTGGATTCCATCCCCTGTTGGTCGCAGCCGGGCTGATGGTGTCCCTAGATCCCTCTCACGGCCCGGTCCTGGGTGACGGTATGCAGCGGAGCCAGGCTTGACCCCATCTCTCCATTTCCCTCCCAAGCATGGAGAGCGGGGAGAGATGCTGATTAGCAGGAGCTGGAGCCACATGGGGCGGGAAGACAGCTGAGCGGCTGGCTGGCTACCATGGAGACCCTTCAAGGCAGCCGGCCAGCCAGTGTCACGAGAAGGGCTGGCCAGGGAAGGAGCCGCGGAGCTGGCAAAGGTCCAGCTCAGCATGATCAAAGGCTTTCAGCCCCCCTTGACGTCCCTGCCTCAGAACTCGGAGCCATCCCCAGCGTGCCGCCGCAAAGGGGCGGAGGTACCAAAGGGCCGAACACATCCCTACGGTGGTGGCTCTTGGTCTCTGCTGGACGGGTTTCAGCTGCTCACCAGATCTGGGGGTGTGGGGGATTAGTCCCTGTGGGTGTCTGAGCAAGTACTTGGATGCTGCGCTGTTGGGGCCGTACAAGTACCTAGTGAGGTGAATGGAGTTCTGCTCAAGGACTGCGGGTGCAGCTCGGGCCGTTGCATCCTTGCTGCTGGAGCCAGGCCAGCAGAGACCGTGGGGGCTGTAGATGTGGGAGCCCTGATTTCTGGGCTGAGGAGCGTCAGGCGTGACCCCTCTCTCGACCACACGTGGGGCCCTCTAAGGAGGATTCCCCTACCCCACGGTGCTGCCGTCTTGAGGGGTGCAGAAAGCAGTGGGCAGGCCCAGCACCCTTTGTTAACCCAGTCTTGCCTGAACCGTGAGGGCTAGTCACTGGTGGACGTTGGGTGAATCCTTGTTTGCCCCAGTAAAGGCAGGCGAGTGGAATGCCCTGGTGCTCGTGCCAAACTCCTCCCCCTCTGGCGGGCACGGGGAGTGGGAACAGGTCTGGTCGGCCACGCTGGTCCGTGACATGCCCCGTTCTCTCCTCTCCCCACCTGCAGCTCTTCCACTTGATCTACTCCCAGCACGACACGGTGAGGCAGCTGGCAAAGCTGGCCGGCTGGCAGGACACGCTCACCAAGCTCTACGTCAAGGAGTCGTACGAGTCCCGCCAGCACAGTCTGAGCGGCTCCACCAACGGGGGCTGTCTCGGCTTCCTGAAGCTCTCTGAGCACGGGGGCAAGGAGTTGGGCACCGAGGCCGGGAAGGAGCGGCTGGACAGCACCAGCCATGCCCTGGCAGACCTTCAGGACCTGGATGTCTTTCTGCCAGTGGGCTTTGAGGCCTCTGACCATGAGCTTTCTGAGGGCTTCTCGGACCACTCCATCTCCCCGACCGGCAGCTCCAAGCCCTTCCACTCCTATAACTTCAAATCCTTCGACTCCTTGGACCGCACCAGCCACTCCTCCTCCTTCAACACTATCGACATCCCCAGCCAGGGGGAGGCCCCCTCCACCGATGCCCACCAGTTTGATGGTGTCTACCACCCTCTCTCACCCTTCTGCATGTCACCCTTTGACCTCGGCCTCGACCTGGCCAGCACCTGCTCCACCGCCACAGTGGAGAGCGGCAACCAGACGCCGGGGAGCTTGCCAGGGACCCCCTCTCCTCTGGAGTACTTCAAACCTTTCCCAGGCACACGGGCTCGCAAAAGCTCCAGCCTCTCCAATGTCCTAGACGAAAGCAGCTACCAGGAGACGCTGGCCAGCGACGATGTCTCCAATACCAGTAACCCCCAGGTAAGCCACTGCCCCCCATGACCGCCAAAGGAGCCGCTCTCCCACTGCAGCCCATGGTGAGAGCATTCAGAGGGGAGCCGGCAGCAGTGGATGAGCGGGGATGCCACTGTCTGCAGTAAGAGGTATTCACTTCGATAAAATCGGGACATCTGGTCACCCTACAAGACCATGCCCGCTGGCAGCTGGCCTCCCTAGATGAAGGATGCCAGGGTATCTCTGCACCCCTGGATGCACTAGACCAGCCCTTTGTTGTTCACCTGTAAACCAGGTTCCCCCTCTCCCTGCCGTTCACCCCTTCCTGTTAATTTTTTTCCTCAAGTCCCCCGTCTCTTAATCAGCATTTGATTCTGTGCAAACAACCACCCGCTGTGAGGCAGGGAGAGAAATCTCTTCTCTCCAGCAGGACCCCTCTTAAGATGTGTCTGGCTGACCTGCCGTTAACTCCAAGTCTTTAAGAACAAAATGTCCAGTCTAGACACACGTCTCCTTGCATGTTATCTGCTCACACGTAACCCAAAGGTTCTGCTGCCCAGTGTGACAGGCTGTAAATGACACTCTTCGCTATCTACATAGTAGCGCACTGGACCCAGAGGATCCCTGTCACCTATATGCCCCCTGGTGCCCTCTGCCAGCTGGCATCGAGATCCTTGGGTCATGGCCCTCTGTCCCTAGATGCCCCACTCCCAATCCCACCCCCATCATGTCCGAGCAGGACAGTTGTCTCTACCAGGGGGCACTGCGTCCGCCATCCCCTCTAGGAGAAGCCCATGGGGAGCGGACCAGCTGCTCAGATCAGCGTGTGTTTTCTGCCTCTCCCCCCATCTCAGCAAACGCCAGAGGAGGAGCTGTGCAACCTGCTCACCAACATCATTTTCTCGGTGACCTGGCGTGGGGTGGAAGGCTGGGACGACGCGGCCTGGAAGGAGCGCGGGCAGGTCTTCTCCGTCCTCACCAAACTGGGCACAGCCTGCGAGCTGGTGCGGCCGCCGGATGAGATCAAGCGCAGGTGGGTGCTGGCAGAGCGGCAGGCCTCCTGCCACCTGGTGGACTCTGGCCAGCTTGGGGAAGGGGTTTGGGAGGTCGAGAAATAGGATCAGAATTGGGCCCACAGGTGTGTGACCCTTCATCCTGTCCCCCTCAGTTGGGCCAGAGGGCCTAGGATCCTGGCTGACAACGTGTCCGAGCTTGTGGGTTTCTGGCACGTTGGCCTCTAGCATGGGGGCAGCTCACTGCCAGGCCCTAAGGGCACCTAGCCTGTCGGCCAAAGGAGCTGCTTCATTTTACCCCTTCGGAGCCAGGGCCCTGCCCTGCCCCCACACCTGCCCATTTCTCTTCCCCATTCACACCTTGGAGGGGTGGGCTTGTGCTTGTGAAAGTGACGCATCAAAGGTAGCTGTCCTGACTAGTAACCCCCTGCTACTCCAGCCCTGCGCCCCCATGCCCAGCCTGTGTCCTTTGCTCCCAGCCAGCAGGCTCACACCATCACAGCCTTCCACCCCCATGCCCAGCCAGGCCCCGGCCGCTTGCTCCAGATCGCGCCCCCCTGTGATCCCAGCTGTGCATCTCGCCCGCTCACTCCTGACCTGTCCTTTCTATTCCAGTCTTGGGCGTCGCATGTGTCTGATGAATGGGGTGCATTTCATGATGTTCCCGCACACATCAGGAGTAGGCCCCTCCCCACCCCTCAAATGCATTACACTTGCCACCTGGGCATAGACTTGAACTTGGGCATCTTTGTAGAAGGGAAAAGCCACTAACCCTTCTGTCTCCTTGAAATAAGGAGCTTCCCAGTCTGTTCATGAGTGTCAGAGCCCAGGGTAATCCCGGGTTGGGGCACTGAAGAGCACATGGCCCTGAAACGCTCCCCAGAGGGGCGGGTGCTTTGCAGAGAAACTTTGGTCTTGGGCACCTGCTTCCCGTGGCTGATTTCGTGGCCTGGGACTTGAGACACGAGTTCATTTCCCACCTCTGGTGCCGCCTGCCTGCAGGACCTTGGGCACGTCCCTTAGCCTCTCTGTGCCTCAGTTCCCTATCTGTAACTTCGGGATAACAGCGCTGTCCCACCTCGCAGCGGGTGGAAGATTTTGAAGCACTCAGATACTATATGAATGGGGGTCCTGAAGAGAGAGAGGCTGCGTGACCAACACAATATCCGGTGGGTGCTAGCAGCGTGCGGGGCTACCTGGAGTCCCCCGCTCGGCGCGGGAGGATGAGTGGGTTATTCTCTAGAGCAGGCAGTGCCATCGGATGCCTGACACCCCCCGTGCATGCATGCGCGCGCACACACACTCTCCCTGTCTCTCTCTTGCAGCCTCCTGGAGATGATGATGGAATCGGCCCTCACGGACATCAAGGAGTCGGCTCCGGCCACTTTGCCCAGCCTCACCCAGAACGCGCTCAAGTTGCTGAGGCTCCTCCAGGACTTCTTGTTTTCCGAGGGGCACAACAACCAGGCCCTGTGGAGCGAGAAGGTCCGGGCTGGTACCTTGGCAGGCCTGGGGCGGGTGAAGATGGTTTTGCCGCTCTGCTCCATGGGGTAGCGTCGTGCTGACGTGCAGAGGGCTCATCGGCTGCTGGGCATATACTGCCGGAACAGAGCCGGGGGTCTCTCTCTTTCCCTCCTGCCGCAGTTCATTGGCTGCCATCCTTTTGGGGTCACTGCTTTGCAGCTGGCTCTCCCATTAAATTACCCCGCCCTGGGCTTCAGCCGCAGCTTCCCTGGACGATACCTGTTCCCGTCCGGAGGCCGGGGAAGCCAAGCGTGGGGGGCTGGGAGGGTGAGCTCCGTCGCTATCCTTGCTGGGAGGAGTCACTCTGCCCTTCCTGTGGCTGCAGATCTACGAGGGGGTGAATAGCCTGCTGGACAAGCTGGGGGTGTGGTACCACTTGGCCAACGGGACCTCGGACCTGAAGGAGATGGCTCAGATCGGCCTGCACATCCTCATCGGGTACAGTGGGCTGGAGGAGGCCCAGGTGAGGCGGCTGGGGACCCCGACTGGCCTTGTTAGAGTGACCCTGAGGGTTCCCCTTCTCTCTTTGGGGAGGGGCTGGGCTCTGAAGGGAAGTGGGGGGTCCGGGGGAGAGGGAGAGGCTGGGAAGGAGAGGGATTGGAGAGGCTCTGAGGGCCCCAAAACCGCAGTATTTCTCCCCCTGCCCCCATGCTGGGATGAGCCTGGGGATGTAACAGCCTCTCCCCTGCCTCCCCCTCCCCCCCGCTCCCACCAGCTGCACTCGCTGGCCTACGTCAAGCTCCACAGCCTGCTCCAGACGGCCTCGGCCCCCATGGAGGAGGAGGCCTGCTACCTGCTGGGCAAGCTGGAGAGCCCCCTGAGCCGCGCGCTGCAGCCCAAGTCGGAGGCCTTCTCCTGGCTCCTGCCCATCGTCCGCACGCTGCTGGACCAGTGTTACAACACGCTGCAGCTACAGCGCCTGCTGCCCTCGCTGCCCCCCACCAACGGCAGCCCCACCTTCTACGAGGACTTCCAGCTCTTCTGCACCACCCCTGAGTGGAGGGCCTTCATCGAGAAGCATGTGGGTGTCGCCGGGACGGGCCCCTCGGGGAGGTTACCATTGCCAGAGGAGGGAGCACTGAGTGGTTAGAGCGGGGAGCATGTCAGATGTGGGCTCTGTCCCTGTCTCTGCCGGTGGTGCTGTGCGTGTCCATGGGGAATCTCTTCGGACAACACACTCAGCCACGGATGCCAACAGCCAAGCCCTGAACCAAGGGGGGATGGTGTAAATGTTGGGAGAATGGGCATGGGTGGGGGGGTGCTCAGCGGGGCTGTTTATGGGCACAGAAGATCTGACCAGCTGCAGGGCAGAGAGCTGAGCTATCGAAGGGCAGGGACCCACGTAGAGGCTCCGTGTGCCTCTCAGCTGAGCTGGGTCTGAGCAGGGCTAGGAGCTGTCCCAGCTCTGAGACTGACAGAGCCAAGTCAGGACAAAAATCATTTTTGTTGCCCTCCGCTGGGCTCGGAGGGCAACAAAAATTATTAGGGGGCTGGAGCATATGACGTATGAGGAGAGGCTGAGGGAACTGGGATTGTTTAATCTGTGGAAGAGAAGAGTGAGGGGGGATTTGATAGCAGCCTTCAGCTACCTGAAGGGGGTTCCAAAGAGGATGGAGCTCGGCTGTTCTCAGTGGTAGCAGATGACAGAACAAGGAGTAATGGTCTCAAGTTGCAGTGGGGCAGGTCTAGGTTGGATATTAGGAAAAACTATTTCACTAGGAGGGTGGTGAAGCACTGGAATGGGTTACCTAGGGAGGTGGTGAAATCTCCTTCCTTAGAGGTTTTTAAGGTCAGGCTTGACAAAGCCCTGGCTGGGATGATTTAGTTGGGGATTGGTCCTGCTCTGAGCAGGGGGCTGGCCTAGATACCTCCTGAGGTCCCTTCCAGCACTGATATTCTATGATTCTAAGTCCTGTTACACCCGTATGTTAATTGGGGGGTTGGGGGAGGGTAACAATATTTATGTAAAAAGAAAAGGAGTACTTGTGGCACCTTAGAGACTAACAAATTTATTAGAGCATAAGCTTTCGTGAGCTACAGCTCACTTCATCGGATGCATTTGGTGGAAAAAACAGAGGAGAGATTTATATACACACACACAGAGAACATGAAACAATGGGTTTATCATACACACTGTAAGGAGAGTGATCACTTAAGATAAGCCATCACCAGCAGCAGGGGGGGGAAAGGAGGAAAACCTTTCATGGTGACAAGCAGGTAGGCTAATTCCAGCAGTTAACAAGAATATCAGAGGAACAGTGGGGGGTGGGGTGGGAGGGAGAAATACCATGGGGAAATAGTTTTACTTTGTGTAATGACTCATCCATTCCCAGTCTCTATTCAAGCCTAAGTTAATTGTATCCAGTTTGCAAATTAATTCCAATTCAGCAGTCTCTCTTTGGAGTCTGTTTTTGAAGCTTTTTTGTTGAAGTATAGCCACTCTTAGGTCTGTGATCGAGTGACCAGAGAGATTGAAGTGTTCTCCAACTGGTTTTTGAATGTTATAATTCTTGACGTCTGATTTGTGTCCATTCATTCTTTTACGTAGAGACTGTCCAGTTTGGCCAATGTACATGGCAGAGGGACATTGCTGGCACATGATGGCATATATCACATTGGTAGATGCGCAGGTGAACGAGCCTCTGATAGTGTGGCTGATGTGATTAGGCCCTATGATGGTATCCCCTGAATAGATATGTGGACAGAGTTGGCAACGGGCTTTGTTGCAAGGATAGGTTCCTGGGTTAGTGGTTCTGTTGTGTGGTGTGTGCTTGCTGGTGAGTATTTGCTTCAGATTGGGGGGCTGTCTGTAAGCAAGGACTGGTCTGTCTCCCAAGATCTGAGAGAGCGATGGCTCATCCTTCAGGATAGGTTGTAGATCCTTGATGATGCGTTGGAGAGGTTTTAGTTGGGGGCTGAAGGTGATGGCTAGTGGCGTTCTGTTGTTTTCTTTGTTGGGCCTGTCCTGTAGTAGGTGACTTCTGGGTACTCTTCTGGCTCTGTCAATCTGTTTCTTCACTTCAGCAGGTGGGTATTGTAGTTGTAGGAATGCATGATAGAGATCTTGTAGGTGTTTGTCTCTGTCTGAGGGGTTGGAGCAAATGCGGTTATATCGTAGAGCTTGGCTGTAGACAATGGATCGAGTGGTATGATCTGGATGAAAGCTAGAGGCATGTAGGTAGGAATAGCGGTCAGTAGGTTTCCGATATAGGGTGGTGTTTATGTGACCATCGCTTATTAGCACCGTAGTGTCCAGGAAGTGGATCTCTTGTGTGGACTGGTCCAGGCTGAGGTTGATGGTGGGATGGAAACTGTTGAAATCATGGTGGAATTCCTCAAGAGCTTCTTTTCCATGGGTCCAGATGATGATGTCATCAATGTAGCGCAAGTAGAGTAGGGGCATTAGGGGACGAGAGCTGAGGAAGCGTTGTTCTAAGTCAGCCATAAAAATGTTGGCATACTGTGGGGCCATGCGGGTACCCATCGCAGTGCCGCTGATTTGAAGGTATACATTGTCACCAAATGTGAAATCACATCAGCCACACTATCAGAGGCTCGTTCACCTGCGCATCTACCAATGTGATATATGCCATCATGTGCCAGCAATGCCCCTCTGCCATGTACATTGGCCAAACTGGACAGTCTCTACGTAAAAGAATGAATGGACACAAATCAGACGTCAAGAATTATAACATTCAAAAACCAGTTGGAGAACACTTCAATCTCTCTGGTCACTCGATCACAGACCTAAGAGTGGCTATACTTCAACAAAAAAGCTTCAAAAACAGACTCCAAAGAGAGACTGCTGAATTGGAATTAATTTGCAAACTGGATACAATTAACTTAGGCTTGAATAGAGACTGGGAATGGATGAGTCATTACACAAAGTAAAACTATTTCCCCATGGTATTTCTCCCTCCCACCCCACCCCCCACTGTTCCTCTGATATTCTTGTTAACTGCTGGAATTAGCCTACCTTGCTTGTCACCAGGAAAGGTTTTCCTCCTTTCCCCCCCCCTGCTGCTGGTGATGGCTTATCTTAAGTGATCACTCTCCTTACAATGTGTATGATAAACCCATTGTTTCATGTTCTCTGTGTGTGTATATAAATCTCTCCTCTGTTTTTTCCACCAAATGCATCCGATGAAGTGAGCTGTAGCTCACGAAAGCTTATGCTCTAATAAATTTGTTAGTCTCTAAGGTGCCACAAGTACTCCTTTTCTTTTTGCGAATACAGACTAACACGGCTGCTACTCTGAAACCAATATTTATGTAGCTTGCCAGGGAGTTGAGGATAAAGTGCTCAGACACTGCAGTGATTTTTTTGGGGGGAGTGGGAGAGGGGATACATTCACCTAAATAGATTGCAGATGGGAAAACTGAGGCATGGATCATATGATCTACTAGGGGCGAATTCACGCAGCGAATTCACACCTCAGCTGCGAGTTCCTGGCCTCCCAGTCCTTTGTGCTCGCTGCTAGACCTCGCCCGGTTCTAAGGCAGCGTCCCAGAAAATACGTCCTCGCCCACCCGTCTTGGCCACCACCGTTCAAGGGCTCTCTCCCCTCGGCAGGTACAGCCCATGATGGCGCAGTTTGAAATCGACACGTTCGCCAAGAGCCATGACCACATGTCCAATTTCTGGAACTCCTGCTATGATGCCTTGATGAGCAGCTCCCTGCGTAGGGAGAGGGAGAAAGAGGAGAGCAGGAAGAAGTTCCAGGTACGTGCGGTCAGCTGTTCGAAAGACTCCCCCCCCCCCCCACTGCTGTTGTCCAGTCCACACCTCAGGGCTCCAGAATGACAGCCAATATAACTCGGCCAAACACAAACCGCGGGGGCTGAAACAGCCCGTGCCGGGTGTCTCCTCCAAGCTGAATTTCTTTGGCACATCTTCCCGCAAAACCCTAATTTGTGGTGCCATGTCTCCTCCCAGGGGAGACCCGTGTGCTTGCCCGCCCTTTCCAACTCCCTTCCCCCCCCCCACCCAGTCCCACCTCCATTCTCTGCCCCCGCTAGGAGCTGATTCTGGAGCCAGTGATAAAGCGCTCCAAGTACGAACACATCCGGCACGTGAACGTCCTGAAGCAGATCAACAACCACCACGGCGTGGTCCTGAAGCAGTGGAAGGCCCTGCGCCGCCTGCTGACCTCACAGCGCTCTGCTTGGGCGGACCGGTCAGGAGTTAACGCTCCCTTTGGGCTGCGGGAGGGGATGCTGCCCAGGGCCCTCTCCAGCTCAGCGCTTATGGGGCAGCCCATGGTTGGGGCTGCTGGATCCTCCGGGTTTAGCAGTATCGCTGCTTTCCCCCACCCCCGCCAGAGGAATCCCGTGCCATGGTCCTAGCCTGGCTTCCTGCCCATCGTGGGGTGTGATTCCCACAATGGGGGGGGGGCCATTTTCATGGCAGGTGCTGCAGAGCCCCGTGCGTGCCGCGGCCGTGTCCTGCTGTAGCCTGCCCGCTTGCAGAGCGGCCACTGGAAGACCGACGCCTGCTGGAGTCAGACAAAAAACAAAGGGAGCTCAGGCGCTAGCCCCACCCACTGTGGCAAAGCTGCGCCTCCCCCAGTTGGAACCAGGCAGTGTGGCTTACAGCTGTTCCTGACCCTCCCGCGTTTTTCTGTGCCCCTCTCCACCCCGTTTTGTCTCGTTATTGTCGCACTGCCTCCTGCCCTCTGCCCTGCAGCTCCCAGGCTGAAGGCATGATGGGGTGTGGTAGAAACTCCCCCGTGGCCACTCTCGGAGGCAGCTGGGCCCTGGTCCGGCAGGTCCTCGGCTCAGTGTAGAGTCCTCGTAATCCCTGCAGCAAGGAGGGACTCTGTCAGCCAACACCTTGCGAGCCCAGACTGTTCTGTGGATCAGGCTGCATTGCCCCATGCTGACTCCAGCTGCCCCCCTTCCAGTTCCCAACTTCGGGGTGCTCGGTGCTCGCTCACTTTTCTCTCCCCCCTCTCCCCCACAGAAACCCCCCAGAGATTCGCTGGAAGCTGTCGAGTGCCGAGACCTACTCCAGAATGAGGCTGAAACTGGTCCCCAACTATAACTTTGACCGCCACATGGAGGCTAGTGCCCTCCGGGACAACCTAGGTGAGCGGGGCTTGCAGCGTGGGGATGGGCCCTGTGCGTGTGGGTCAGAGCCTGGCTCTGCCAGCTCACTGCCGTGTAGTCAGCTGTAACGCTGACAGACCCCTGTGGGCGGCATCAAACCTGGGACCTCCGAAGCTTAGTGTATGAGCCTCTACTGCGTGAGCTAAAAGCCACATGCCTCTTAGCCAAGGCTGTAGCAGCTCTTCAATCTGTAGCTGGGCTAGGTGCCACTAGAGGGGGGACAGAGCGCCACACCGAGCAGGGTTTGCATGTAGAGGGATTTAATGTACATTTTGGAGGGAGTGGGGTCCGGATCCCACCTCTGCCTGCAGAAATAAAACCTAGAGCAGGGCCCCTCAGCTGCAGGGCCCCAGGGTGACTGTCTAGGAGCCATGCTCAGCCTGGCGCCTCCAGTTTAGTCTCTGTCCGTTTCAGGCGCGGATCATTCTCACAGCCCTGCAGAGCCTCTGCCACTGGCTGTGGCCAAGGAGGCGAAAGTGAGCGAGCTGGAGGATGATCAGCTGGCGGAGGAGGACCTTGAGTTCTTGGACAATCAGTGAGTCTCTCCTGGGCGGCTCTGTGCCCTGGGTTGCTGTTCGGGCCCTTGCTGGGCGCAGGAACGAAGTGTGTCCTGCAGCAGAGGGGTATGTTGCCTCGGAGGCTTGCATCTGAGCCTGCCCGCGTGTCTCGGTGTCGCCCTGTGTGGCCCCCTTCTTGGGGAGGAGGCAGTTGGGACTTCCCGGCCAATTCAGTCCTTGGCTTTTCTGCTGAGCTCATCAACGGGGCTAGTCGTGGCCTTCAAACAGCCATTGCCTGGTAACCGCTCTTGGTCCGGGACTGTCACAGGTGGGATTTGAACCAGCAGCCTTTATATTGTGAGCAGCTTGGGGTAGAGACCACATCCCCCGAGTCTAGTAGAGCAGGGTCCCGATCCTGACTGGGACCTCTGGCCACTAGCACAGTAGAGCTGTGAGAGGTGCTATATCCTCTCGCATGTCCCCCGAGCCATCCATCCCCCTTCGCCTGCCTGGGCCCTGGCTCCCTCTTACCCTTCTCCCAGCTAACACAAGTTCAGACCCCTCCAAGTTCCTCCTTGGTACTGCAGCGCCAGGAGGCGCTCTGCACACCGCTCAAGCTGGTACTCCTGGAAGCTGGCAGGTTTTTCCCTGGCAAGGGTGCAAGGAGAGTCGCCAAGCTGCCTAGGGTTGGCTGAGCAGCAGTGAGCGTCACGGGAAGGCCACTGGGCGCCTAGATATCTGCTCCCATTGCTGGGAGCAGAGCATGCGGTATGGCATACGGCCCCAGCCAGAGCAGGACGCCAAAGGTGGCCTCTGTTCTGTAACCAGCCAGTCCCACGCCTGATAATTGGAAGACTGCGTGCGGGGAGGGAGGTCGTGGGCCGCAAGAGAGGTGCGCGCGGGCGGGACATCCTACCCATTAGGGCTCTGCTGCCCCGATCTCTTCCAGGGCTGAACCCAAAGAGCAGAGCCAGAGGGAAAAGTTGGTGATCTCCGAGGACTGCGAGCTCATCACCATTGTGGCGGTGATCCAGGGCCGGCTGGAGGTCACCACGCAGCACATCTACTTCTACGACTGCAGCAGCGAGAAGGAGGAGACGGAGGAAGGTACCGGAGCTTGCCCATGCCTGCCCCTCTTCTGCCCTTTGTCGCACCTGCTGATACCAGAGGCTGCCTGCCCTGTCCTCTCACTGCCACGCTGCTGTTAGATCACTCGTTAATCTCGTTACTAGCGTTGCATGAGAGCAGCACCTATTGGCCCATGCTGCTAGGTGCTGGATGTACATTTCAGAAGAGACTGTCCCTGCCCCGAATAGCTCACGGATGAAGGGGACTCAGGCAGAAGATGGGGAAACTGAGTCACAGGGGTTAAGTGACTTGCCCCGGGTCATGCTGGGAGTCTGTGGTGCAGCTGGGAATTGATTCCAGATCTCCTGAGTCCCAGTCCAGTGCCTTAACCTGGAGGCTGGCTTGGCTTGGGGGTTAGCCCAGCACTGAGCTCAGACCCTAGGTGTGACATGGGGGAGCGGGTGAGGGCTGGAAGCCTTCGCTGGGTCTCCCTGGTGTGACGATTGCTGGCTGAGATAGGTCAGTGTCTAGGATCAGGGTGGCCCCCGCAGCGCTGGGAGCTGTCCAGCTACGGAGGTGCATATAGGAGGGGGAGTAACAGCTGGCCTGCCTTCTGCCCTTTCACCAGGGATCGGCTATGACTTCAAGCGCCCCCTGTCTCAGCTCCGGGAAGTGCACCTCCGCCGTTACAACCTCCGCCGGTCGGCGCTGGAGTTCTTCTTCATCGACCAGGCCAACTACTTCGTTAACTTCAAGAAGAAGGTTCGCCCTGATCCCCTCTGCTCTCCTAGACCAGGGGCCGCTACCCAGCCCCAGGGGCGTCCCCACTTCTCTTGGGAAGCTGGTGGCACCCTTCCCAGAGCGTCGGTGCCCAGCTCAGCCCCCAGCACGGTGCTGGGAGGTGCTGGGCTGCCGATGGTGCAATGTTGGAGACGCAAAACAAGGTCCTGGCCCCGTGTGGTGAGAGCCTGGGGCACGTTGCTATCTGAAGTATCGTGCTCTGGTGATCTGAATTCCAGGGGGGCATTGATGGGGGGCGGGGGGGTAAGACAGGAAGTCAATTGTCACTGGTGCGAGAGGCCTGATGCAGAGTGATGGGCAAAATGGCCTTTCATCCAGAGCTTCTAAAGTGGACGGAGATCAGCCAGGAAGGGGGGTGGTATGGGATGGAGGGGGCTGTGTGTGTGATCCCGTAGTACTCCCATCCCACCCCACCTTTTCCAGCCTCCCTCCCCGCGCAGGGAAAGCAAGGGAGCCGCACCCGGCCGGCATGTTCCGATTTCTGTTGATCACTTGTTGAAGGGGAAATAGCCGAGAGGTCTCCAGTGTCTTGCTTTCTCCTGTCCCCACGCGGGACGCTGGGCCAAGTGGCTGCATCCCCCCGTTCCGTTCCCCCAGCGCTCGTGCGCCGCCGTTTCATGTAAGGTGCAGCGAGAGGCATCATTTCCAGCTCTGCCGGACGTCCCTGCGCGATATCCGATCGGGCTAATGCACTCAAAGTACCAGTGTAACCGTGGCGGGCAAGGGGCTGGCTGCCTGGGCACAATCCCATCCCGGGACCCTAGACACAGCTAGTCCCTCACATCGCCCTGGCTACACTTCGGTTGCTAGCTCTCTGGCATGATCCAAGCTGGCATCTGTAGCTGAGCTTACAGAACCGTCTGGCTTCTTGCATCTCTCCCTGCCACGTCTTTCCTGACCGTGATGCGCAGGGGCTGGAGCCTTGTTAAGAAGGGAATTGCACACCCATCTGATTTAGGATTGAACTCCTTAGACTGGATCTTTTGCTGGTGTAAATCAGCGTGGGCCCTTGATTTCATTGCTGATTTACAGCAGGGGAGAGGGGTCTGGCCCTTGGATGGCTCTCCCTTTCACGCGGTTTGTTCATGTCTGTCAGGGAGGGGTTCTCCAGCCCCTACTGCAAGAGCAGGCCAGATCTCGTGGAGAGGCATGATAATTTTTTGCTAGAGCAGGGCATTGGGAGAGCTGGATTCTGTCGGCTTCCAGTGTCTGACATGGGGCAAGTCCTTGCCCCTCTGTGCCTCAGTTTCCCCATCTGTAAAATGGAGAGAGAGATCCTGATCCCCCCCACCCCCCTGGATCAAGTGCTTTGAGGTCCTGGGGAAGAGGCACTCTGGCAATGCAAAGCCTTGTTCGAGGGCAGGCTGGACGCTGTACCTGTGCTCCCCTGAATGCTCCATGTGCCTGGTTTTGTCCCCGCAGGTTAGAAATAAAGTGTATTCCTGTATTCTGGGTCTGCGCCCACCCAACCAGATCTACTTTGGCAGCCGGTCGCCCCAGGAGCTGCTGAAGGCCTCAGGACTGACTCAGGTGCCATTAGCATTTTCTTCTAGCCTCCCCCTCTCTCTCCTCGAGAGCAGTGTGTGTCCGTCGGGGCTGCCTCGTAGCCAGGCAGAGTGCTGGGCAAACTTCCCCCAGCCTCTCAGCTCTGCCAGAAATCCTGGGGCCCGCTCCTCTGCCCCAGCCACGGGCCCCTTGGACCAGGGCTTGTCAGCTGTGCCCAGCTGGGTCATGGTTCTGAGATCTGCCCAGGTTGGCACAGCAACCACCACATTTCATTCGGGGCGTGGTCCGGCTGTGAGCCCAGCCCTGCGAAGGGAGAGGCCCCAGCCCTGGCTCGCTGAGGGACCGAGCACAGGCTTGGGTCGCTCGGGTTGTCGCAGAGGGAAAGTGAGCGCCGCCTCGCTGCGGGGTCCCACTCCTGGTGCGGGTCATCGTGCTCAGGGGCAGAATGGGCACCTGAGGGGTTAAATAGCCAGATGGCGAGCTCAGGCATGGCTGGCTGCTAGCATGGCCTCCCGCAGGTGCAGGCCACTGGGATGTGATGGCAGGGTGGGGAGAATCCATGGGATGAGTTTCCCTGGTAAGGCCTGAGGCCTGACTTTCCATCCTCACTGGTTAGATGAGTAGCCTGTGTCTATGCTGCTCCCCACGAGGGTCCTCCCCCAACCCCCAGCATGGCGATTCCCATCCCCCTCCCTGCAGAGTCTGCTCCCCAGCCATATCCTCCCTGCTGTCCCAGCCAGCCCCGCCCCATGCAGCGACTTCCATGGGGTGCCCATGTGTCCCGTTTTGGCTGGGACAGTCCCCTGTCCCGGCCGTCCCGACTTTTCTGGCAAAATTGGGTATTTGTCCTGCTTGCAACGGATCAGTTGGCAAGAGCAAAGGGGGCAAATGCACAGTTTTGCCAGAAAAGTGGAGTGCAACCCGAAGCGAGGTATGGAAGAACGTGCAGGGGGAGGGGGCAAGTGGCGATGCCAGCCCCACGTGGGAGGGAGGGCTCAGGAGAGCAGCTTGGGCCGGGCTGACCCTGCATGGGTGAGTGGCAGGGGGCTTGGGCCGACCCATGGGAGGGGTGAGAAGGGCTTCAGGCTGGCCCTGTGGCATGTCCCGTTTTCCCTTTGGGAAAATATGGTCACTCTGTGCCATGCCACTCCCACCCCCATGCAGCGACTCTGCTCCCGCTCCCCCAGCCAGAGCCACCCCCTCTGCCCCTGTCGTCCGCAGGGCCTGTTTCAGCCCCGCCATGTCTGTTTCAGAAATGGGTCTACAGGGAGATCTCCAACTTCGAGTACCTGATGCAGCTGAACACGATTGCGGGGCGCACTTACAACGATCTGTCGCAGTACCCCGTGGTGAGCATGCCCGCCGGGCCCTTCCCCTCAGCCTTCCTCCGCCCAGAGACGCTGTCAAGGGTCTGTCCTGGGGCCGGCAGGCGGACGGAGACGGGGTGCTCAGAGCAGCCCTCGCGACATTCCTTCCGGGGCTGTCTGTTCTCCACGCTCCCTCCCTGGGCTGGCAGTGTGGCATGGGCCCCCAGCCTCAGCCCAAGTCCGGCTCTCACTAGCCTGGTGACGGTATTAGCAAGCCATCCTTCACGTTGCAGGGACGCTCCCTGCGTGCTTACCACGGGGTTATGAAGGGACTGGTAGAGGTGTTAATGATTGCCTAACGAAGTGCGATAGAGCCCAGCAGGTGCTTGGTCACTCCCTGCCGTCTCTGGCACCCGGGGGTGCTGCTGGCCGCCTGAACTGTGCCTATGTTGATCAGTCCTGTCGGAACCCTTTAGATGGATGCGGGCCTTGACTAGAAAGCGGGCCTGTTTCACAGCTGCAGTGCGGTGGCACTTAAGGCCAGCCGGGTGGGGGCGTCTTTGCACTAGGTGCTGTACAAACCTATAGATATGATCGTACCTCTCCAAGGACCTTACCTGCTGTGGGGGAGAGTATAAAATTAGAGCTGCCCAGCCTCTTGCCCTCGTAATGCAGAGCTGTCAGTGTCCTCCTGGCTCTCCCGGTGGATTGAGAACGTCTCCCCCTGTAAGAGTCCGGAAGGCTCACTGCCAACCAGCCCGCCCCAGCAGCACGGCCGCTAACGCTGGCCCTGTGCTCCTAGGGAAAACTGCCCATTCTGCCACTCCCCTGTTGTCTGTCTGGGTTTGAAGACCCGGCGGCAGGCTGGGTAAGGAGTTGGCAGGCATCTGACTGGCCTCTCCCCTCCATAGTTCCCTTGGATCCTGCAGGACTACGTCTCCGAGGCGCTGGACCTGAGTGACCCGGACGTGTTCCGGGATCTCTCCAAGCCCATCGGGGTGGCCAACGAGAGACATGCCAAGGATGTGAAGGAGAAGTGAGTGCACGTCCCGGGCAGCTCGAAGGCGGTGGCTGCGCTGGGATAGGTGGCCCGGAGCAGCCACGCCAGGGGCGGGGCTGACATCGCAGTGTCCGGCGAGAGCCGGCGGCGTGCCCTGGACATAGCAGTCCGACACCAGCACATGGGGTAGCGAAGGCCTAGAGTCGGGGGTGGCTGGCAGATTGCTGATGCGTCCCATTTGCTCTGTGGAGATGGAGCAATCATCTCGTGGCTAGAAAAGAGGTGCGTGGGCAGGGGATTTTTGCCCTGCGCTCTGCTCCATGGCTGGAGAGAGGCCCTGGGCCGCCGGGACTGCTGCTCCAGCCCCTTCCCCAGGCACGCAGAGCAGCGAGGTGGGTGGGGGCATGCTGGTAAGAAGGCTGTGCCCTCTCAGGTGCCCATCTTCTCTTCCTAATGCAATCGCTCTGGCTGTGGCAGCACGAGCCGGGAAACCAGCCCGGCCAAGGCAGTTGCTGTGTTGCAAGCCACCCCTGCCTCACCGCTGGGTTTCCCTCTTCCTCCTCCTTCCCTTCCCCCGCCTGTGTCTCAGTGGTGCGCTTTGCTTATTCCCCTCCCCTGTCTGTCCCCAGGTATGAGAGTTTTGAGGACCCCACGGGCATGATCGACAAGTTTCACTATGGCACACACTACTCCAATGCGGCGGGCGTCATGCACTACATGATCCGGACCGAGCCCTTCGCTACTCTTCACATCCAGTTGCAGAGCGGCCGGTGAGACCCGGAGCTGGGCTAGCATCGGCGTGGCAGGACAGTCCTGCTAGCTTCTCCAGGCCCTGCTAACGCAGGATTGCCACCTCCCCCATGCTCGTTCTAACTCTCCCCTGTGAGAGGAGACTTTCACCACGTCCCTTGGGAGCCTGATCCACAGCCTGAGAGCTCGCTGGTGGGGGATCCTTTCCCATGGCTTGTTCTTAAATGCTCCTCCCTCACTTGGGTGCAAGGAACGTCTTCCCCACACTTCCTTGCACGGACATGCAGAAGGTAGACTAGCGAATAGATCATCAGGCTCAGGAGAGCTGAGTTTTACTCCTAGCTCTGCTGATGACCTTGGGCAAGTCACTTTCCCGTGCTGTGCCTCAGTTTCCCCAGCTGTACAATGGGGATGGTACCTCTGTGAAGTGCTTGGAGATCTGCTGAGGAAAGCGCTAAATATTCTTCATTACCCATTGCAAAAAGTGTCCTAGAACCGATTCTGAGCCTTGCCTCTGAGTTGATAAAGCAGAAAGAGGGTTTGGCCGGCCCTGTATCCTGCCGTGGCTGCCTGTCTCATGGGCGTTATCCGGCACGGGGAAAGCGAGAGTGCTAGAGATGCAGGGATTTGGCTGGCGAGGCTGATTTTTTCAGCCCATACGGTAAACCCGGGAGCTCGCTGGAAGATAGGAAAAGCGACGCGTTCTTTATTATATCTCTCTAGTGCATACACACCTCCACCTAGATCGGGGTCTGGTTTGCCTGGGGCTGGACAGGTATCTAGCAAGAGACAGTGAGGCCCCTTTCCATCTTCGAGCTAGGGAGCTGTGGCGCAGACACATGAAGGGTCTTGCCTAGGGTCACCCTGGCACTCGGTGGGGCTGAGTCTAGGTCCCGGTTCTCCTGAGTGCCAACCCAGTGCCTTAGCCATTAGGCCAAACCTCACTCTTGCCGGCAGGTTTGACTGCTCGGACCGCCAGTTTCACTCGGTGCCTGCAGCATGGCAGGCGCGCATGGAGAACCCGGTGGATGTGAAGGAGCTGATCCCGGAGTTCTTCTATTTCACAGACTTCTTGGAGAACCAGAATGGTAAAGGGAGCTCCTGGGGCATTGCAGCCCGGCTGGCCGGAGTGCTCTGGGTCTAGAGCCGGGGGGAGAGGGGCTCGCTGGGGTTGGCATGGGGAGGTGCCTACTTGGGGCCTCCATTTAAGGGGCAGGATCTCTTCTGTGACTTCCATTTCAGTTGATCTCTCATGATCGTCGCAGTGACTCGCAGTCCTGGTCTCTAGCCACTGGGCATGCTGGCGCCCAGGCTCACTGTCTCATGCAGGGTGTAATGCCCAAGCCAGCAGGGGCAGGACCATGTTGAGGGCCCCAGGACTCTGTGCGCATCGTAACTGGGCTCTAGACAGAGCTGGGACGCAGGCTGAGCTCCTGGGCCGGGAGAGCTAATTTCGCCCTGCATGGAGCTGGTGCCTGGCAGGCGTGCCATGGCTGGCGCGTGACCTCCTGGGATCCTCAGGATTCCCCGCTCTGCTCGGTTATAGCATCGGGCAGCACGGTGCGCCACCTTGCCCTGCAACGTCCAGCATGAGCCAGTGTTGGCCCTGAGGCTGGGTGGGCCATTGATCTGACCCCGTGCCGGGGGATGGTGAGCCACCCTGCTGTGTCGCCTTCCTTAGGGTTCGACCTGGGCTGCCTGCAGATGTCGAACGACCAGGTGAACGACGTCGTCCTCCCGACGTGGGCCAGATCCCCGGAGGATTTCGTCCACAAGCACAGGAAAGCACTGGTAAGTGGGCAGGGGCTCCGCCCAGCCCGGGAAGCCTTCACCTGGCCTGCCAAACTCACTGCTCCCCCAGCCTGTAGGGCGGGGGCCCGGAGTTTCCCTACCAGGTGGCTCAGACCCATTGGGGCATCCCCAGCCCAGCATGTCCCTGTGGCGCTGACTGTCCCCGATCTCTCCCTGTAACAGGAGTCGGAGCACGTGTCTGCCCACCTCCACGAGTGGATCGACCTGATCTTTGGGTACAAGCAGAGGGGCCCGGCCGCCGTGGAGGCTCTCAACGTCTTCTATTACTGCACGTACGAGGGTAAGAGATGCCATGCCAGGGCCTGGGCAGGCAGGAAGGTTCCCTGGTGGGCGCCTGTCACTCACAGCACCCCCCTCTCTCGCTCCCCAGGGGCCGTGGACCTGGACGCCATCGCCGACGAGACGCAGAGGAAGGCTTTGGAAGGCATCATCAGCAACTTTGGGCAGACCCCCTGCCAGCTGCTCAAGGTATCGGGAGCCAGAGAGAGAGTGCCCGACTAACCCCGGGGAGGGTGGGGATCCCCCAACAGGCCCTGAGAGCAGAGCTCCGCTCCCACGGCCAGGGCTTAAGTCCATATACGTCCGCGCCGCCCCCCCCACCCCACCCCGGGTCCTTTCACCCTCTTCTTCCTCTCTCTCCCCGGGAGGCTGGGCTCTGGGATCTCGCTCAGGGATCTGGCATCTCCCGACTCGCTGGCATTTTCTCCCCCCCCCACCCCCGGCAGGAACCTCACCCAGTGCGCCTCTCAGCCGAAACCGCCGCCAGGAGATTGGCCCGGCTCGACACGTATTCCCCCAACGTCTTCGAGAACCTCGACCAGCTCAAGTCCTTCTTCGTCGAGGTGAGAGCTCTCCTCACCGCTGGGCTCCAAGGGCCGCCCACTGTGGGCCCTGCCGGGGAGAGCTTACGAGGGAATCCTCCCACGTGGTGGGGAGGGGGGACCCGTGTCGGGGGGGTACAGGGGCGAGTGATGGGGTGGCAATGGCCAGAGCGGGAGTTCTGGGGTGAGGGAGGACACAGGTTCCAGAGAGACTGTGCGGTTACCTAGCTCTTTGGGGCAGGGACTCTATGGTGGGTCTGTACAGCGCCTAACACGACCTTGTCCTGGTCCGTGACTGGGGCTCCGAGGTGCTGCAAACACCCGACAATGCCTAGCGCTAACATGACGCGCGCATGCTGGCAGGGCCGCGGCAGTGCATAGCCCCCAAGCTGCCGGGCAGCAGCACCAGAGCTCTCTGTTCTCTCCCACAGGGGATCAGCGACGGGGTCCCGCTGGTGCAGGCTGTGGTCCCCAAGAACCAGGCCCATTCCTTCATCACACAGGGCTCCCCGGATGTGCTGGTGAGTGCCCTGGGGGCATGGCATGGCTTGTGGGCTGGGAATTCGGGGGGGCTCTCAGCTCGTTTCGCCTGTAGCCCCCCAGCTGGTACCTATCGGAGCCCCTCTGCTATCAGTTCATTGTTTCCTCCCGGCCCCCGTGCACTCAGGGCAGCTGATTGCCAGTTCACAGGGCCGGGCCTGGGGCACAGAGCCATTGAAGGGACTTGCCTACGGTCACGTGGAAGGTCAGTGGCAAAACTGGCCACCGGGTCTCCTGGGTCCCAGCCCGGGGCTTTCACCGCAATCCTGGCCTTCCAACTTCCAGCACTTGTACGGGGAAACTAAAGCTCCCTCCTGCAGCTGACGATGAAGTGTAGGCCGAGCGGGTGTTGGCTCCAGCTGTTCCCAAGAGCACTACCTAAACTGCTGGCTTATTAAGTGGAGCGAGAAGGGAATCTATCCTGCACGCATCCCGCCGGGCGCGGTGGTTTGCCTCGGGTTGCAGTAGCTAGGTAGGGTCAGGCCCGGTTGGTACTTGGCTCGGACACCCTGGAATCACCCAGTGCGGTAGGGGTGACCATACTACTGCCATCACTGGTGCTGCGGGACACGGGTGGCGCCTTTTGAACAAGTCGTAAAACAGGTCCTGACCGGCCCCGGCCTTCCCATGCCTCGTGGCGCTTTCCCAAGAGCGGGGCTGTAACCCTGGGGGCTGCGCACCCTGATTTCTCCTGCTAGCCTCCCTCTCCTTTCCTAGGTCACGGTGAGCACCAACGGCCTGTTGGGAACCCACGGCTGGCTGCCCTACGACAAAAACATCTCCAACTACTTCAGCTTCACCAAAGACCCCACCGTCTCCAATACCAAGTGAGTCTGGGCCCGGCGCCTCTTGGCTGGGAACCCCATTACCGGGTCCCTCCCTGGCTCCTGCCATGCAGTGCCCTGGGAGAGCCGAGAGGAATCTGCCCCGACACTGAGTCCCCAGATGTTTTGTCCAGTCTGGTTTTAGGTGGCACTACCCAAGGAGGCCTCCACCCCTCCCCCGTCCAGTAGGCACACTCCTTCAGCTGTCACCCTACGGCGTCCTTTGCATAGTGTTACCCCACATCTTCCAGCCGCCTCCTAGAGGAGCTGGCTCCAAACCCTCCCGGTCCAACAGCCTGCTCCCCGTCCCCTGGCTCCCGGCCAAGCTGTGCATGCTCATTCCTGACATTCGCCCCCCAAGGGCCAGTCCTCGTAACCCCTTGGCCAGTTCTGTTGCTCTTTGCTCCATTCCCTTCCATTTAGCTATGTTCTGGCCATAGGGCACCCCGGCTGAGTGCCTTGGGTGGGTCGCCTCTCTGCTCTGGGACAAGGGGATTCCTCTGAATGCACAGCCCCAAATGCCTTCTCTGGACACAGGATTGTGGTGGTGATCCACTGCCCCCTTCCGGGTCTTGCTTGTACCCTCCACCCTGCCTGTGCCAGCCGGGGCTCCCAGGCCCCCTCTCTTGCAGGCCCGGCTCTCTGTCCTCTCCATTACCCCCCACCACGCTGGCTGCCATTGGGACCTGCTGACGGCGCGGCGGAGAGCTCCCGGGAGCCAAAGGGTGGGCAGCTCTCTGGGGCGATGCTCTGTAGCCAAGAGCTCTTGTCTCCTCTGCTAGAACCCAGCGCTTCCTCTCCGGCCCCTTTGCCCCAGGGGTGGAGGTGTCCTCGAAGACACTGACTGTCTCTCCCGACGGGAAGCTCCTCTTCAGCGGGGGACACTGGGACAACAGCCTGCGTGTCACGTTGCTGAGCAAAGGGAAGGTTGTCGGGCACATCACCAGGCATATAGGTATGGCGCCCGGACAGGCTGGCGGCGGGGGTGACCTGATGCGGGGCGTGTGGGGCGGTGGGACTCGCATTGCTGGCTATGCACCATCCTGCCACGGTTCTGTGTCCCGTCCCTCCAATGCACCTCCACCCTGGCCTGCAGCCCCCCAGCTGTTCCACCCCATGCCCAGCTGATTAACCGTGGCACGACCAACGGGGGCACTAGGAAGACACTGGCAAACTCGCGATGCTTTGGGCTGGCCAGGGTCCCGGAGCCACCCCTTGCTCTTTGCAGCTTGTTATCTCTGTGGCCCTGGTGCTTTGGGGAGAGGAGTTACCTGCCCAGAGGACCGGGTGGGATTGAAATGAGCCATGCCAGCTCACCCTGCAGTCACTAACTTCCACCCCCTCCGAAGTGCCTGGTGGGCTCTGCCCCAAAGCCCCCTTCTCAGATATGGAGTCTCCAGCGAAGGGGACACATGAGATCCTAGCCCCATCTCAGATCCCCAGGGAAACAGGGTGGGGGTTGGCATTGTGGGGCGCTGGGGTCAGCCTCTCGGCAGCAATGTCTCCTCTTCCCCTCCTTGCAGATGTGGTCACCTGCCTGGCACTCGATCTGTGTGGAATCTACCTCATTTCGGGCTCCCGGGATACCACCTGCATGGTCTGGCAGGTCCTTCAGCAGGTGAGGGAGAGACCGGCTCCGGCCGGGAATTCTCTGCTTACTAGCACAGGGCTGGGTCTGAGGAGGCTTCTAGGTGGTTGGGAACTTCCTGGTAAGACCCTCGCGTGACTCTTGGGCTCGCCTTGGGAGAGGGCATATCCCCGGTGTGTTTCGCTCCTGGCCGAGAAGGCACCATTCTGTAGGTCCGAGGGCATGCTGGCAGCAGGGCTACCCCGATGCCTCTTCAAAGGTTTTCAGGGTCATTTTGTGTGCATTTGGTTGACTTGATACTGATTGTCTGGTGGGAGTGGTACTGCTCCCCCCACACCCAGCTCTGCCAGTGCCCCTCACTCATGGCCCACAGCACCCCCTGCCATGCCAACCCTGGGCCTCCCCACACAGCTCTGCCACTGCCCCTCGCTCCTGACTCGCAGCACCAGCCTTTGGCTCCCCACGCCCAGCTCTACCCAACGCCAGTTCCCCACACTCCTGGTCCAGCCCTGTCCCGCGCAGAGATTGCTCCATCATACTAGCTTCCGTGGAATTTGTGTGCTGGGGCCGGTTGCCTTCGGGAGATGAGGACAAGAACCTACCCGGTTCAGCCTGCCCTGCTGGAAAGGCTCTGAGCTCTGCTCCCCTAATGTGTCGACCCATGTGGCTGGTGCTTCTCCGAAGACAGCCTGGCAAGTGTGGCTGTGGCTGTGGTTATTCCTCCAGCCTCGCTCAGCCATTGGAGCTTTGCAAGCAGCATCGGTGGCTTTGCACGGTGGTTCTAAACGCTTCCCATCCCCAGCTTCTGGCTGGCGCTCTGTCCTCTCGGCTCCGTTTCCTCTGGGCCTTTCCACGCCAGATCCTCCACTGCTCTAAGCAGCAACAGCTCCACTGAAGCCGGAGGGGCTGTGGGGCCTAGACTGGCTCAGGATCTGGCCCACATACCCTGGTTTCTCTCTCCAGGGTGGGTTTTCCAGTGGCCTGGCTCCCAAACCTGTCCAAGTCCTATACGGTCATGACGCCGAGGTGACCTGCGTCGCCATCAGCACTGAGTTGGACATGGCCGTGTCGGGGTCGAAGGTGAGGATGTGTCACAGTGCGTGTGCGGGGTGGGTGGAAGGTGTCAATTTTAGGAGTTTGCTGAGGTGCCAGTTAGATTTTAAAGCTGAACTCCAACCAACTAGAATTGCCAGTTGGTTAAGTGCTGCAGCCAGTATCAGATACCCCCTTTGTATTGAGTCCAGCGAGTGTTCCCTTCCTAATTTAACGCTGGGCTCTTTTCAGATCAGCTCTTAACTTGAACAGTATTTCTCAAGTCAGGACACTTTGGTTACCAATAACCAATCAACAATGTATTCATTGATCCAGAACCAGATTAATATACACAGCAGTTCACCACTCATGTAGGTGCACCAATGCTCTTGGTACATGCAGCACACACCAGCAGAGTCTTGCCAGCAATTGTCAAAGACTAGGGTTGAGCTCAGCAGTTACACCAAGGAACAATGCAAACCACCAAGATTTTTTAATTACATTTACTTATGAGCATCATTTCTTAGTACTGAACACGTATCATCACCCTTGCATCCAGCCTTCTTGGAGAAATGCTGGATGCATTTGTCTGTAAGGCAGTTTTGAGTCCCTGCTGTTTGAATGAATTGGCTGCAAAAGGGACAAGTTTAAAATATCAAAAGCAATTGCTTTAAGTTTCAGTTCAAATCTCTCTTGGGCCGGTTTGCTTGGATTACGAAGGAGAGCATTTGTCTAGCATGAGTTCAACTCTTAACCTATGGTTACAGGAGGTCTCCCTAGAGAATGGGCACTTTGTTACTTATATTAAAGAGCAGAAGGGGCGATCCAGTCTGTGAAATGAAATCTCCCCAATTCTTTTCCTTTTAACCCTGGAATATGGAGACTGCCCACAGCCAGTCCTGGCATACGTTGCACTGGGGATTCAGAAGCTTCCTCGTGGGTTCCGTCAACTCTGGGGAGTCCCACGTGGTGACTTCAGCTTTATATACTCTGATTTCAGGGCTCCTCTGATTTCTAACAGACAGCTAAGCGCAGATTTTAGCTCTGTTTCTCTTATGCTTCCATCGGTACCCGGTAGGTGGTGCTGACGTATAACACATTTCTTCAGTCCATTTCCCTATCTTTTTATGTTTGATTCGTTTCCAGGATCGCATCTCAATATTAGCCCACGTTATTACCTGGAATTTCTCCCTTTTTAAGCAGTTTCTGTGGATAATCCAAACTTATTCCTGTGTTTATATCTTTCAACATTCCTTCTTTTGGTGCCAAACATTCCTGTTGTTTCTAGGCTGCAGGGTTGTGGTGCCCATACGGGTCCCAGGATTTTAGAGACAGAAGGTGGGGGACAGAATATCTTTTATTGAACCAACTTCTGTTGGTGAGTGGGACAAGCTTTCAAGCTACACAGACTTTGTGTCTCCCACCAATAGAAGTTGGTCCAATGGTTCTCGGTGGTAGCAGATGACAGAACAAGGAGTAATGGTCTCAAGTTGCAGTGGGGGAGGTTTTAGGTTGGATATTAGGAAAAAGACTTTTTCACTAGGAGGGTGGGGAAGCACTGGGTTATCTACGGAGGTGATGGACTCTCCTTCCTTAGAAGTTTTTAAGGTCAGGCTTGACAAAGCCCTGGCTGGGATGATTTAGTTGGGGATTGGTCCTGCTTTGAGCAGGGGATTGGATTAGATACCTCCTGAGGTCCCTTACAGCCCTGATATTCTATGATTCAATAAAAGATATCCTCTCACCCAGCTGTTCTCTCTCTTTCTAGTGTCACAATTATTTACGGTGAACACCAAAAGATCTTCCAGATTCTATGGACATACTTTATAGGGTCTTTGATTATACATAAGAATTTCATGTTATTTAGGGTTTGCAATGGAAAAAGAGCCACTGTTCACACACACAGAGATGTACAGCAGAACCTCAGAGTTCCGAACACCTCGGGAATGGAGGTTGTCCGTAACTCTGAAATGTTCATAACTCTGAACGAAACATGATGGTTCTTTCAAAAGTTTACAGCTGAACGTTGACTTAATACAGCTTTGAAACTTTACTATGCAGAAGAAAAATGCTGCTTTCCCTTTATTTGTTCAGTAGTTTGTTTAACACGGTTCTCTGTTGCCTTTTTTTCCCCCCATCTCTGCGGCTGCTGGATTGTGTACTTCCGGTTCCAAATGCGGAGTGTGGTTGGTTGGTCAGTTCAGAACGTTGAGGTTCTACTGTAGATCTTACTCGCAAGACAAGCAAATGTGCAGCCTCTAATTTGGAGTGAAAGACTCATTGCTGGGGCAAAAACAGATTATCCACAGTGTATTTGATTTACAAGACAAACAAATGGGTAGTTTGTAACTTGGGGTGCAAACGTGGCTTTGATTTCTTGGGGTAACAGGCAGTTTGCCTTATTTGACCTTCAGTCTCACATAGCAAATTATTTCTCATTTGGTTAACTCCCAGCTTCCTCACCTACCTCATGGCCTATTGCACAATGAGCGTATCGTTTTGCGTAGGAAATTAGGTGTCACCCTGGCTTTGGAGTTGTTTGTAGCTAAGTCAATAGGGAGAAAAAGGTTTTATCCATTTAGGCAAAAATCTCTTAATTTGTATATGGTCACTTAGCTATTTTAACTTCTCTTCCTGGGGAGAGGAGCAATAGGTGCTGGAGCTACAGGTGCTGGGGGTGTTGCTGCATCCCTGGGCTTGAAATGGTTTCCTGTCTGTCATGCCAGCTTCACCCCTCCATTGTCCTGGAGCTCGCCACATCTGGCAGTCCAGCTTTCGGGGTGTTTGGCTTGCTGCCCCATTCTCAAGACCTCTCTTCGTGGGAGGGCCGGAGAGAGAGCATGCACCAACAGGAAATCTGCCCACCAAAGATGAGGTGGGGACTTTAGCCAGCTGGAAGGGCGATGGCTCATCTGTGTCGCCCGCCTAGCTTTGGGGAGTCCTCACGGAAGGCTCAGGGCAGGTGGAGATTAAGGCTGGGTTTTCAGAGGCCTATGGGAATTAGACATTGTGGGCCCATTGACAGTAAATGGGAGCAAAGCACCCAGTTGCCCTGGTGACAGCCGAAAGGCCTTGTTGTTGTGGCAGGACGGCACCATCATCGTCCACACCATCCGCCGGGGCCAGTTCATGAAGTCCATCAAGCCCCCCTGTGAGAGCTTGCTGCCCGCCACTGTCTCGAACCTCGCCGTGGGCCTGGAGGGCCAGATCATCGTCCAGACTACGGTGGCGGGGAGATCCTCCCTGAAGGTGAGTGGGCCGGGACCCGCGGGCCCAGCAGCAATGCAGGGGCAGGTGTGGCCTTTCCCTGTGGGACACTGTGGGCAAGGATGGGCTTCTCAGACACGGTCCGAAACCCAGCAGGGAAGGGGCAGTAACTCCATCCTGCTGTGGTGACGGCACCGTGCCTCAGAGCAGATCAGCAGCAGCAGCCAGATTCCAATCCCAAATAAACATAGCAGAGGACTTATTCCTGTTTGGACCAACCCGTCTGTCACCGAGCAGAAGGCACTGTTCCCACCCCACCCCCACAGCTTTCCCACTTCACTCCTGGGGGAATTCTGCTCCAAAAAAATTATAAATTCTGCACACCATATTTTAAAATTCTGCACATTTTATTGGTTAAAATAACACAAAATAATCACACCAGTTTCAATTATTTTGGTAATTTATTTCAAAATACCTATCAACAAGTATGTCTATAACAATACAGACAATGAAAAAGATTCAGGAAATGTTTTTTGACAAATAGATTCCTTACTGGGCATATTAATACAGAATTCTGAGTAATAATTCATTTAAACTACAATATAGACCCATATTTCCTGCCCCCCCCCCGAAGCAATGCAAAGGCTTGGGGGAGTCAGAGGTAACAAAGGAGCTGAGGGAGAGGAAAGGAGCCTGGGAGTGAACCTGGAGGGTTGTTGGGTGTGGGTGGGGGGCAGCAAGGGATTGTTAGGTAGCCTCCCCCATGCAGACCCTGGCTGACCCCGGCCTCTCCCATTCAGTCAGGCACATCTGCCCTTGTCCCCATGTGTCCTTGTACCCCATTCCATATATTCCTCCACCCCCACTCAGGCACCCTCTCCCCCCCCGGTCCCCATGTGTCCCTGCACCCCCTCAGCCACCACTTTTCCTCCATGTGGCCCAGCGCCTCCACTCCTATTCAGCCCCTGCTCCAGTCTGTCACCTCTCAGCCCCATGCTGTCTGTCCCCCCCCCCCCCATTCCCTGTCTCCTGACCTGGCCACACTGGCAGGGTGCTGTCAAGCAGGCAACCTCTTCCCTTCCCTATTGGCAGCTGGGACTGGTCCCACTCAGGACGGGGTGCTCTTTTCTAGCACCACAGTGGTCCCGGGAGGGCAAAAGGCAGAACTGCAGAAATTTTTCGGCAGAAGTTATTTTTTGCGGGGGCGGGGGGGAATGACATTATTCACGGCACATTAATTATGTGCACACACAGTGGCGCAGAATTCCCCCGGGAGTACTACTTGCTATACCTCAAGGCGACTCTCTGGGTATGTCTACACTGCAATTAGACACCTGCAGCCCGTCAATTGGGGTGAAGACATTCAGGAACCCTCCTGCCTCACAGGGTCCTAGAGCCTGGGCTCCAGCCCAAACCCAAATGTCTACACTCCCATTAAGCAGCCCCTTAGCACAGGCCCTGTGAGCCGGCATGGGCCAGCTGCAGGTTTTTAACTGCAGTGCAGATTTACCTTGAGAGCACACAGGGAAACTCAGTCCAAACTGGTGAGTTTTTCCTGGTTTCACACCTATGCTGGGAGGGTCCCACGATGCGTGTGTGTGGCTGTAAATGTGTCTAGAGATATGGAAAATTTGCAATCTCCAACAGTGAAAATGAGTGCGAAGGGTCTTGTGTAGCATGGAGGTTTCTTGCAGACGGTTAGCCTGAGCACAGCCGCTGCTCTGGTTTCAATTGCTTCATCGAATGAGGTCGTTCCATGTGATCGCAGGGAAGAGTGCTCAAAAGTTTCTCTCTCCATCTGTCGATCCAAAGTGCTGGTTCCCATAGTGTCTCAGTGCATTGTATAGCTCTCCTATTGCAGTGAGACTTGTCGCGTTTCTGTCCTCTGGTCACATTAGGTATTTGGCTGGTATAGTAAAGTGCTGCTCTACTCTTAAAAATGGCATCCCCACCTCCTGCTCCAGAGGCATGTTTTACTGAAGGCTCCGGGGAGATTTTCACTCTTCCAACCCTGCAGAGCCAGCACTGCTAAGAGGGAGGAAGCGGATTCTTAGTCCTTCGTGCGCATCACCAGCAGAATTGGGTAGTAAGTTCCAGTCACACCTGTTGCAGGCAGTGGGGAGGCATTGCTGATGGTATAGCTCAGCCTGCAGAACCTTAATGGCTGGTGATGCCCAAGAAGGTAAGAACCAGGCCCATTTGAACAGGGTCCTGGTTATTACCATTTGAACGGGGAGAGATGGTGCCAAGGCCATTCACCCAGTCGCGTCCTAGAGTAGAGGTGCGCTTGGAAAGCTTTCAACCCAGTGTCAGTTGCTCCCCCAACGCCCTTCTCCTTTCTCTTGTTGAAGGATAAATTTGCCCTGCACCTTTATTCCGTCAACGGCAAGCATCTCTCCTCCACCCCGCTGGAGGAGCAGGTCACTGCCATGTGTGTCACTGAGGAGTTTGTGGTGCTGGGGACCATGCAGTGTTCTCTCCAGATCTTGGATCTTCAGAGGTAAATGTTCCCTCATCAGTTTCCTGGGCCCGCCACCAGCGCCATGTATCACTCCCGTGCAGGGGACAAGGGTCCCAAGTGTGTCTCAGCTGTGATCCTCCACTTACAGTGAATGCTCTTACCCAGTTGCTGTATCCCTAAAACCACCCAGCGAGGGGGTCAACAGCATAGCTTATGGGTCTTGCATATGCACCTCTCTTCACCCCAGGGTAGCCTACCATCTTCTGGAGGAGCTCCCAATGCAGGCGAGAGATACTCATGCAGCCGTTAACATTCCATTTTTATTTGGGCTGAGGTTAGGACGTGGCTGGTGCCTTGCTCTCAGTAGCCCGGGAGGTGAAATGTACTAATGGGTAAGGCACTGGCTTCCCAAACTGGGGGTTGAGGATTCGTGTCCCATCTGGGGGTGAGGTGAACATGTTCTCTGGCCTGTGTCCTGCAGGAGGTCAGACTAGATGATCACAATGGTCCCTTCTGACCATAAAGTCCATGAATGGGAGTGGAAATTATTTTTTTGGGATTGAAATCCTCTGCTGGTTTCCCAGGCCCATAGAATCTGTACTGATGAGGTGTCCGTTAGTATCTGTGGGTTCCTTACAGGGATTAGGAAGCTGACGTTTGCAGGGTGGGGCAAACCTGCCTGTGGCCCTGTCCAGTTGGATCTGGTCTTGCTGGCTTTTGTGGGTGAAAGAGAATCACCTATTGTAACTATCTGCTTGGGGCTGGGGCTTCTGGGGACACTATGGATGGCGCTCGACCCTGGATTTATCAACCCCTGAAAATGTGGTTCTCCCTGGGACAAGGTCTGCACTACTGGCCGTGTGGGATGCTGCACGGCAGGAATTCCAGATCAGATTGACTCTGCTTGCAAAGTGAAATGGTTTGGTTTTTCTACCCGCCAGCTTGGGATCTGAGAGTCAAGCTTGGCTTTCTCCTTTTCTCATGTCACCTCCATCCCAAAGGGTCTGTGGAATAAAACGCTGCCCTCAGATGCCCGCACAAGCCAGTTGCCCCGGTATGGCATTTGTCCCTGCAACTGGGACTTAGCCAATTATTTGACTGATGCAGGAGCCAGAATGGGACCCAGCTCCCTATCCCGCAGCTGCGTCGGCTTGGCAGGGTGAACAGGCATGAAATGCAGTATAATCCCCAGATCTGGCTCTGAGCGCAGCCAGGAGCCAGTTTGCTGAGTGAGCAGGATGCTTTGAGAGACCCCCGATTTAAAGATCCTGGAGAGGAGGGTCTCTGGCAGGGCACCCTTCCCATCTTCCCGTTTCCACAGTCCTTGCTGAGTCCCCAGCAGCTCCCCACACTGTTTAAATGCCCCCCTCCTTGCCATTGCAGCCTCCAAGCAGCGGTGTTGCCAATGCCCATGAAGGTCCCAGTTCATAGCGTGTCTGTGACCAAGGAGAAGAGCCACATCCTTGTGGGGCTGGAGGATGGGAAGCTGATTGTGGTGGGAGCGGGCCAGCCCTCAGAGGTAAATAGAGACCGTCTCCTTCTCGGAGCTCGGTGGGGGTGTGCAGGGGCAGGTGCAGTATCAGCTGGAAGCACCAGTGAAGTAGTTGCATGATTGGAGGGGATGCACCTGGCTGGCAGGAGAGGGAGACTGGGAAGGAGCTGTGCTTCTGGCCAGCCCAGGTAGGAGACTGGATGGGCCCATAGACAGGAATGAAATCAGAGCCACTGTCTACAGACTGGGGGATTGTCTCCTCATGGGCAGCATGACGGTAGGGCTGGATTTCCCACACGAGAACGCTCGAAATCCAGCCCCTCTCCGGAGTGTGAAATGGCTGGGATCAGCCAAGACTTAGATTGAACCCTTAGGACAAAGGCACCCCGCCCTCTTTGGTGAGACAGCTCGTCCGCGCTGGAGGGCGGGCTCCAACCCTCGAGGGGCGGGTGTCCCGGGAGCCAGGCAGCTGCCCAACCCAGCTGTGTGATGAGACCCTGACCTGGAGGGCGGGGCTCCGTAATGCAGGGTGGCCCCCTTTACAGAAGCAAGGTCTGTAACGTAGCCAGGACGGACTGCAGCCCTGCTTCCGCTGAGCAACCCCATCCCTCTCCGCAAAGCACCTCTGCGTCACTCCTCAGCCCTGCCCCTTCCTTCTGCTCTCTCCCCAGGTGCGGACGGGGCAGTTCCACAGACTGCTGTGGCGTTCCACGCGCCGGATCTCCCAGGTCTCCTCCGGAGAGACCGAGTACAACCCGCCCGAGTCCAAGTGACAGGCTTGATGTGAGATGACCTGTCCCCAGAGCATTACTGGGCAGAGATGTCCTGCAGCAGGAGGTCTCTGAAGGGTGGCTGAGGGGGCCGGTCCAGCCACACCACTCAGATGTATCTGCACGTCCCCTGGGAGCATGGCGATCGCTGTGAACTGTGGGAGCACTGGGTCTCTTGACCACTCACTCTCAGAGCGTGCAGAGCTCAGGATCCCTTTCTGAGCCAGGGGCTTGCACCGGTGACTCTGGTTTGCTGAGCCAGGATGCGTGTGGGACGATCTGGTATCTCCCCCCCGCCCCCCCAGCCCATCCCCTTTCCAGCAGAGCTTGAAGTGGAAAATGTTTTTGTATTATCCTTTGTGACTTTCTCGCTGGACAGAGAGGATGGGAAGCCCACAGCCGGCGCCCCTTGCCGCCCAGCAGGGAAACGTTGCAATAGATGCAAGACGACGACCGTCGCTGCATTCTCAGTCCTTCTTGGGTGGCCTTAACCAGACCTTGTTGCACTACGTAGAGAACTTGTACCAAAACCAAGAACTGCTTTCAGCACGAGGCCGGTCTGCTGCAGAAAAGCTTTAATGTGATGAGACTGGCAAGAGCCTGCTCTGTTTTCCTCCCAGAGGTTGAATTTTGGAGGGCAACAAATACCAGGGACCCAGAAAGATATCTACTGACTATCTTGAACCAGCCCCAAATCCTAGATGTGTTTAAACCCCCTGCTGGCAAAGAAGGGTGTTCCGCTTTCATTGGGATTCTTCTGAATATGGATTGTCTGCCTCTTCCACCAGAGGCACCCAAATTCAGCGCCTCCCAGGGCCCCAATCATTTTCCGGTGGCGCCTCCTAACTTTCCTATCGATTTATACGTGTTTTTTTTTTAAGAAAACAAAAAAAAATAAATGTGCACAATCTTATTGTCTCCCAAGACTCATCTCTTCCATGAAGCACGAGCCGGCATGGCTTGTTGGATGACTTCACCAGTAATAAAACCCTGCCGTTGGTTAGCTTTGCCTTCGTCCTGCAGCTCCGGGGCCATAGCGGAACTCCTTCCTGGTTGCCTCTGGCTGCACACCGGATATCCCTGCTTGTAGGGGGAAAGAGAATTCTTCTCACCCCAAGGGGAGAGGGTCAGGCTGCTCTGCAGTCAGCGCAGGTGCAAGAGGTGTGGGGGTTTGTCTCTGACAAGGAGCACGGATCTTAGTAAGGCAGCACACACTGCCCCTTCACCAACAGAGCAGCCCTCGAAGCATGGCATCTCCATAAGGGCTCCCGGAGCCAAAGCAGAGCTCTTCCGAAGCTTCAAAGGGCTCAGTCAAAGCCAGTGGAGGTGAATGCGAGAGGGATCGCGACAGAAGTGAGAAAGCTCCGGCAGTAGACATGAAGCAATACTGGGATTTTGTCTCCTTCACAGTCTGGGCCCAATATTGGTCCCATCTGCAAATGCCCCCCCTCCAGGAAGGCCCATCTGTCCCTCCAACACTCTGTCTGTCTGTATGTTTTTGATACTGAAGTGGCACACAGTAAATAGGAATTCGCCCAGAAGGAGGCTTGTTTTTGCAGCCAACACTTCCCTGCTTTTAACCAACTGGGTGGGTTGGGGAGTGGTCCAGTCCTACAGACTTTCCATCCCTGGTCATGGTGAGATTTGAAACCATGCTGGCACCTTCTCTGAAGGACCCAGGTTCTGATCTCTGTATGACCAAGGCCTTGTTGATCCAGGGAGGAACAGGGGAGTGGGGGGTTGGGTTAGGCTAGAAGCAGCTGTCTGAGGCTATTGCACGTTTGTGCCCTGGGCATCTCCCCATTCAGACATAGCTTACAGCTGCAAGGAGCCCTGCAGTCCCTGTGAAATGGAACATTCCGTGTTTACAATGCAGGGCATGAGCCCATCACCAGAGCATCTGGGAGTGAATGGCCCCCAAACAAGGGGGCGATGGATCGGTCCTTGTAGGACACGGTTACTGTCATTTAGCTGGAAGGAGGAGGGAGCTGCCATGTTGTTCCCCACATTTCCTCTCCGATCTTAAAAACTCTCCTTCCGTCAGGTAAGCCAGGGGTGGAAGAGACTGGTGGGGCTTTACTCCGGCCATGCTCCAGATGCGTCTGGGCGGAGAACTATAGAATCCACAGCCTTTCTGCATCATGTTGATGCTCTCAGTGACAAGCACCCTGGCGCCATTCAGCTCTCCCTACCCCTGGTGCCAGTGACTGCCCATTGCTATTGCAGGCGCAGCCCTCCGGACTGGGCCGGGCTTTGGTTCAGAGAGGAAGGGCTGTGACTAGCTTGAAGCCATAGACAATTGCACACCTGACTCCAATCCTGCTCGAACATCTGGAGATGTTGGAATCTTGGGCTGAGCTTCACAAGTGCGGCCACTGTTCTCCGTAAACGGCTGGATCTGAACTCCCCAGAGATGAGGGAGGAGAGATTCGGGTCTGGATCCAAATCTCATGGCTTCAGAACCACGTGAAACTTCACAGTCCTAGAGTCTGGAGGGGTTGTAATGAGGTGGGTTGAAGAGCAGCCTCTGTCCTTTCCTCTCAGCCCCCGAACCCATTCCCTGGCTCTAGGAAATGGATCTCTCCCCTGGCCCCATATACTCTAGGTATGTTACGCCGTGTTACTAATGCCACAGTGTGGAGACAGACTGCTCCCCCACGTCCAGGGATTTCTCCTAGAAGTCGTAGGTCCCTGGTGAAGATCTGTGGGAGGGAGGCAGGGCAGATGATGTGAAAATCAAAGAGATGGTCAAGGAACATTAGGATTTGAGTGCAGTTCTTGACGGGTTGAAAGCCATGTGCCTTGGGTTGCTAGTCCCCATCCCGTTCAGCGGAGATGTGCTTTGCTTTTATTATTCATAATGTTGGGTTGTTAAAGGTGCTGCACCATCCAACCTCGCAACTTTCTTCCATTGGTCCTCCAGGGTCCCTTTCCGTCAAACAACAACAGATGATGGTTATAAATGGTTTGGACCTTCCACGCCGTGACACCTCCTGACCAAAAAAGGGTTGGTCACTGTCTTGGGACATGGTAATTCGGTAGCTTCTTTCCAACAAGGGCTGAGAGGAGAGGACGTGGGTCTGTTGTGGCTCACGCTGGAGGAAACATCTACTGTAGGCCTGGGACAATCCGCTGCAGATGCTGAACTGCAAATGCCACTAATAAGGAGAGAGATGCTCTCTAAATGCACCACTTGTTAGCCACTGGACCCTGTTGCGTGCGAAGGCTGCTACTGGTCTGGAGGTGACTTTTTGGTGGGTGGCTGGTTAGATCACACTTGAGGCACTGTTCAGTGCACAATTCTCTTCACAAAAGATTTAAAAAAGCAAGAAGAACCAACGCTGGGCAAGAAACTCAAGCAATGCTCTCAACTTCATTCCCTGGGTGAAGATCAAGGTTTAACCACCGACAGTGCAATATTTGCGACTTGTAGAGAAAACTCTCTTTAGCATGTGTGCTGTATTGCAGTTTGTGTGTGTGTGTGTGTGTGTGTGTGTGTGTGTGTGTAGTTTTTGTAACTTTTTTGAATGATGTAAATCTAAAGATTTCTACTACTTTTCCTGCCCCCCCCCCCCCCCAAAAAACAGGGTGGTAAGTATTTGGAGCTTCCCAGAATCCTGCTGGCTTTTATAGAGCACTGAGAGACCTACAAGCCTCACTGTGGATTTGTCTGTCATCCTTCTTAGAATTGTTCGGGCCAGTGGAAATTTGAAGGGGTCTTTGCTGGCCCTGTTCTGAAGATGCTTGAATTCCAGGGGTACCTGCTCTCTGGTTGGCCTCTGCCATGTTCTTCTACTTGAAGAGGTTTTTCTTTCCCTCCTTTCACTTTGCTTGTACCTTCTCTGGTTTTTTGGAGTCAGGATGCAACTTGCTGAGGGATCTTCCTGTTCCAGTCTTCTTCACAAACAGGAATGCTTGGGCTACATAGATTCATAGATACTAAGGTCAGAAGGGACCATTCTGATCATCTAGTCCGACCTCCTGCACAGCGCAGGCCACAGAATCTCACCCACCCACTCCTATGAAAAACCTCACCCATGTCTGAGCTATTGAAGTCCTTAAATCATGGTTCAAAGACTTCAAGGAGCTGAGAAGCCCTCCCTCAAGTCAACCATGCCCCATGCTACAGAGGAAGGCGAAAAACCTCCAGGGCCTCTCCAATCTGCCCTGGAGGAAAATTCCTTCCCGACCCCAAATATGGCAATCAGCTAAACCCTGAGCATATGGGCAAGATTCACCAGCCAGATACCCAGGAAAGAATTTTCTATAGTAACTCAGATCCCATCCATCTAATATCCCATCTCAGGGGATTTGGCCTATTTACCCTGAATATTTAAAGATCAATTACTTACCAAAATCCCATTATCCCATCATACCATCTCCTCCATAAACTTATCGAGTAGAATCTTAAAGCCAGATAGATCTTTTGCCCCCACTGCTTCCCTTGGAAGGCTATTCCAAAACTTCACTCCTCTGATGGTTAAAAACCTTCGTCTGATTTCAAGTCCAAACTTCCTGGTGGCCAGTTTATACCCATTTGTTCTTGTGTCCATATTGGTGCTGAGCTGAAATAATTCCTCTCCCTCTCCTGTATTTATCCCTCTGATATATTTATAGAGAGCAATCATATCTCCCCTCAACCTTCTTTTAGTTAGGCTAAACAAGCCAAGCTCCTTAAGTCTCCTTTCATAAGACAAGTTTTCCATTCCTCGGATCATCCTAGTAGCCCTTCTCTGTACCTGCTCCAGTTTGAATTCATCCTTTTTAAACATGGGAGACCAGAACTGCACACAGTATTCTAGGTGAGGTCTCACCAGTGCCTTGTATAACGGTACTAAAACCTCCTTATCCCTACTGGAAATGCCTCTCCTGATGCATCCCAAAACCGCATTAGCTTTTTTCACAGCCATATCACATTGGCAGCTCATAGTCATCCTATGATCAACCAATACTCCAAGGTTCTTCTCCTCTTCTGTTACTTCTAATTGATGCGTCCCCAACTTATAGCTAAAATTCTTGTTATTAATCCCTAAATGCATAACCTTAGACTTCTCACTATTAAATTTCATCCTATTACTATTACTCCAGTTTACAAGGTAATCCAGATCCTCCTGTATAATATCTCGATCCTTCTCCGAATTGGCAATACCTCCCAGCTTTGTATCATCTGCAAACTTTATTAGCACACTCCCACTTTTTGTGCCAAGGTCAGTAATAAAAAGATTAAATAAGATTGGTCCCAAACCGATCCCTGAGGAACTCCACTGGTAACCTCCCTCCAACCTGACAGTTCGCCTTTCAGTAGGACCCGTTGCAGTCTCCCCTTTAACCAATTCCTTATCCACCTTTTGATGTTCATATTGATCCCCATCTTCTCCAATTTCTCTGAGACTTTGGTGTGGGGAAGGGTCTGGCAGGCTTGGGATGCTCCTCTTCAAAGGGAATGACAGGTTTCATAGTAGCAGCCGTATTAGTCTGTATTCGCAAAAAGAAAAGGAGTACTTGTGGCACCTTAGAGACTAACAAATTTATTAGAGTATAAGCTTTCGTGAGCTACAGCTCACTTCATCGGATCAAAGGGAATGGTTTCCTTCTGACTCTGCAAGATTCCTTCCGGCTCCGTCCACCCCTGGAATAACAATGTGAAACCTGATCTTCAATCTTGAGTGTCTACGTTACACGGCCCAGTGGGGGCACGGCTGTTCAAGTTGGCCTTTGGGCAACCTAACGTGAGCACCCAAATTTAGAAAAAAAACCTGGCCCCATGCCTGATCTCTGCGTACAGTGGTATGACACTGGGGTGGTTACGTGGGGGGCCACCTACTTCTCTACCTCTTCTGGGAAGTGAATGGCTCCCGGTGGATCTGCCTTTTGGGAAAGTGAATTCAAGCAAGTGGTTTGACCAGGGTAGTACCACTGGTACTCCCAGCTCTCCGGCCCGCTGTAAGTAGCGTTGGAGCCTTCATGCTAATCAGTTGTGCTACATACTGATCTCCAAGCATCCTGAATCTTGGAGAGGAAAGGTGTTAACAAATCCACCCTCCTTGTGTCAGATTGCATCCCACTCAGACCTGAATGCAGTTCTCATTCCTGTATGGACGGGAGCAGTGTTTGCTTGGGGAGACTGGCAAAGAATTTGAAGGGACAGGTTGATAGCTGGGACCCAACCCAGGAATTCAGACTCCCCGTCTCTGACCAAGTGGTCCTCCAGTCATTATTTATGGGACCATTGCTTATGCTTTTCCTTTAGAACCTTTTCTCTTTTTGAGGAGAAATGGACCAGCCGAGTCTTTCACTCACACTCCACTCCCCACTGTCTAGCAGGGAAGAGAAGGGTGAATGACAAATCCACACAAGGGGTGTGTTTGGTGCTCAGAAAAATGTATTTATATTGTAGCTTTGTCTACAGATTCTTTCCAAAAGCAAAGCACAATCCAATAAACATTTATGCCTTAAACTTGAAGAGGAGCATGGTCTCATTCTGTAGGGGGACAGGTTATGTGGTTTGCTAGCAAAGTACAATGTATGTGATCTTTAATAAACTTTATAAAGGAATACACGTTTCTCAATGCCTTGACCTTCCCTCCTCCCTCCCCCACTGAACCCACTTATTGTGTAATAAAACTTCGCATTTCTTTAGCGTCTTTCATATAGGACCTCAAAATGCTTGACAGCTGTAAATGAAGACTTGACTTACCCATCTGCAATATGGGATCTTTCAGTCTTGGGAATTTTGACTACTTGCCCAAGGTTGTACCCCAAGTCTGCGGTAGAGCTAGGCGCAGAACCCAGGTGTCCTGGTTCCCAGCACAGTTCTTCCCCATGGCCATCGCTAAGTTTATGGGTAATTTTTTATTTTTTTTAAGTTTCCTGCAGCAGTGTAACCTCATCTATATCGACACACTGGATATTGTTTGTGTTACACGTTTTGGGCCAGATTTTCTAGTCTGCCTTCTGCGTGTGCAAACAGATGACACTTTGTGAACATGTCTGAAAACCTACAAATACATGGAACTACGCAAGAGAAATGATGCCAGGAGTGCAACAGGGCTGCAGTGGGCATACAGCTGTTTGCACTCATGTCTAAACTATTCCCCCCAGGGCAGGTGACGTTGCCTCTTGCCAGGCTGCAGTTATGGACGTTGCATGCTTGGCAAAATAAGTTGCCCCAAGCTGGGAGCGTGGGCCCCTTTGCTGCACTGGGCTTCCCTCCATGTTATTTGCCTGGCTTCTGAATGTCTGTGTCACTCGAGCCTATAGAGTGCATTCTCAGGGCAACTCTTCCTCCATCTACCCAGTTTCCTTTATTAGGGCCCAACCCCTCTTTCTTGCTGAGATGAGTTCCAGGCTGGGCCCTCCCCGGCAGCAAAAGAAGATTGTCTCTACCCTGTCCCCTCCCAGATGCTTGCCCACCTCCCTGAGTTTTGATCCCTTCCACCTGCTTCTGGGTGCCCCCTGGATCTGCCTCCCCCCAGCCCTGCTCTCCTCATCTGGTCTCTGGCTCCTGGTTCTGTACTTGCCCTATAGGAGACCTGGACACCTCATAACAGGGGGAGAGGCTCCAGGGCATTGTGGTATCCAAGCTGGCCGAGGCCCAGCTCTTTGCTATCATCCTCTGCGCCCAACCGCTGCCCTTGGACAAGCCAGAGCTATGCCCTGCCCTGGCCAAGTGCCTGCCGGCTTTCTGGGTAGCCGCGAGGCCTGGGGCAAGCCCTGGCTGGTGGAGCTGAGCCTGGCGTGCGAGAAAGGCAGACGTGCGAGAGTCCCTGGCTCCGCAGCGGGTGGGGAGGGTGTCTGGGGCCGGGGAAGCCCCAGCTGGGCTGGGTACCCCCTCCTGGGCTGTTCTTTTGAGGGGCGTTAGTGCGCCAGTCTCAGTGGAGGGGCCCAGGCCTCATGACCTTATGCTCCAGCAGCCTCTGAGGCGTTGGTGATAGCGGAGAAATTCTTTTATCTCCCCCTGAGGGGGCTCGGGGCTTGTGCTGCCAACCCTCCCCCTGCACTGATCCGCACCAACCAGCTCACGGGATGGCCCCTTTTCTCAGTGTTTGTCTGGGCTCTAGGGGATGCCCAGGAGCCGGTCTGCCGTCGGGGGGGGGGGGCACTGTGGCTCATGCCCAGCGCCCCTGCCTGGTTCATGCAGGCATATTTCCGTCAGATGTTTCTGAGGATGTTAAATTAGTTGCAGACAGGAAGTGGCATGGGGGGGGGGGCACATTCCAGGCCTTTACAGCCTTTAATCACCCAAATGCAAAGCAGAGGCGGAGAGGAAGAATCGCTCCACCAGCCACAGCCGGGGTGGGAGCCGTTGGTGGCAGGGTTTGGCTGTGCGGGGAAGGCTGCTCCGGCTGGGGCGAGGAGGCGGTGGTGTCTTTGGGCCACCAAATCCTAGGGTGACCGGCCTCTGGCATCAGCCGCTTTCCAGCTGGTAGTTACTGTGCCGCCATGGGCCGGGGGAGCCCTGGGTTCATCACACTCCCTGTGCAACCTTGGGCATGCCCATTAGCCGCTCTGTGCCTCGGTTTCCCCACTGGTGCAATGGGGAGGTGATAAATCCGGCTGTTAACGAGCCCCGGTGCTGCGCTGCCAGGAGCCCTAGACGTAGCTAGGTAGGTAGATTGCCCCTGCTCTGGCTGGGTGAGGACAGAAATGGTCCTCTCCTAAATTACGGCCCTGCCTCTTCTCTTCAGCAGAGGTAGGGGCTCGCCGGAGGAATTGCTGCTCCCTGTGTTCTGGGCCCGCTGTGTGCCAAGACAGAGGCCCTGGTTCCAGCAGGGGGTGATCTCCCTTCTTTCTCCTGCCCTCCCTGTCTGCTTGGGCTTTTTAGGGTGCTGCCCCCACATCTCTTGGGCCGTGCAGGCAGACGGGGCAGCGGACGCTTCTTTCCCCGTACCTCTGCAGGGCCACGGGTGGAACCAGCAGTTCCAGCTCTGGCCAGCTGCCCCTGATCGCGGCAGCAATGTGGAGCACAAGGGATGGGTGTGGAAAAGTGGGGGTGCCCAGCCCTGGAAGAGAAAGAGGGGAGCCCAGCGCTGGGGTAATACAGGGTCAGAACTCAGGGGGTTGGGGGCGCTCTAACACCTAGGGCCTCCTAAATAGAGCTCATGTGCCAGGTGAGTGGGGACCCTTGGGTGCCAACTGCCTGGTGATAGGATGGGGGGGCGTTGAACTAGGCTTTCCCTTTTCCCAAGGGCTCTCGTAGATCCCAAGGGCTGGGGTGCGGCAGGCAGTGCGCAGACGGTGCAAAGCCTGGATGAGTCCTCCAAGCCCTTCCTTGCTCCAGGCCGTGGGGCTCCCCCTAGGAGCCCTTTGTGGGATATTCTTGGCCCACTGCTGGGCACCGAATATCCAGGAAGAGGTATTAGGGGAGATGCTCTGATTGCTGCGCCCCACACACACACACACACACACACACACACACACACACACCCCCGACTCCCCAGGGGAGTGTGCCCTGGATGGACTCCCCACGCCCATCTGTCCCCGATTAGCAGCTCCATGACCTCATCTCCTGCCAGGAATCTGGTCTGAACTGGGGACTGTTTACATACCTGGCTGAGTGTTTAAAGTTCTGGGTGACTCAGAAGCTCAGCTGGGGGGCGGGAGCGGGAGGGGGGGGTCAGGCGTGGGGGGGGGCGCTGAGCAGTGCTGGGAAGGGACGGAGCTCTGCAGAGGATCGTGCACTGGGGAGAAAAGTTCAAATCCTGATGCAGCTCCCCCTATTGCATGCATTTCCTAGGCGGGAGCGAGGTGCATCGGCAGGGCTAGGGGAGTCCCAGGGCTGAAATAGCGGGGTGCTGCAGGGCGGGAGCGAGGTGCATCAGCAGGGCTGTTGGGGTCCCAGGGCTGGAATAGTGGGGTGCTGCAGGGCAGGAGCGAGGTGCATCAGCAGGGCTGTTGGGGTCTCAGGGCTGGAATAGTGGGGTGCTGCAGGGCAGGAGCGAGGTGCATCGGCAGGGCTGGGGGGGGTCCCAGGGCTGGAAGAGTAGGGTGCTGCAGGGTGGGAGTGAGGTGCAGCGGCACGGCTTGGGGGGAGGGGATGCCCCGAGTCGCTGCCTCCTGCCACGGCACCCAGGGCTTCTCACTTCCCCTCCCAGCCAACGGTATTGGCTAGCTGCTTCCCTGCAATGCTGTCCAACCTCTCGCTGGCTCGCAGGACGGGCTGACCTGGCGTGACCCTGTGCATTCACCCTGCCTGGCTGCAGGAGATGGCATTGGCCCCTTGGCCGCACTCCCAGAGTGCTTTGCGCCCATGGTGTGCGGTTGCCAAGCACGGGCGTTTGAGGGGCCGCAGCAGTGATGCAGCCCCACTGTGGTCGAGGGGAGATGCCCAGCCAGGTTCTGGCGTCCGGCAGGTTTATCTTGGCCACCGGACCCCAGGCTCTCACGTGGGTGGGAAGTAGCTGTGGCTTTCGGAGCAGAGCTGCAGACTCCATCCAGCCACAGTGCTGGGAGCTGCCCACAGGCTTGTGTCCCCCTCTGCTCCCTCCCTACCAGCCTGGGAACCACACTCGGCTCCGGAGAGGCTGTGAGGTCTGTTTGTGGTGGACGCATGGGTGTTTGCTCCAGGCGGATCTGCTCAGAACAGCCGCAGTTCGCTCTGGCAGTATGTAGGGCAGGCCACCCCTTCCCAAGGTGGGAGGGGGCACTTGGAAAGGCACCACCGGAGATGCCCCACCAGGAGCTGGCATTTCTGTTGCATTGGCTGGCAAACCGGAGGGCAGCTTTGCACCCACGGGATGAGGGGCTCAAACCCAGAAGGTGGGGGCCTGGCTGGAGGAAGGAGTTGGGCAGCAAAAGGGTTAAAACTCCTGCAGTGAGGCAGTCCTGTGCCCCTCTCTAGCGGGAGGCATTTAACCCCGAGGGTGCAGGCTGGACGGGTGCCCTTGACACCCGATGGGGGTTCTTGCCCTCCCCAGCGTGGCATTGAACCCTGAATGGGCTCCCTGGCCTGGGGCCTGTGGGATCAATACGTCAGCCGGGATCTGCGGGGGCTTTCCCATTTCCTCACCTCCCTGCTCTGCCACGCGGGGTTGGGCAAACTGATGCCCTGATGGGCGAATTCCCAAGCCGGCCCTTGGCCGAGGACAGGGGCGATTGGGCGGTCCCCTAGCTTGGCGATGGGCCTTCTGCCTGCACTGCTCCCCCATCCCTGGGATCGGAGCCAGGGCCTTCAAAGCATACATAGCCATAGCTCCTGTGAGCTGCTGGGGAGCATGCAGAGATGGTTGCCAGCCTGCGTCTCTGATGTGTACGTGTGGGTTTGGCCGGCGTAGCAAGAGATCTACATGCAGCCGAGGGGATGGGGGACAGCCTGGGTTGTTTTACTGGCGTGGGGGGATTGAGGACCCTGCCTCTGCTAAACTTTCTCTTCTCCCGCTTAATTGTAACCACAGGCTTGTCAAATTAAATGTGAAGGGCCCGATCCTCAGCTGGTGCAAATCAGCCTCGATCTTACTGCCTTCAGGCCCCAGTGGGCCATTAAGGCCTGGTGGCCTGTGAGCCCTTGGGTGCGCGGGCCAGACATTGGGGACTGAGGGTAGAGATGGCACCATGCTGGGTTTTAGCCATGTTCCAAGACCTAGTTGAAAAGGGACCCTGGCGGCTCCGGTCAGCGGCACAGCAGGGGCCCGGGGCTAAGGTAGGCTCTTGGCTCCTGGAAGCAGCCGGCACGTCCCTGCAGCCCCTAGGCGCTGGGGCTGCCAGCTAGGCTCTGCATGCTGCTCCCCCCCCCGGTGTCGGCTCCGTAGCTCCCATTGGCCGGGAACTGCAACCAATGGGAGCTGCGGGGGGCAATGCCTGCGGGTGTGGAGGAGGTGCACGCTGCGCTGAGCCGCCTGGCCACCCATGCGCCTAGAGGCCGCAGGGACCTGGCGGCCGCTTCCTTGGAGCTGCAGTAAGCTCTGCTGGGACCCTGCCCCCTGCAATCCCCTGCCCCAGCCCACAGTTCCCTCCCGCACCCAAACACCTCATCCCCGGCCCCACCCCGGAGCTCTCACCCCCTCCTACACCCCTACCCCAGCCCAGTGAAAGTGAGTGAGGGTGGGGAAGAGTGAGCAACGGAGGGAGGGGGGATGGAGCCAGCAGGAGCGGGGCCCCAGAGAAGGGGCGGGGCCTCAGAAGGGGCAGGGCAGGGGTTTTGGCTTTCTGTGATTAGAAAGTTGGCTATCCTAGCTGAGCACTTCCTAGTCTTGAACGGCTGGGCTGTCTCATCACCCCCAGGAGATCAGGCCGTGCTGTTACTGCTGCAGTACAGGCCTGGTCTCCTGCACAGCTTGGGAACGTGGTTAAATTGGGGGCTGACTTGTGTCAGAAGGGATGGCCCTGTTGCACTCGGCGGCTAGGGACTCGCAACGGGAACATGTGCTGTCCGGAGGCCACTGTCTCCACCCTCCAGGGCTGGGCAATGGTTCCAAGCCGTAAAGTCCTGCTCTGGAGTCGAATCGCTCCCAGGTTATGGGGTGCTGAGCCAGGGGGGAATTTGGCTGAGCCACTTCCAGCAAAGCACTTAAGTGCCTGCTGAATGGCTTAGCCCTGCCCCCAAGGAAAGTTCCCGCTGGCTCCCGTGGGATTGGGATTGAAGCCGAAGTGCTTTGCTGGATCGGGGCCACGGCAAGAGAGGCTGAGGCAGACATTTGTGTGGGCCCATCAGGAATGTGGGGGTTGGGGTTCAGACGCAGCACGAGTACCTCTCTCTCTCCAAGCCAGCGTACGCGCCGGTCACGAAGCGGGAGAGCAATGGGACCAGCCTCTCTGAGCTCATTCAGCAAAGTCTGATCCTGGCTTATGCCCTCCCCGGCCTTCTCTGCCCCTGATCCGAGCAGGCTGCAGTGCTGGGCCTCGCTGGGCAGCCTGCTCCTGTACAAGCTGCTTGACCCTGCCGGGGAGAGGCCAACTGGCAGCATGGTGTGTGTCCAGTAAGCATCCTGGCCATGCTCTGGGCTTCGCTCTCCCAGGCAGCTCCTCACCCCTGCGCATGGATGGAGGCTGATCACAATGGGAAGCCATTGGCCTGAAAGCATCCCTCCCCTGCCTCCCCCACCCAGTGTCATTCGTCCCTTTGGCGCGCTTTATTTCTGGACCGAACAGTGGCATGACCCCGGGGGTCTGGCACATGGGGCTCTTGGTCAAATTGTCAAGAGCACTCCCAGCATGGGTAGTCAGCAGCGTTGGCCTCCTTCTCCACCACAGAGGCTTCCGAGTGCACGCGGGAGATGGAGTCAGGACGGGGAGAAGACAAACCAATGGTCTACCCCCAAGCTCTCTGCTGGCACTGATGTGTCCCAACCTGTGTGCAAATGGCCTCAGGCTCGCCCAGTCCCACACGTTCACACTGGCAGATGACATTTGCTCAGGTGTCGAAGCACGGTCATTTCCAGAACTCGAAGGCACCTGAAATGCTGACTTGACTAAGATGGCTCAATACTGTAGTCAGTGGCATTTGCCACCCTGTGTAACCAAGACAGTTTTGAGTGTGTTCCATCCTCGCAGGCCCAGAGCATCCCTAGAACTGAATGTCTTTGTCAACGGACATCGCTTGAACCACAAATCTTGCCCAGTCTACCTGGAGTAACCCTGGATAGATCTCTCACATATCTTAACCACCTGAGGAAAACGGCAGCTATGCTGAGGACACATAACAACCTCCTAAGCAAACAGGCCGGGACTTCATGTGGAGCAAACGCTCGAACTCCGCACTCATCAGGTCTAGCCCTCTGTTACTCTGCAGCAGAACACTGTGCTCCGGTCTGGCTCCATCCGTCTCGTGTCAAGTTGGTTAACACACAACTACACTCAACCATGCGCATCATCGCTGGGACGGTTCAACCCACACCAGCACTGTGCTCCCCGGGGTAAGCCCCATCACTCCTCCACATGTCGGTCGGGAGGAAGCTAAAGCCAGAATGGTTGTGAAGATCCGGGCACACCGACATGCGGCTGTGGCCAAAGCACGCATCCCTGACCACTGCCCTCTGCCCAGACTGGATGCTGGGGGCTCTGCACTTCGCCGGAGAAGCTGCTGCAATCTCGGCTTGGCAAGCTCTGCATCTAATAAGACAACAACTCGGCCTCCCCGACCTGCCTGTGTTTAGTCTAATGCTAGGTTCTGTTTACAGGAGTTCACCCTTCTGTAAATACAAGGGATTCCACCAGGGACCCTGGTGCAGAAGCAGGAAGGCAGCTGTTGTGGTGTGGCTCTGCCAGGACCCCTCTTCAGGGGAGAGGAGGAGGGTGAGCAGGAACCTATGCTGGACTGCGTCATGTCCCCCTCTCCAAGAAGTACATCAGTCACTTTGCAGGATGCATGCGAGCGCCGCTCACTTGTGATGCTGACCTGGCAAGTTGGGACTGTGGTTTCTTGGATGTGAATTTGATGCTGACCTCACAACCCCAGACCCTGGAATCTGCTCACCACAGAACAGCCCCTGCCTTCCCCGCCTCCGCCCCCTTGACGTGCCTGAGCCCTACTCAGAAAGGGACCTTTTAAAGACCAAAAGGGGAGTTCAATGTCCATGGCCATTCGGGCCTCGGACTCTGGGCCACGCCAGCCACAAGGGGGCCAATCCTGCGGGAGGTAGGATGGTAGGGGCGTAGCAAGCCGGAGGAGTTGGCAGGGTCTCTGTTTATATTACTCTGTATTTGGCATGGATGCGACCGCTGCTGGAATACCATGCCCAGCTCTGGTGTTCACAGTTCAAGAACATCAATAAATTAAAGGGGGCTCAGGGAAGAGCCAAGAGAATAATTAAAGGTCTGGAAAACCTTCCTTAGAGGGGGAGACTCCAGGAACTCCATCGAGTGAGCTTAACGAAGAGAAGGTTGAGGGGTGACTTGATCACAGTCTCTAAGGACCCACATGGGGAACAGAAATTTAATAAGAGGCTCTTTAATCTAGCCAGTGGCTGGAAAATGAAGCTAGACAAATTCAGATTAGAAATAGATACAGGTTTTAACAGTGAGGGGAATTAACCATTGGGGCAACTTTCTAAGGGTCCTGGGGGATTCTCCATCGCTGGACATTTTTAAAATCGAGCTTGGATGTTTTTCTACAAGATCGGCTCTAGTTCAGACAGGAATTAATTCCGGGTTGGTCCCATGGATCGTGTTAGACACAAGATCAGACTAGGTGACCACAGTGGTCCTTACAATGGATGACTTTGTGGCTGCTTCTCCGAGACATAAGTGTCTCTCTCGTCTTTCAAGAGAGGCAGAGTCAGGGGGAGTCCCTGCCTGTATCTGAATAGACATTTTGCCCTGTAGGGGGTGGGACCAGAGGCAAACCCAGCCCTGGGTCCTGCTGTGGCTTTCTGGATCTGGTCCCCGTACACAGAGCAACAAGGTGTATGTGCCTGGACCGTGTTAGGGCAGGAGTAGCAACCAGGAAATTGCCCTGGGGGGTCCGTGTACCACACAGGTTTTCGAGTTCTTGCCTTTGGTTCGCAATAATGACTGGGCTTCGGAAAGATGCACAAGCAGGAGCCTAGGGCAAGGTACAGAGGTGTCTTACACGTAAGGTGCTTGCTTCTAGCCCCCACTGGTGCATTAGGAGCTCTTGCATATGGGCTGTTGGATTGTTTTGATGGCTGGAATTCAGACAGTCCCATATTTCTGAAGGAGTCCAAATCCCATGCAATGATACTGCAGATGCAGGGATCTCGTCCCCCGCCTCTGAACTGCAGCCACCTCTGGGGTGAAACTGCCCAGCAAGCTGACACCGCGGTTTGGGACAAAGGTGAAGAAGAATCCAGCTGGAGGGTAGGGACTGGGAGGTAGAGTGGCGTAGCCCAAATCGCAATCAGAACAGGACCTGGGGTGCACATATCTAAAAGGTGGCCTGGGATAACAAACCGTAACCGACTTGATTTTGTGGAAAGCCAACAGCAGCCTGGTGCCCCCTAGGGTCAATGGTTCAGTACTGACCCAAAGGAGGATTCCACTTCCCCAGTGATCTCCCATCCAAATACTGCCCTGGTCTGCTTGGCGTGGCAGCAGTGCTGTGATGCAAGGCAACATGGATGCCGGGCTCAGAGAGGGCACAGAAAGAGAGCCAAAGAGCCGCTGATGCGCAGCGGTGGGTGGTGTCAGCAAGGGAATCCACAGCCTCCCTCGTCTGGGAGAGAGGATTGCTCGCACAGGCGGGCACAGGGGTGGCTGCATTATGTCAGCTCTGCCCTGCTGGGTTTAGCTTGAATCAAAACCCAAACCCATGCTCTGCCAGAGCATAACCCTCCCTGGTAAACCACATCCCCCGCGACACTGTTCCAGTCACCGCTGTGAAATTGGAGCGCGCGCCCTGCCGGCCTAGCAAAGACACAGGCACTGGTCTGCTGTGGGCACTCCCAGCCATGATGGGCTGGCATCAAGCCTAGTGGAACGCCATTGACTTCACTGAGCATCCTCCCTTAGCCCCCTCCAGGCCAGGCTCATGAACCCTGCATTCAAGCAAGGCTGGAGAAGATGCCCCTTGAATCAAGCCCATTCTTTGGGGGCTTGTTTTTCGGCAACTGTTCTCACCCATTAGGTGATTGGCAAAGGCTCCAACCAGACAGGCAAGGACTAAGGTGGCTTTATTGCCAGTGGGATTGTCGCCAGCGGCAGAACATCTCCTGGGAAGACCCTGTCCTTCTACCTGCTGGCTTGTCCCCCAGGCCAGGACGGAGCAAGGCCGTGCCCAGAGTCAGGGTCCAGACTTTGCTCAGGGTATCAGTTTTATTTCCTCCAACTAACATATTCAGCACCCTCTATTCCCCCCAACCTAAGGCCTTCTGCTGGGGGCTGTCTATTCTGGACAGGTTTCCCTCCTACTCGCCACTTTCCTGGGTCACCCTGCCACTGGATCCAAGCTGTATGAGTGTCTCTCCGAAGCCCGGCCTGCCCCAGCCCCTCTCCCCTCCCCTTCTGCAGCACCCTGTGGACTCCAATAAAAACCAAAAATGCCCTTGAAGTGCAACCGGTTAACAGCCTGTAAATGCCACTCTCCTACAGCAGGGGCAATAAAACTCCCTGGGGCTGGGGTCATTTCCTGAGCTGTCTCTCCCACCCCCACTCTGCTCCCCAGGGGGCCTAACAGCTAGCCTATCACCTCCGCCCCATACTAGAAAAGAGACCAGTGCTTCAGGTGAACTGCTGCCTTTGAAGCGCCTGCTGTTTGGAAAGCTCCCAGCTGGGCCCTTTTGTCCCTGGACAAAGCCAGGGGTGAAGGGTGGGTTTTGCATCTGGGAGAGAATTGTGTTTGAATGTTGCTCAGTGGGCTGGGAAGATGAGGCAGATTGGGGTGACTCTCCAGGTTCCCAGACACCCCTGGGCCGCGCCTTGCCCCCTTGCTCTGGCTGGGACTAATTCCGAAGGCGATGGGCAGTATAAACACTGATAGGGTTTGTTTCCAGAAGGCCTTGCTTGCAACTGTGTTGAACCAGAGCAGACTGCTGCCATGGGAGAGTCCGTGCAGCGTGGCAGCGTTACAGAGTGCAAGAAAAGAAATTAGTGGCTGACAGCACCATGCTGAAAATAGCATAGTCGATTCTCCACTGAGATTCTCATCCCGCGCCCATCACTGGAGTATCTGGGTGCCTTCCGCTCGTGCATTTAGCACCGTGACTCCCCATCAGACATGTGTGTTCTCTCAGCCGTGCCCCGATGGGCAGCGGAGTGTCTTGTTTTGGTAGGGTTTTAGGGTGGCGGGGTTTGGGTTTTAAATGACCCTGTTGCTCTGCATTTGTGGCAGAGAAGGCAAGGTCAGAGCGTTGTGCCAGCAATGGAGAAGTTTGTGAAGAGTCTAGAAAGGTTTCGTAAGCTGGCTCCTCGGCTGGTGTGAACTAGCACCACTCCGCCCCGCTGCGGGACTTCCACCCGCAGAGGATCCAACTGACTGTAGTGGTAGGGGAGGAGGACTGAAGTCCTCCCAAAGCAGCGGGTAGCCTGCAGTAATGCAGGCTGCTCATGGGATTCCACCCCAACCTCCAGGGACTTGCCTCTGCTAGTTAAAGGACAGGGTTGTCCCCAGGCCTGTTTGATCCCCATTTTCTCTGCTGAGGCCCCTCCACTTCATGCCAAGTTTGGTGCTGGACTTGGTGGAGCTCCATCACACTTTCCCACAGGCTGTCAGATGGCCCCGGGCACTGTCAAGCTGAGCTGGATTTGACTCCGTGCAAAGCTCTCCAGCTGCCTGGTTGCTAGATGCAGCCAACCTTACAGCATAGGTGACCCTAGGAGCAAACCCTGATGTCCCATGTGGCGCGAGGGATGGGAAAAGCTATCGATCCTACCACAGGAGCTGTATGAGTTGCCTCCACCTATAGGAACCTGTGCTCCCCGCGCCTTGTGGCCCAGCGGTCAGTGACTGGTTTCAAACATCATGAGCCCCATTAGGGAATGAGTTTTTCCTTTAGCGCTGAGATAAGAGTGTGCAACCCCCTCGTGCATGTTCCCTCCGCCCTGACATCCCCCTAAGCCCTCGTGTTCAGCATCCCCAAGGCCTGGACACTAGCGAGGGTGGCGCTCGGAGCTGGTTCTGCCCAGTGGTGCTGGCCAACCGGGACAATTCCCGTACACCCTCCACCAGCTGCGTCATGCCGACACTTGCTACCGCGACGGCTGGAGGGTTTCCATTGTAAATCCAGCGCCTGGAATTCATCCCTGGGCCTAGTGGTGCCGGTCCCGGGGCTTGGGGCAACTTAACTACGTCTCTCCAGGGGGTGAATTTTTCACAGCCCTGAGCAACGTGGCTAGGTTGTCCTAAGTTTTAGGTGTAGACCGGGCCCTAGTGTGTGTGTGTGGGGGGGATGAATGTGAGAGAGAGAGAGAGAGTGGGGTGTCGGGGTGAGAAGCAGAGTGAGCCAGCTGTGAGCTGGAAGGGGGAGAGGAACCGGGATGTGGGAAGAGGGCAGAGAAGAAAGAGGATGGGGAGGCTGAGGGTGTAAGAGGTGGAAGGCTAGGCTGGGGGGGTGGGTGTCAGAGGGAGCTGGTGCCAGGCAGGGCCCTCTCCCTGTTCCTAGGGTTCCCTGCACTGCCCGGGGCTGTGCAGGGGGGAGCGGGGGGGCGGAGATGCACAGGGTCTGGCTGGCTGGGCGCAGAGCCATCCCGGCAACACAACACTACGGCAGGGGCCTAATGAAAGACATGTGGGCTGTGGGGAGGCAGCAGTGCAGCCCTGGGGGGCATTGGGGGAGGGGGGGCTGGAGAGGCGCCAGGGAGGCCACAAGACCCAGGAGAAAGAATGAAAACCTCATGATGGGGGAGGGGGAGGTCCCAGACAGCCTCCCCCTGCCCCCGCTGGGGGGAGAGACAGACAGCGGGGGCAAAGGGGGGACAGGGCCCTGGCGGCTCCTAGCGCAGCTGGATCCACTCTATGGCATCTTGGGCCTCCCCCTGAGATGGGGCAGCCCCATCTTGTCCCCGAGGTGCTTTGCGTACTGTTGAGATCGCTGGGGCCTAGCAGGTCTGCTCCCGGTGTGACCTTAACCGTTGGCAAGCGGGTCCTACCAAGCTTGCTCCACCCAGCACGGAAATGCAGCCGCCTCTGGGGGAGAGCAGGGGGAATTCAGGCAGCAGCCCCACCCCTGCTGTCTCCTTCCCCCTGGCCACAGCTCTGTTGGCGATGGGGCTACCCCGCTGTCCTGTGCGGGCCACGCTCGTGTCTGACAGCCCTGCCTCCTGGCTGCGCTAGTGCAGATGTTCCTTCGGCCTGCGGTTTACGAGCCGGTGGTAGAAGCTCGCCGGGGGCCGACAGCCTAGCCTGTCCCGTCCTGGGTGCCTAGTCTGCATGGGACCCCCTGCCTGCTGGGAGCCCTCCTGGCTGCCACGTGCTTTCCGGGACTATCACGGCTGATCCAGGGGGAGGCTGGATTAGCCGTTCAGACAACGGTACCATGCTCTGTTCGGGCCTGGCCCATCGCCCAGCTGAGACACCGGGCTTGAGAGGCAGCTACCTCACGTCCAAGCAACCACCAGTTTATATCCAACTTACTTGAATGGGTAGAAACAGGAGAGGTCCGGAGCTGGCAGTGGGGTTTGGAGCATATACCGTGATAACATGGAGAGCCAGGGGTGTCAGAGAGAGATGGGGCTGGGGTAGTGGATACAGAAAGGGCCCTGTTTCCTACATGGATCTCTGGAAAGAGAAGTCCTCTGAAGGGGTTCAGCTCAGGTTGGGACTTGGTGGACCTCAGCCCAGTTCCTTTGAGGTGCTGCCTAGGGACAGTCATGGGCAGGGCAGTCCTGGGTCATGCGGCAGGATCTGAACTCCAGGTGTCTCAGCAGAGCCCTGTGTAGCGCTGCTCTTTGTCCCTTCCCAGGGATTTCCTAGCAAGACCTACCGTTATCAAAAGTACATTGTCATTGGAAAGCATGAGGAAATTCCTTCGCAGTTGGGGAAGAGGATTCCAAGTACCCACCTAGTCACATGTGTGAGCTTCCCCCCAGCGGGGACCGTTCTGTGCACATAGCCAAAGGGGAGTTACTTGGGCTGCACAAACAACCTTTGGTAGTGGCCAGAAACTTGAGCCGTGAGTACAAAATATTTCCCAGCCTGCAAACGCAGCGTTTTCTTTTTGTCACCTGGGATTGAGTGTTTACCTGGGGATATTCCCTGGACTAGGTCTACACTAAGAAGTTAAGTCGACCCAGCTACATCACTCAGATGTGTGAAAAATCCACACCCCTGAGCCGTGTAGTTAAGCCAACCTAATCCCTGGTGTAGACAGCACTACGTGAACAGGCGAATTCTTCCGTCGAACCACCTACTGTCTCTCGGGGATATGGATTAACTATGCAGCCAGGAAACCCCCTCCTGTTTCTGCAGCGAGTGTCTACCCTGAAGTGCTGTAGCACTGCAAGTGTAAGACGAGCTCTTAGTCTCTTGGGCTGTGTGGACTGGTGGCGATTGGGGTAGCAAGTTCTGTCAGTTTTCATCAATTTATAGTTTAAGGCCAGAAGGGCCAATTGGCTCGCCTAGTCTGACCTCCCGCATAATCCTGTATCGAGCCCAATAACTTGTGGCTGACTAAAGCATCTTCCAGAAAGGAATCTAGTCTAAATTTGAAGACGTCAAGGTGGAGGATCCGCCAGTTGACTCTGTTCCAACGTTTAATCACCGTCACTGATTTAAAAAAAAAAAATTGGGGCCAATTTCTAATTTGAATGTGTCTGACTTCAACTTCCAGCCACCGGCTCCTGTGCCGTGGTGGGAGAGAGCGGTCCCATCCCACCAAAATCAAGGCTCCCACCCCCACCTGTAGATTTTGGATGGGTTTGGAATCTGAAGCCGGTTCAAAAGGGTCGCCACGTCTCTGGCTTTCCACCCCTCTTCAATGCCCTCCTCCTGCACAGGAAAGGAAATAGTTCCAGCCAGGGGCCCTTTACCGAGCCGGGTTTAAGGAAGGCCTTTGCAGTGACTAGGAGCGCTATTCCCAGCCGCCATTAAGATCCAGCTCAAGCGCCGATGCTGAGATGCTCTGAGGCTCTTCTTTTGGAGCGTGGGTGTTTCTGCTTCGAGAGAGGGACACGCCCGGGTGGAAAGGAGCAGAATGAGAGACAGGGTGGAGAAGGAGAGCAAATGGCCACTGTTCCTACCTCTCGGCACTGACGAGGTCCCTAAATGGGGGTGAGCAGAGCATAGGCGCTTAGGTTTTTTCCCCTGGGGTGCTCCACCCCCTGGTCTGCCCCAAGGCTCTGCCCCCTCTCTGAGGCCCCGCCCTCGCTCCGCCTCTTCTTGCCCCTGCTCCAACCCCTCCCCTGAGGCCCTGCCCGCTCACCACTCACTGCTCTCCACCCACCCCCAACCGCCTCCCCCAGCTGCCAAACAGCTGTGGCTGATGGGTGCTGAGCACCCACTGTTTTTTTCCCATTGGTGCTCTAGTTGGCACCTATGGATCAGAATTTTTCAAATTTAGACATTTGAAAAGAAAAAGCACGGGGGAAATGTTGGATGAAATCCCCATTTCTTTTGTGTTTTAACCAGCGCTAGAGCAGGCTGATGTTGATTTGCAGTTTGAAATTTAAAATGCTGAAGTTTCAAAATTTTGGCCCACAAAAAATAAATTGGAAAACATGGAAAACGTTTTTCTCTTTTTTTATTTTTAACACGTTTCCCCCTGTAAATTACTTAAGAGTGACTCGGCACCTCTCTGCTACTTTGCGACCGAAAGCTGAGAGGTTGCATCTCTGTTGATAGAAGGGGAAATTGAGGCACAGCACAGTGAAGAGGCATGCTTGAGGTCACAGGACAGTGGCTGAGCCATGATGCTCAGCCCTGTGCTCATTCCGGTGGACGTGAGCCACTCAGTCTAGCCAAGCTGTGACTGGGCCAGCACTGCTGAGCAGCTGCAATTCCTATTGACTTCAAGTAGATTAGTGGGTGCTATGTCTGAACATCAAACCCATAGAGGCTTCCATGCTGAAGCTCCTCACACTATACATATGCCATCCCTGAAATGCAGCCCGTTCTGGGGTGGAGCATGGCAACTAACTGCCACATAACACGCTGCATGGGCTGTTTTGACCAAGACACTAGACCTAACCCTGACTCTGTGCTGAGCTTGGTCACAATAAAAAGTTTGCACAGACCCACCCTGGGACTGGAGTGAAAAGGAAGGCAGCGGCTGGGCTGCTTGGAGACAGTTAAAGAGGAGCGGGGTGGGGAAGTGGTTGCCTTGTTGAATGGCTTTGGTAAAACCACATCAGTGGTGGCAGCTGGGGGCGCATGAATCTCTCCCTCCCTGGCTGAGTTCTCCCTCCAGCAAGGAATGTCTGCCAGATGCTCCCATTCTGACATCATTCCCCAGGGGGCAGGAAGGGCTCTGGGGAGGGAACATTCCCTGCGCGCTATTGCAAGGATGGGGCCGACTTGGAAAAAATGCAACAAAGCCGGGCGGGTTCTTACACTTATACCAGTGCTCCCAGGGGAGCGGGGAAGGGCAGGGCTCCTGGGCTGGTAGGTGTGTGTGCTGCGGTTCACAGGTATCTACCCTCCTGTGCACACAGTATTAGGGCCCTCAACTTTTCCCCTGCTTACTCACATTAGCAAGAACTGCAGGGAGGGAATGTACTGAATTGAAGCAGCACTATGGGTTAAGGAAGGTGAGTGGAGGTGAAGGGAAATCGGGTCATTAATGGGGGCAGAGGAGAAGAATTAGCCCCAGAGAGAGAAAGTGTCACTGGCGGAGGTTTGGGATGAGCTGAGTGGTCTGGTTCAGACAGCAGAGGAGAAGGCTCTCTCACCTCAAGCGGTGGGGTTGTGTGAAAGGAAGGCAAGGCAACCGAGACAGAGGAGCAGCCAAAGTGCGGGAAGTTGGCCAGAGCAAACGCCAGGGGTTTTAAAAAGAAGGGGGTTGACAGTGGTGCCCATGCAGTGGTTCGAGACTGCAGGAGCTGGACGTGGGAGAAGGTAGGCAGCAGGCTATAACGCAGGCCAGAGACTGGGCTTTGTTGTCTCTCTCTTCTCCCAGGAGCTAGATACTTTAGTCAACATGTGTTAGCTGGGGCTTGGATCAGCTGCCTAAAACCCACACAAATGTGCCGCTTCCAACCTCCTGTAGCCCCAGTGGTGCTGTAACATTTTTAACAGTGGGGGTGCCGAAAGACAGCCCCCTTACCCTGGGGCTGGGAGCAGGGTCATGTCTCTGGGAGGGGGGAACCCAGACAAGGATACGGGGGCCGAGGCGGGGGCCACAGCTGGGAGCAGGCGTGGGGCTAGAAATGGAGCCCTGGGTGAGGGGTGGCAGCCTGGACCCCGGACGTGGGGTTGGGAGCAGAGCCCCATGCAGAACCTGGGGGTGCTGCAGCACTCCCTGCATCCCTAGTTCCTGTGCCAGAGAAGGGCATGGAGGTGCTGAATTCACACAGCCAGCTGGAGGAGTTCTGTGAAGGCCACAGACTGAAATGAACCTGCTCGCAGGCCAGTCTTCGCTCCCTAATGCCTCTCGGCCTTACCGCTCCCAGGCTGTGGGTCTGGTCATCTCTAAAGCGGTGGAACTTCCCTCGCTCTGATTGTCCTGGAGCCAGTGCTCAGTAACCATCTGAGCTGGGCAGGCAGTTGCATCTTGATAAAGATCTGCTCTGGTTCAGATGCAAGTTCTTGGGCTGGATCCCGGGGTGAGGCTCTCTGGCCTTAGACTCTATGAGCTGACTTATCAGGAAAGCCGTCGGTGTCCTGTTGGGCGGATGGGAGATTGGGAGATTCCTGTGTCCATGTCCATCTCCAGGGGAAAGGGGCAGCCGTAGAGCTGGCGTCCAGGGCCTCGCGGAGTTGCAAGCAGCCACTCCTGGAGCATGACGCTCAGCTGCCATTGCAGGTTCTGGTTCTCCCCCTGTGACGGCCGAGCCCTTCCCCGCATGCCGGCTGGTGGTCCCCAGGCCTGTGGGAGCCAGGAAATGGGGATGGTACAATCCTTGAGGGGGGAAAGGCAGGGCTGGCTTTGGGCCAGGAGTACTTCGGCATTCCACAGGCCTGCGCTGCATTGTTATTTATGGGAGACGTCTCACTCACATTAGATTTTGCACGGCTGATGTTCTCCAGGCTTCATTTCGAGATGGCTTCAGAGTCTGCAATGTGTTTCCTCCCTCCCCCAGGGCCTCCGGCCTGTCAGCAGCATCTGAGAGTGGGAAGAGTCACCAGTTTCTAAGTCACCAAGCTTTCTATTCATACTTGAGACACCTCAGTAAATGCCTGACTGTCCTTCAAATCTTCCAGAGAGGAAAGAAAGCTTTGTGATTAAGGCAGTAGCCCGGACCTCAGGAAGAGACTGAGAATTCCCAGCCCTTATACGCAGTGCTTCTCATCTGATCGCAAAATGCTTTATCCCCATTTTACAGAGGGGGAAACTGAGGCACAGGAGGCTAGTGGCAGAGGCAGGAATAGAACCTGGGTTTGCCTGAGTCCCAATCCCCCGCTCAGTCTTCTAGGCCACACTGCCAGGCACTTCCTTGGATGAGTCACTTAATCCCCTAGTATTCACGAGCCTGGAGAGTCAGGTTGGCCCAAAGGTTAGGATTTGAGAGACCTGGATTCTAGTCCATGCTCCTCTGCAGCTTCCCTGTGTGAATTGGGGCACATCCCTCAGCCTCTCTGTGCCTCAGTTTCCCATCTGTACAATGGGGATCACTGCACCAGCCTGCCTCGCAGAGGGGCTGGGAGGATAAATACCGAGCCTGTGAGGTGATCAGCTGCCATGGTCCTGGGGGCGGAGTGAGAGGCAGATAGACCCTGCTACCGTTCTTACCACACAGGGTAGGAGGTTGGGTCTGTTTTGTCTCCGCAGATTCCAGAAGGCACATGTACCACGTCCTGTGTCTAGCACTGGCTCCACCCCGGCCCGCAGTTACCCCGTGGCTGACATGGGCGAAGTCCCCCCTGGGAACTACATCTTCTGACGGAAGCTCCTGAGCTGGGCCGATGCCCTGGCCTCCTACCCCAGCCCTGCAAGATGGGGCCTCTTAACGCCTTCACACACCATGCAGCGGGGCAGACGGGAAGCTATTCAAGCCCCCTCCTGCCATTGCTAAGTCCTTCAGCCACTACTGGAGCGGCACCAGCTACGCTGTTGGCTGGAAACCCAGCGTAGACAGGGCGTAAGTATCAATAACACTTTGAATTTACGCAAGATCTAAAAAGGCTTCCCGACGGAGGGGCAGGGTCGTTCTCCTCTTCCAACCGCACGGAGAGATGAAGCGACTTCCCCAAGGTCACACGGTGAGCAAGTGGCAGGGCTGGGCTAAGAACTCAGGGCTCCCGGCTGTTCGTCTTCCGCGCGAGGCCATACCTGCGTCTCGCCGGTGGCCAGTCTGGGCCACTGTATCCACTTGATTGAATTGTAGCCACTTGATTGAACCAGATGGTGGTTTTATAGAAATCAGGCGTGCCCACGCTTTGCCGCACCCAGTGCCAACTAGCCAGGAGCCCAAAGGTGGCACCAAATCGGCCTAGAAATGGTGAGTGCGTACTACTTTAGCACTACTGTAGCCTCTGAGCACCTCCCCATCTTTATGGGATCTATTCTCCCATATGGGGATAACATGGGGCAGGTGAGGCACAGAGCGGCTAAGGACAGCCAGGAAGCCTGTGGCCGAGCAGGACATGAACACAGCTCTCCCAAGTTCCCAGCGAGTGTGCTAACCATTGGGCCATCCTTCCTCTCGGCTGCGGGAGGTTTCACTGGGGCTGGAATTGCCGGGGGGGACGGGTCTGCATGGAAACAGCTGGGCTCCCTGCTCCGCTTTCCCGTGGCTGGAGCGAGCTCTGCGTCGGCCTCTCCCTTCCAGGAGAGGCAACGGAAAGCGGCTGTTGGGTGAAGCTCCCTGCCAGCCTGGCCCTCAGTCTGTGTAGCAGGGCGGCTGCACTCAGGCCTTGTGCTGAGCACCCCAACACAGCCCGTGTCTCCTGACCGGACCGGATGACCTGCTGGTCCCTTTTGGTTCCCCTGCCCACATCGCCGGAGGAGGGAAGCGTCTTGGTTGTCAGGAGCAGAGGAGGGTTCTTCGTGGAGGCGGCAGAGCAGACGCTTGCGGAAAGGGTGCACGGGGCTGTATCTGCAGCAGCAGCCCCTCATCGCTCCTCCGAGAAGGGCCCATTCCTCACCACCAAGTTGCCTGTCACCCATGATCCAAGCCCACTCCCACCTCGGCCCGTCGGCCTGGCTCTCCCCTGGGACAGAGCCGTTCACCTGTGCTGCTGGCCCCAGTCCCGATCATTGGTAAAACACTTGATCCCGGTCCAAGGCTGCTCCGCCCTGCTAGCTGCCCCTCTGGGGCTAGGGGTAAGGACGTGGGGCTGGGCAGTGACGGCAGGCATGGCGCCCTGCCTGTGAAATGGTCACTGCCTGCTCTTGGTGGAGTTCTGCTGGGCCAGGGGAATTCATTAAGGCTCCTTTTCCTCATTTCTCTCAGTGGATGTTTCTCTCCCTCCGGCTCTTTCTCCATCCCTGTCTCCCAGCAGATGATGGTCGGCTGGTGCCAGATGGAGGACCTTGCAACCTGGTTCCTGACCAGGGTGACCAGTCACTGCCCACATCGCAACCAACTACTGATGGACTCGGTTGGACCGGACTCAGCCTGCATGGTCTGGGGCAGCTGCCAACGGGATGCACGGTGGCCGGTGGGCTATAGATGCATAGTGCCTACCCGCAGGGGGCCCTGATCTCAGGTGGGGTTTATTGTAGAACCCAGAGTAACCAACACAAAGGAAGGGATGCAGCCTTCCGCTCCCTTGCCCAGCCACCTGCATCCAGATCACTGGATGGGGCACCTCCAGGCAGCCAATCCCCCCAAAAATGGCAGGGGCCAATGCTGCTGGGTCTCTGTTCCCAGCTGGCTGCTTCCTCTAGCTGCCAAGTTCGCTGCCCATCTCCATTTTTGCAGGACATGCCTGAGTTTAACAAGGTGGGCCTGGGACCGGCTGCAAGCTGCTCTCCAGCAGCCAGCACTGTCGAGCGGGGAGATGTGGGTTCACTAAAGCAGGACAGTGCGTCACAACGGGGGCGGCATTGGGCTGCAATGAGCATCCTACATTGCAACTGTCCCAACATCTGGGTTCCGGAGCACAAGGTTTGGTAAGTGACAACCTCACTGGGTGTTGGGAAGCTGCCTGGGGGCGGGTACTGTGCCCTGCTGATTGCCTGCAAGGCCCCTGTGCCAATCCTTGCCCTTTGTTCAGCCCCGGAGGCCTACAGAAGCAGCTGGCACCTTTTAGAGCTGTTCAGTTCCAGTCACATGGGCCCACCTGGTTTGCACGGTGGAGAAGGGATAGTAAACATTGCAATCGTTAGCTGAAACATAATGAATGCTATACGAATGCCCTGCATCGCCACCATCCCTGCCATCTTCTGGCCTCAGAGCACTTTAGAAATGTTACAACTTGCAACACCCCCATGAGGTTGGTCGGTGTTCTCTGCACCATTTGATTGGGGTGGGGGAAAACTGAGTCACGGAGCGCTTGTGGCTGGTCTGTGTTTGTACAGCGCCTCGCACGAGGGAGTCCTAGGCTGTGACTGAAGTCCCTAAGCACTACGGTAATACAGATAATAAAGAAGAAGAATAACCTGAGGTCAAGCAATGTGTCAATGGTGACATGGTCAGTAATAGAACCCAGGAGTCCTGATACCCAGTCCCCTGCTACGCACACACACTCTCTCTCTCCCTCTCCCCCTCCCCCCAAAGTCCTTTTATAATTTAAGCTTCCACTACTTTCCTGTGTGTTGGAACAGGAGACACACATACACACACACACTGGCTAGGCGGGAGAGAGCTGCCACTACTACTTATTGTACAATACCTCCTCCTCCTGCCCACTCCTGATTCTTGTCATAGTCTCTACTGCAGGCTCCCTGGGGCAGTGATTGTCTTTTGCTGCCCGTCTATTCAGCATCGAGCACAATGGGGCCCTGACCCCTGGTGCGGCTGTAATTCAAATCAATCGTATTATGGCAGGTGTCACCAGGGGGTGCTGGTGCACACAGTCTTCCAAGTTCTTGGCGTGTGAGCAAGTTTTTAGTTTTGGATGAAATGTCAGCTTCTCCATTCCAGGACTGGTCTATGTGTGTCAATAAAGCAAGTTACATCTAGAATATATCCAGACTCTTCCACTGATTTCTGCCTAAATTTTCCTTCACTCAATTTTATCCCAGTTACACCCCAGGGACCCACCCTTGGTGGAACCCCATCCCACCCACCTTCAAATCCTTGCTGACAGGTGGAGGGGTCAAATTCTGCACTCGGCCATGCTGGTGTCAAAAATCTGACACCAAAATCTCAGTCCAGTTCCCTGTGTCGCCATCACAACACCCATCCCAGCCTTACTGGAAATCTCTGCATGGAGGACAGGGATTGAATGGGCCACAGACCCTGAATGGGTGGAGCCACCCCAACAGCTGATCCTGGCAGACCAGGTTGGAGTTGCCTCTGTGTCCATGTGCTACCTGGGCTAAACGACTTAGATTCTCAGCTCCTTGGGGAAGGGACTGTCCGGCTGTTCTGTGTTTGTACAGCACCTAGCACAATGGGGCATGACTAGCAAATGCATCCGATGAAGTGAGCTGTAGCTCACGAAAGCTTATGCTCAAATAAATTTGTTGGTCTTTATGGTGCCACAAGTTGTCCTTTTCTAGGTGCTATGGTAACACAAGTATATATAATAATATGGGGACAGCGGATTCCAGTCTCTTGAGCCGTCAGGTGCCCTCTGGCTGCATTTCCCCAGCCTCCCCATCTTTGAGCGTGGGTGTCCTATCTAGATAATGGCATATATTACTTGCACTGCAGTAGTGCCTAGGGGGTAGGTAGGTGCTGTGTGAACACAGAGGGAGCCACAGCCCTGGGCCTGAAGCATTTGAGAGGGGAAACTTGGGCACGGAGAAGGGAAGGCCCAGATGCTCAAAGCTAGCTCGAGAAGTTAGGTGCCTAAATGTGTTAGCCACTGGCCAAAGCTGCCATCCACTGATCTGACATAACACAGGCTTGTCAAGTCCCTTCAGCCCAGCTGTACGAATATCTCTTCACTGTGCTGCCAGATTCAGGAAGCCAGCAAGCCTGCCCCTGCCTTTGAAACCACAGCGGGTCTCATAACATTTTGACCTGGGGGGGTGGGGGAGATTTGGCAATAAAACTCCCTGCTCCTTCCTGATAACAAAGAGCCCGGGAGATTAGCTGGTGGCCCCAGGGAACTCCAATTAGGCAGATAGGCAGGGGATGGGAACAGTAAAAAGATCCCAGCCCTTGAAAGGGATCCAGGCATTGGGTCATAAAATTCTATTGCCCTCTCCGGCTCAGTGGGGGGACATTTGGTTACAGTTTGCCACTCTCTGATCTTCCCCCTCAATAGCCCCTTTGAAGTCCCTCTCCGCCTCCCCTGGCGTCCCTGCTCACCATCCTTGGGATCCACCATTTGCTAGTTTGGAAGACAAACAGGCCCTGTAAAGGGGCGCCCACTCCCGTGCAAGTGGTGAGGGCTGGGCTGGCCAGTGAGACAGCGCTACATGAAATGAACAGGCTGCTAGATCAAACCCCCACAGACTGGTGGTTGCTGAGAAGTTCATTGGCTTAACTGGGGGGTTTGGGGAGAGCCAGCTGCCATGGGGATAGGTGCATTATAAAAACGGGCTAGATTAGATTAGTCAGTGACACTGCAGAACTAGGGGTGCTGGAACGATTTGTACAATGGGGGTGCTGAGAGTCATTGAACCAAACTGTAAACCCCAGATATGATGGAAACTGGAGAAGGCTTCTTAGACGAGAGACCATCAGTCCATTGCCTGCCAGGGCAAGATCATTCCCACCAGTGCCTCCACTAGGGTCTGTCTTCAATCTAGAGTGACCCCAGAGGCTGGGCACCCTAAGTAGCCTGGCCTGTGTCCGAGCAGCCCCATTGCAAAGCCCTACCTGAGATATTGTGTCCTCATGGGAGCTCCTCCGTGCATGTCACGAGGGCAGCTGGGGGCACGGCCCACGTTTCTTTGCACTGCACTAAACTGAGCTGCTCTCTGCTCTTTCCCAGTGCATCACGGGAGAACTGTCTGTCCTCCTACATGGGGCAGGGGGAAATTGTGGGAAGGCAGAGCCCTCTCAGCCCTCATGTGGTTAAACCTGCGTCCTCATTGCAAAGCAGGCGGGTTAGCGGGCCAGTGAAAGCAGCCCCTGGATTCTAACTCATCCCGCGCCTGGCCAGCTAGCTCAGGTCGAAAGCACCAGGAAACAGCTGGGGTGAGAGGTCTGTATGGGGGGGGTGACAGTCGGGGCAACAGCTGGGTAAGAGTCTGGTTAATTCTGCAGTGAAAACAGACCCAGGGTGTGTTCTCCAGTCTTGTCTTCATCAGCGCTCTGCAGGGCTGAGGGTCTGCAAAGCACTTGCTGGTGACGCGCAAAGAGCTGCTCGTGCCGGGGGAGCTGGAGCTTCATTTCCAGGCTGCTAAGCGGGTGAAAAGGTGGGTACAGCTACCTACTTTCCTGCTGTCGCCTGCCCATGAAATTTATCGCTGTCGTCTCCACCGGGACACTGTCCAGCTGCATGCTGGTTAGGAGGGGGCTTGCGTACACATGAATGGGCAGGGAGGCACCTGCTGGACAAAGGGAGCTGGGGGAAAGGTTTCGACACGGGATATTTTGATGTCATTTCCCACGGAAACATCACATTTCATCCAAAAAAAGGAACAAAATGTTTCTCGACCTGCTCTCTTGATGATCTCTCCATTGATCAGTGCACACCCAGCTCGAACATGGTAGTTTCCTGCCCAGGAACTTCACAGTAACCCAGACCTTGCTACACTCCAATGCACAAAGCCCCAAGAAACTCTTACTGGGGTGTACTACAAACTGTGTTAAAATCACAAACTATCACTTTAAGTTCTCCGGGATGTAGGGAGGGAAACATGCAAATACAACCTGGGCCTATTAGTCTGCAAAGAGCCAGCCTAGAGTAAAGGCAGGTGATTTGTGGGAGCAGCCTGCTTTATCTCTCTCTGTATTTGCTTGTTGTATGTTGGAGTGCTGGAGTCTAAGATACATTGCCACCTTCCAACAAGCATATTCAAGTTTTGTTTCTAACTCCTTCTGGGTAGGCCGGGAATGTATAGAATATAGAATTAGGGTTGAAGCCTGATCATGTTGAGACCAGAGTGCCATGCGGTCGTTGGAGCTACACTGGATTGACTGTGGTTTAACTGGCGTCAGCATCTTGGCTCTAGTGCCGACACACTGAAACCAGGGGCTGCATGGTTTGTGTGAAAGCCAAGGGCTTGTAGTTTGGTGATCCGAGTGGCCAGGGGGAAACTGAGGCAGAGAAGCCTTTTCTGTGTTGCTGTACGGACTCCAAAGCTGCACTGGAGTGAGGCTGGGAGTACTGTAGTAAATGGATTCCTGCTGAACTGTAAGGGGAAAAGTTCTCCCAGCCTTAGGGAGACAAGGTGGAGAGGCAGAAGCAGTGGCTGCCTGAGAGAGGGAACATGGGTACTGCCAATGGACCCCATGCTGGGCCAGATGCTAACCTCTCTGTCCCTCGTGCAGTCAGTTGGGATATAACTGAGAGCTGAATCTGGCCAGCCCCATTGACAAACGTGTCCAGGTACAGCACCCAATCCAGCCCTCCTGTCAGTAGGTGCATCTGCCGTCGATTTCAGTGTGCACACCCCCAAAACTGTGTGCGGGGCTAGGACAGCAGAGGCAGTATGGGCTAGGGGGTAGGGCGCTGGCCTGGGGCTTTGGAAACCTGGGCTCTCTTACTGCTATTGTCCCTTGGGGCCCTTTCTGTGCCTCATTCCCCCACCCCCTTTGTCTGTTTAGACTCCAAACCCTTTGGGGCAGGGGCGGTCTCTCACTATGTGTATGTCCAGCACCTAGCCCCAGGGGGCTCGGATCTCGGTTGGGTCCTATAGACGCTGCAGGAATGTGTGTGCACCTGTAGAGGTGACTGGGTGTCTCAGTGCATAGTGCCGGTAGGTAACGGGGTTTGGCAGGCTCAAGCCAGGGGACCCCGCTGAAGATGGAGATCTTATCGCATGTGCGGCACACGCGGGCCCATGCATGTATTAGTAGATGTTTTAAATGCCCCTGTGGCTCACCACAGCTAACAGCTCTCAGCCGGAGAAGCCTCGTCCCAATTGCTTCGCAGTTCAAACCAGTGTCAGAGGGGCTGGGAGAGGGGCAGAAGGAGAGCCCGGGATCCAGCCACACTTTCTTTGAAGGAGGAACAGACCATGAGCTGGACCCTGCCTGAGGAACGGGCTCCCCATGAGGTGCTTAAAGCCCCATCGTCTAGCTCCAGGGAATAGCTTCTGGAGGATGCATTTTCTAGAGCGTGGAACTGGGAGCCAGGAACTTCAGGGTTCTAATCCCAGCTCCAACACTGGCCTTGGGCAAGTCCCTTAACCCCTCTGCCAAATAGAAAATAATGCTTCTTTCCCCATAGGCACATTGTGAGTCTTTGTGTGTAAGACATAATGTAACACCTGGCGGTCTCTACCTCAGCCTATTTGCAGTGGCCAAGGTGGGCCTGGAGAATCCTAGACATTTACAGCCGGAAGGGACCTCCAGGTCACATAGGCCAGGAGCAAATATATACCTAGATTGTCCCTGCCAGGTGTTCACCTAACCCAGTCTGGAAAACCTCCAGTGCTGGGCATTCCTCCCTGGGTAACCTGTTCCCGTGTTTTAACTATCATTGTAGTCCGAAAGTTTTCCCCAATCTCTAACCCAAATCTCCCTTTCTGCACGGGAGGCGGCTGATTGAAGAGATTTGAGTTCTCCCTTCATTCTTTGTGCATTCAGAGCTGTACAAGTGTCCACAGGCAGGCAGCTAGATATATGCAGCGTCACCCGCTGGCTGGTAAGAGCACCACGCCGCGCGCATCAGTGTGGCAGTCATGTCATGCCGTGCTCAGCAAAACGCCTTTCTCCATGCGGCTCCAAACGCCAGGCAGTGGAGGAGAAGGCAGGAAGGGGACAGTGGGGCTGGAATCATTGGCAGGGAGGAGATACAAGCTGAGATCAGCGATAGAGGTCAGGGCAGAGCTGACGAGGGTGTAGTTTTAAACCATCAGAACGGCCATAGTGGGTCAGACCAAAGGGCCAGCTAGCCCAAAATCCTGTCTTCTGACAGTGGCCAGTGTCAGATGCTTCAGAGGGAATGAACAGAACAGGACATTACTGAGTGATCCATCCCCTGTACTACAGTCCCAGCATGTGGCAGCCAGAGGCTTAGCCATGTGGGCTAATAGCCATTGATGGGCCTATCCTCCATGAACATAGCTAATTCTTTCTTTCCAAGGAAGAGGGAAGTGAGTTATGTACAGCCCTGGAGAGGGCAGCGAAGAACTTGCAGTGATCCCAAGGGACAGGGTTGGAGCTAACTGGTCTTCTCCATCTCTTGATCTTCCCTCCCCAGCTCCCTTCCCCCCACCCCCTCCAAAAAAGGCCTTGTCTTCATTGCCATCTTCTCCCAGGGAGCAATTGCAACAGGGAGACAAAGAGCCGGCAGGAGGGCAGGAGCCAGAGCCTACAATCCACATCTTTGCAACCAGCCCCCGAATGTCAGGACAATGTCAAGATGGCAACAAAGGGCCCTTGGGGGGACAGGACATGTGAGTTTTCTAGCATCAGGCTGAAATCAAAGGGCCGCCCTGGTCTGAGAGCTGTCCCTACACAGTGTCTGCAATAGGGACACACACAGCTCTGCTCCACCGGGCTTCCCCATCGTATTCAGTGTGCCAGGCACTCATCTCCCTTCACCCTGACCCTTTTCCACCTGGAGCTCTGGCTACCCTGTCGTCACTTTCCATCTCTGAGCCTCTGTCCCTCCCCACCCTTCCTCTGCCTCGCCTACTTAAACTGTAAACAGTTTGGGCTCGGAACACTCCCTCATGACATGTACGTACAGCGCCTTGCACCATGGGGTGCTGATCCCAACAGCGGCCTGCCAGTGCTACTGTGATCATTAATAATGGCCATCATGTCAGTGAATCGGAGCCAATCTCCTTCTCACACTGGAGCAGAACGTGTCTTTTACTCCCCCATCCCGCTTCTGCGTGGTTATTTCACTCTGGCTTTGCCCTGTGCTTTGTGCCCCCCAGTTTAAGGTCATTGTGCCCATACTTGGTGAGAGTCTCTGCCTCAGTTTCCCCACCTGTAATATGGGGGTAATAATGGTTCTCCCTATTTGAAAAGCCCTGCTCAAATGCAAAGTATTACTAGGGCAATAAGAAACGTTATACAAGCCATCAGGGCTCGAGCTGGCAAGGAAAGGAGACTCCTGAACTCAAGGGATATACATGGGAGCCCTTGAGTGAGAGGGGGAAGGGGCTCTAAGTGGGGCAGGTAGAGCAATGAGAAGGGGGATGGGTGGGATTATTTGCGGAGTGAGGCAGGACTGGTTCTGCGACACAGAGGATCTGGGTAATGCCTCCCTTTGAGTTTTGTGTGTGAAAAGGCGTCCCTGGAGATGGAGCTCAGAGGGCTGGGGGAGAAGGGGAGGCCTGTACCAAAGTGGGGGGGGGCTCTCCTGTTGGGAGGGTTTCAAGACGGGCTCAGGGTGATTCACAGGGGTTTCAATGCTGCAGGGTGGCATTGGAGTGTGTGTTTCTGGAATCCCTGCCCGCCACGGGAGAGGAGGGTCTGGTCAGGGGGGCTAGAGCTGCGAGGTCTGATTGCCTCGGCTGGTTCTGGAGGGGAAGGCTGGGAGGAAGCGTTCCAGGAGGGGAGCTCCAGGACAGCGGCTCCAGGGTGTTACTGCCAGAGGGGTACAGGGGTTCCAAAGGGCCAACTGAGCACCCCAACTCAGCCACCCCCCAGTTAGAATAGATTTCCCAATAGCAACATTTCCCCCAGACCCATAGCTCACGGGAAGCTGTCCTCCCCCATCTCCCCGGGATTCCTTCGGCAGGGCGATGGAACAAATGCAGGCACAGCCCAGGGAACCAGCCCTTACTCTTGTCTTACATGCCCCCCTGCCCCCCACCACTGACTGTCTAGACACTGGTTCATGATGCCCCTAGATACGATCACTGCATCCCCTCCTCTGTGGGTGGGGTCCCCCAGCTTGTCTACCCGCTTCCACTGGCCCCAGCCTTGCCACCTTGCCACCTCTAGGAAAGGCCATGTCCCCTCACCCCTGCTGTGTCCAGACCTGGCCTGCCAGGCTTAGCCGACACCAGTGCCCAGCGCTGCCACAGCTGGGGCTGAACCAGTGCAATGCGGACAGAGCCCTTTGCCCACGTGCCAGAGCAGGCAGGACCCTGGGTGGTACACACGGGTGCTGCCGGGGGGGGGGGGTGCCCTCTGCGGCCAGCCAGCTGGCTAACTCCTGCTCCTCTGGATAAAGAGAAGCACCTGTCCCTCCCATGCGGATTCCCCACACACCAAAGGGAGGCGTCCCCAGGACCCGAGGACATTAATCCTGCCAGACGGACAGTAGCAGCAGCCTTTGATCTCCCTCACAGCCCGGCTGGGGTTGAAAGAGCAGGAAGCAAGATTCCCCTGCAAGGCAATTGCACTAATTCACTCAACAACTTTCTGTTCAGCTGGTGCTGGCTATGGGAGGAGGGGGGCTGGGGCCTGGTCTAAGCCGCTCGGGGGCTGAGGGTATGAAAAATCCACCTTTCTGCACAGGCAGCCAGGCCACCCTGACACCCCTCCACACTCTGTGTAGACGCAGCTAGACCTATGGGAGAACACTTCCATGGACCAGCTACCCTTACTGGGGGAAGTGGAGTTTCTACCCGCATAGCCTGTGGGAAGGGCTGCGCAGGGAGGGGTTTCTGAGCCCAAGAGCTGCCCCAGCCAAACACCCCTGACCACTGTGACCGCAGGAATGGGGGACCCAGGGGCTGGACCGTTGGTTCCACAGGGGAGAGCCCTGCTGCCTGTACCTCTCTGCCAAGCAGGCAGCTCCAGGGGGCATCACCCAACCACGGCCCGGCTGGCTGTGTTCTCCAGCCCCGAACTCGCTTGCACTGACCCCCCACTCTGGCAGCCCAGGCCTGTCAACTTGCGGCATTTGGACAGCACCCCCAACCAAGGTGGTCGCCCATCCCCAAAACTGACCCTGCCCTCCCTACAAGTAGTCAAATACTTACAGATTTCCGCATCCCCTTTGCTTTCCTTTCCAGGGTTCAGGCCACCCGGGTCCTATTGCCCACTGACTCACTGTGTGTGGGACATTGAGCAAGGCACTTTCCCGCAGTGTACCTCAGTTTCCCTTAGTCAAGCAGCTTCCTAACTACAGATGGACATTGCTACTTGATTGCTAAGTATTTGGGTTCTGACTCACCACACGCAGCATTTGGCCAAGTTGCACAAGTGGATTAGGACTGCCATTTGAATTATGGGTGCACCAGGAGGCCCCAGCCACGAGCAGGGTCCCCTTGCACGAGGTGCTGTATATACAGACAGTAAAAGATGGGTCATGTCCCAAAGAGCTCACAAGCCTAAGAAACGTAGGGCCTGATCCTGTGAGGGCTTGAGCAGCTGACACTCCCAGTGACTTCAAAAGGAGCAGCCAGCGCTCTGCACCAGTAAGGTTCAGGCCTTTAGCTCTGTTAACCTTCCCCAATCCTAAAATAATCTCTTTAGCTCCTGAATCATGTGTGCTGAGTGTTTTCAAGTTCCTTCCAATGCCTCAACTTCCTTCTGGGAGGTCGAAGCACTTGACAGTCATCGTGGTTGAAGCCTCGCAAACCCTCTCCCTGGGTTAGGACCTATATCTGCATTTTGTAAAAGGGGCAACTGAGGCACAGAGTGCTGTCGTGGCTTTTCCCAGGTGTCACAGCTGGAAATAGAGCCCAGGCGTTCCAGCTCCCAGTCCCCTGTTCTACCCACTAGTTAATACTCCCTCCCATTATAAGTATAGTCCCGGTAGTGCTGGCTATCATCTCTTTAGCCATTTCTTCCGGTGCATGTAAACCAAAACCACATTGGCTTTGTTTTTCTGCCTTATCCCATGGCAAACACTTAGCCAGCTATCACTGCTAGGTCTCTTTCAGCATTGTTAATTGCCCAGGGGAAGAGGGAAAAGTCACAGGACTGGTATATCTGGAATGCAAAAATGACCCAGTAAGTGCCATGCTTCAGGGGAGGAGATGAGCACCAAAGGGGGTCAGGAAGGAATTACTCCTCTGCTCCTTACAACACTGCATAGGGGTATTATGGTGGGGCTGCCACAGAAGCATTAGGTATCGATGCCTACCACAGATTGGGGTTCACTGGACTTGCTGTGTTCTGCTATCGGGATCCCACATTCCAGAGTGAGAGCCAAGGAGGGAAGGAACGAGATGGCTGATACAATAGGCTGTCTGCCACACGCATGGGGATGGGGAGCTGGGGCTGGGAGTGTGGTTTTGAGGTACAGGGCTCAGAGCAGGAGGGCTTGGGCTGGGGCTGATTTTAGGTACCCAGGGCCTGATTCAGATCTCCATGGGTCACGCCAGTGGAGTCTCTCCTGATCTGCACTGGTGTGAGCTCAGAATCAGGCCTGCAGGGTGGTGGAAAGGAGGAGATGAGGCTGCAGGAGGAGCAGGGAGCTGTCAGTGATGATGGGGAAGCGGGAGCAGGTTAACCTGACAGCCTGTTGCAAGCCAAATGAATGTCTCTTGTGTTCCTAGGAGGCAGAGCCGATCGGAGACCCACTGTGTTCAGGCGTGGGCAGGTGTGGACAGGAGACGCCCCCCGTGCACAGCTGTCTGGACAGTCTGGGGAAGTGGAGGCAGACAGTTGTGCCATTCAGCAGTGCTGTGTATCTGTCAGCAGCAGCACCCCTGGTGTAACACGCCTGCCGCGCACAGAAAGGGACCACTGGAATTCCTTGGGCATAAGGATCGGGAGCTCCATGACTAGTGCCCAGAAGGACTCACCACCAGGATTTGGACTCGGATGCTTTCCCTGGGAAACCCATTTCTCAGTATTGTCTGTTGCACCTCCCCTAATGAATGAGGGCAGCTTATTCTCTCTGTGCAGCTCAGGGCCCCTGTTCAGCTGGGCCCCTGCACTGAGACCTTTTAAATACATTGAACACATGATTGAACTTGCCACACTTTTTGTAGTTTGAGGGCAAGTTGGTGGGGTGGGCAGCCGAGGATCGGAGACAAAAAGTGGCTACAATGAAGCAAAGAGGACAGCCCAAAGTAACTGGCATTCTGATGAGTGTACCAAGCAGTAACCCCAGCGCACCAGCTGCCTGGACGTTGCCAACGCCACACCATGGCCAAATTGCTGAGCCTGGCTGTGCCTCAGTTTCCCCAGCAGTGCCTACCTCTAAGAGTGCCATGCTTGTTGATAGTTATTGTTTGCCCGGTGCTTTGACAGCCTCACTTGCAAAGGGATAAATGTTAAGCGTGAGCTATTGGGATGGAGTGAGCTCAATGAAACCCTGATTTTTTTTAAAAAAAAATCTCTCATCAATCTTTCTATTTATCATGCTGCCCATTACCCTAGTATCTGGGCCCTTGACTCATAAAAATCTATAGTAATATCAAAGTCCTTGAGGGGATTTCACAGAGTCTCCTGCACTTCTCTTTTTTGGGGGCATCATAGCTCGGATTGGGGTAGGGAGTTGTTGGTTTGTTTGCTTTAGATTTTATTAATTCCCCCTTTTCTCTCTCTCTTGTTTTTTGGTTGGTAGCAGACACGCGGATGAAAGGGGGTCTCAGAGCTGAGATTTAACCCCTCGTTGTTTGGCTGTAAGCCGTAAAGCCTCATGGCTTCTCCCACGTTGTGCCTTGTTCGTGGGAGGAGCTCCTCGTAATCATCCACAAGGCTACCTCGTTATCTTCCTTCAAATCTCTCCTTAAAACTCTCCTCTGCCGAGATGCCTGCAAAATACTTGACAGCCGTTAGGCTGCTGGCATGCAGAGTCCACTGCCTGTCACACTGATGAATATTGTTTCATTGTTTCCTTGTGCTCCCCCTTGGTTGGTCTGGCTCCATCTGTTGTCTCTTGTCTGATACCTAAATTGTAAGCTCCTTGCAGCAGGGACTGTCTTTTTGTTGTGTGTTTGAGCAGCGCCCAGTGCAATAGGATCCTTTCCATGACAAGGGCTCTTGAGTGCTACAACACTACAAATAACAAAGCTGGGATCTGGATCCACAGCCAAGGTTTGTGGTGTTGTTGGCTCCGGCGCGTTTCTACTATTGAATTAATTGAGTTACATCCACACAGGATTTCATTTCATGCTCAGGCTGTAGAGAAGGTCAGTGGGAGCAGCCCTCCCTTTATTAGCGGCTCTCCAACAGCAGGATGGAAACATCCATGGGAAATAAAGGCAGGGGGCAAGAAGGATAGGTCTAGCAGTGGCTATTAGCCAAGATGGCCAGGGACACAAACCCATATTCTGGATGTCCCTAACCCTCTGACTGTCGGAAGGTGGGACTGGATGATGGGATGGATAGCTCAATAATTGCCCTGTTCTGTTCATTCCCTCTGAAGCATCTGGCACTGGCCACTGTCGGAAGACAGGATACTGGGCTAGATGGACCTTTGCTCTGACCCAGTCTGACCGTTCTTATGAGAATGCCACCTCAAGTCATCCAAATCTGTTCCCATCTGACAGATGTTCAGGGCCATGAGTGGAATGAGTTTGGTGGGTCTCTAGCATATTCCCAGTGGACAGTCTCCAAATCAGTTAAACCATTAGCACCACAACTGGCAGGCTTAACTGAGTGGCCACGTACTGAGCGGACTAAGCATCCCTCCCCGCCCCCACACCCAAGGGTATCTACCCGGCGATGGGAGAGCAGATCTCAGCCTGACATCTCCAACAGGATAATTATAACACCGGGATTTGGAAAAAAAACAACCCATCCTTATGCTAACTGAAAGAGTCGACAAGAGCAACATGATTAATCATGAGAGAAATCCCCACAGATCAGTGGTTTTAGCGGAAAAGCCACCTTCTTACTCCATCCCACAGCATTCTAGCAGATCGGCTTCCGTCGCTTTGCTCTCTGCCCTTTCTTTGGACTTCCTACTCCAATGTCTGAAGTGGAGTGGAAGAAAGCTTAGTGGTACCTTCAGGCCCCTCCTGAAATTGGGACCCTGCCAGGCTAGAGGCTGTCTAGACACATAGCAAGGGGCAGTCTCCACCCCAAAGAGCTTACAGGCTATAACAGGCAAGACAGATAAAGCAGGTGAGGTGACGTGGCTGGCCCAAGTTCAGTGTCAGAAATAGACCCCCCCCACCATCTCCAGACTCCCAGCCCTCTGCCCTACAGGCTGGGCCCCGGCTGCCTCTCTCCAGCTAGCGCTACGACGATCAGAAATGACCAAAGTCTTATGATCCGAATGAAAAGAGAATGACAGTGACTCTGGGGGACCAGATGAGAGGCTGTGGTGGGAGGCCTGGGATCTCCCTGGGATCCACCACCACGTCAAGGATGGACGGCAGTGGCGACAAACGGACTCTGTGAACCCAAGAGGTTGTCGTTCCCTCGGCTAGATAGGGGAGGTCTCGTGTGCCGTTCAGCCAGCTCAACGAGACTAGCGTCAGGCTAGGCGATGGCCATGCGGCCCAGTGGGCAGGGCAATTCCCATCCCTTCCTATGTGTGTGTACAGCATCCGGCACCACCAAGGCCCCAGTCCCAGCTGGAGCGTCTAGACGCGAACGTAACATCACCAACAACAATAGCCGTGTCTCTGCTGGTGGCAGGTAACTGACACAGGTGGATGCAATGCACGGTCGGGCTACACACTGCAGTCAGCGTCGGACCCCTGTGTCTATTTGCGCAGCCCAGGACGGGTGGCCGGTGGCTACACAGTGCGGTGCCCACGCTCTCTTTCCCCGACAGGTTGGCTAGTCCTTCCACTTGGGCAACCTTTGCAAAGCTCCTGATGCTAAGGAAGTATTTACAGGGCCCATTGTGCTGTGAGCAGCAGTGGGCTCACGAAAGCTTATGCTCAAATAAATTTGTTAGTCTCTAAGGTGCCACAAGTCCTCCTGTTCTTTTTGCGGATACAGACTAACACAGCTGCTACTCTGAAACCTACTTTAGAGCAGTGTTTCTCAACCTTTTTGATACTGGGACGGGCTTGCTGCCTCCCGAAACTGTCGGGGAGATCTCAGGGACCAGCGCCAGTCCATGGACCAGTCCTTGAGACATACTGCTTTAAAGTGCCACACAAGCTGGCTTTGATTTAATTAAGGGCTTCCACCTCCTTGCCAAGTAAGCAATGGGCATCCATGCAGAATCTTCCTGTGCCTTAAAAACTGTAGATGGCATGTGTGTGCGGGTGCTTATGGGCCATTGTGCATGTGTGTGTCTGTGTGTAACATGCATACACAAATCTAGGGGGATCCAAAGTTCGGGAGCCTTAGCTCTGGGGAAGAGGAGCCCACCTCTCCCCAGGCTAGACCAGGAAGGCGAGGGCGTCGATTACACAACAAAGGCCGGTGGTGATCAGGTCTGGGAGCGCTTTTCGGCTCCAGGAACTGGGAAACTGTCAGCTCCCTTCCTCCCCACCAGACTCGCTGGGAAGATTTACGACCCCTTCTTGCTCTCGGCCAGTCCCAGAGCAGAAACCTGCCCCCTCTGCCGCTCGGTAGCCAATCAAGGGGCGGAAACCCGCCCCCTCCCCCCTGTAACTTTTAAAAATGTATGATCTCTCTCTTCTCTCCACCCCTCCCCGCTTGTTGCGCCCTCCCCTCTTTCACCCTGGGTCCCTTCCCTCTTTCATGTCTGCATGGAAAAGAGAGGAGACAGACACGGAGAGGAGTGGGAGGAGGTAGCAGCAGGCACAGATCCTGGGAGGGGTAGGGCCAAGGAGGCTCACATCACAGCCCTCCCCACACACACACACACACACACACACACACAGAGGCATTTCCAGCCGCCGCGGCTCCTGCTAGCAAAGCAAACTCCCCCAGTTCCCTTCTTGCAAAGGAGCGTCCTTGGTTCCCCTCGGGGAGGAGGCTCGGATCCTGGGTCTCCCCGGCCCCGAGCGCAAAGGGGGGGGGGGCTGAGCGAGGCTCGCTTGTGCCAAAGCTCGCCCCGGACTGACTCCCTCGGCTCCTTTCCCGACCAGCCTTGGGGTCAGGATCCGTGGCTGGAGCATCCGGATACGTCTCACCCCAGGGTAGGGGCTGATGCCGGGCACGACAACTCCTGCAGCTGCTGCTTTGTTTTGGAGTTAATTTTGGTAGCAAATCGCCTTTCCTGCAACTTTTTTGTTTGGTTTGTTTTGTTTTGCTAGATCCACCCCCGCCCCTCCCCGGACTGCTAGATGCGGGGTTTCTCTTAAGTTTGCATCAGCGCCCCCCCCTCCGTCGCCCCCCCCCCAACAACAGATCCGCTGGATCAAAGGACGAGCCCGGCGGCACGAGCTCTGCATTTGCTTATTAGCTGCAAGGGGGGGGGGAGGCGGCCGGCACAGACAGACGGACGGACGGTGGAGAAGCCGAGATGCAACTGACCAGGGCGCCTCTCTGGCTCCTGCTGCTGTACCAGCTTCTCCCGGGCAAGGTGAGTGCCCCAGCTCCTCGCCCCCCCCCCCCCGCTGGCCAGTACTAACCCAGGCCGGTCGCCAGCCTGGGCTGATGGGGCGCTTTGCAGTAACAGGGCTGGGGGGGGGGCAAGAGGTTTCGGGGGACACTGACCCGGCCCGGAGGGAATCAGCGGGTTTGGATCGGGCTGCAGCCTTTGGAATCCAGGCTTCACACACGCCCCCCCCCCGGCCCCCAGCGCCTTGCACGCGCGCACACACTCACCCCGCGTGCAAGGAAAGAGGGCTGTGAGCTCGAGAGGAAGGGGACGGGGGGGGGTCTTGCCTTCCCCTGCTGGCCCTGCGATCCCTCTGATGCGCCCCCCCCCCCGGCTCCAGAGAGGTCAAAGTTTCCCGGTTTCTCTGCTCGGGGGAGGGAACGGTGAGTGAAACCGGTTCTCATTTTAAAGGGGGTGCGGGGGGCTGAGGGTACGACCAGGCGCAGCTCCTGGCTGTTGCATAAAACTCCTCATCTTTAGAGCTGTCGGATTGCACGGCTTACAAATCCGTGGGGCATTACAGAGCGCAGTGGGTCCGCCCCCCCCCCCATCCTTTAGTTTTTGAAGTAGATCGAGGGGATTTTGCCACCGGCCTCACTCGAGCAAAGGGGGAAGGGTTTGGGTCTGGGATCGGCTATCACTTACCTCCCTGCAAACTTCAGCTAAAGTCACTGGAACTGCCCTGGTCTATGTCAGAGGAGAATCCAGCTGCTTCTCCCTGATCAGAAACAGAACCAGCCTTTTGTTTGCATCGGTGGCCCTGTGTTTAGCTCTGTCTTGGTTTTTTGGGGCTGGACAATGCTCGAGATCTCCCAGGTGAGCAAGACGCTGAGGCTGTCTCTCCATCTCCTGGCTGTCGATCCATTAGCAGCTGCTTTGGTTTTGCCCCCATTGGGACTGGGAGTGAGAGCAGAATCCAGCCCCGTGTGAGAGAGGGCGAGACAAGCAAGGCGAGTCCCTCATTCATTCTTTCCAGTAAATTTCATGTCAGGATTAATGTGGAACAGTTTCCTGGTCTGGAATTAACATTTTTGTGCAGCCGGTCTCTGTAATTATGCGGTCAGCCCATATAAAAGCTGCATTTATCCTCCTATATCCTGAGGAGGTAATTAACATTGCATGGTCTCATTTTTCTATTCTTATTAGTTGTGACTCAGGGAGATTTTTCGTTTAGTTGAGGAGGGGCTGTTGTTGGGGGTGTGTGCATAAAATAAATATAATAATGGGAGCAGTTATAACACCATTCTTTGGGGAGGAATTGCTTGGTGCAGGAGTGACTGTGAAGAGGGGCTCGGGTTTTAGTTAAGACTCTGCTTTGAAAAAGCCATTAGGGAACTTGTGTTGTTTTTGTTTTCAGAGCAATGCTCAGACTGGTTTCGGAAGGGCTGCTTTTATAAACTTGGGGGAAACTCCCTGGGCAGAATCACATCTCTGTCCTGCTGGTCAGGCTGCAGGAGATTGGGGTGGGGGGAGCTGGGTCATTATTCAGTTTGTAGAAGATGTAAACACTGGATCTGTCAATGGCTTTACACTAGGGATGAATTTGGCCTGTTAATTTTTACCAACAGGTAGTGAGAGATTTTTCATTAAATCAATCAATCCATCTATCTACCCCCATACACCCCCTCTATCAAAATATCTGTCTGTCCCCATACACCCCCTCTATCTATCATCTAGCTAGCTAGCTATCCTTCCAGCCTTCTTTCTTTCTTTCTTTCTTTCTTTCTTTCTTTCTTTCTTTCTTTCTTTCTTTCTTTCTTTCTTCTTTCTTTCTTATTAAAATTATCTGGCCTGTGTTAGGCACAGGCCAGAGATGATCATCGTGGTCTCTTAAAAACTGTGTCCCAAATGCTCTGGCGGTGTGAATGCTTCCTTGACTTGGGTGGCATTTGGCTGTTGACACAAGCGGAGAATTAGAGCCTGTGATTCAAACTCCCATTAGAGCAATGGAAAGACTCCCCTTCCAAAGACTTTAATGGAAATTTTGGATCAGGCCCATACAATCACCGTAGTTGCTCATGGACTTGCCCCCGCAGATAAGACACCAAGCTTGTCCTGAGGACATTCCAATCTAGGGCCCTGGCCTCCAAGGAGCTGAGCACTCTCAGTCCATTGGTCTCAGCTAAACGCTCTGACATCCAGCCCAGAGGATGTTCAGCTCTCATGACATGAGAGGGAATGCTGGTGTTTCCGGCTGGTCCTGGCCTCCAGTAAACACAGTTTAATCCACACAAGAAAGCCTCAAGCCCAGTGGAGTGAACTCAGAGGTTCTGTTAGTGACCACTGGGTGTAGGACCCTCACCTGCAGGGATTCTTTTTATAATCCATCTTTGCCTGATCTCTGGGGTCTCTCTCTCAGTGTGGACAGAAACCTAATGAGCTGGTTTTGTGGGTGGAGGTGGGGTCAGGACTTTCCTCCTGCTGCTATTGAAAGAGACCTCTCAAAGGTTCGGGAGCTCAGCAGGGACTCAAGGCAGGAGGCATGCAGGGGGCTTTGTAAGAGCTCCCTGTAAAGGCCCATGTTGGAATGACAGAATCCACCATGTAGAGGTTGGGAGCAATGCACCCCCAGCCCCACCTGGCTTACACCTTGGCAGTCTGGCCACAGAGTGGCAAAGCCAGTGCTGTCTCAGCAGAAGGCACCCCTGCCTGGCATAAGGCACTTGATGTCAGGCTCCCACCACTGGCAACAGCTGGTAGCATCCTGACCTAAAGGCTGGTGCAATGGGTAATACACACACACACACACACTCTTTGTCATTATCACTAGATTGCTTCTATAGGACCAGTGCACACCCCTATGAGTTCCTGATGTGTAACGCTCTCATCCCCCTCTGTTTCGGGGACTCCCTGCCTGGCCCCATGCCAGGAGCTCTGGGGGCCCCCATTCCTTCTCCTCCTCCCACACCAGGATCCCTCATGCCAGGGGCTCTGTGTGCCCTCTTCCCCCGTACCAGGTCCCCCCATTCCTCCAAGCCCTAACTGAGAGCAGAGGTCAATCGTGCTAGGTGCTGTACGTGCAGAGTAAATGACAGGCCTCGCCCCAAAAGCACATGCCACCGACCCATGTAATCCAGCTACCCTCCCCCTCAGTGAAGGAGGGACCCAGATCCCAGCCAGCTGGCTGCAGCTGGACTCTGCACTTCTCATGCAAGCAGAGGACTTGAAAATCTGGCCTTGATTGTGAGTGCTGAGCCCTGAGTTTTTTTGAAAATGCGGCTCCTAGAAGAGATGCCCTGGCTATGCACACCAACACACACTGATGCAGGCACACACAGTCCGCAGGACACCACCACCACACCACCACTGTGCTGGACAAACACAGCCAAGTTTCACAAAGAGCCTGACACAAAACACACTCAGGCAGCTAGCAAATAGGATAGTGGGCCAGGCCCGTGACTGGTACAAATCGGCAGAGTTCCACTGGACAGAGCTGGGCCGATTGACACCTGCCGAGGGTCTGTACACGCACACACTGTGTATATGCACACGCACAAAGCTCTGTACAAAGAAACACTGAGGTTGTTTTCAGGCTCCCAACAAAACGTCTCCTTTTCAGGGGAGATAATGATTTCCTGCCACAGGCGCATGAGCTCACTGCCCCTGACCCCCCCCCCCCCCCCCCCCCCCCCCGTCCTGCACTTGTAAAAGCTTCACTGCCCCATATAAAGAGTATGTTTTCTTCTTCCTTGGCCCATAATTTTTTTCCTGGAGGGTAAACGAAACTCGATCCTTGCAGTAGCCTGTAATTTGCCGGAGAGTCTGTGCAGCCACCGCTATTTAATCCCTCGTGTGATTTCCTACAGCAGAGCATGACAGTTTACATGGCGCACACATGCATACCGACACCCACGCCCAGCCCCGCACACAATCGCATGCACAGGCACAGATGACACCCCCGCCCGAACTCACGTTTTTAGTCCAGAACCCCACATCCTTTATTGCAAGGAGGGACATTTTCCTATTTATAGAATCTAGGACCCTCAGGAAGCAAGGCCTTGCATATATCCTAAAATGGAATCAACACAGGCACATAGACATCACCAGACTGGATCAGACCCGAGGTCCATAGTCCAGTACCATGTCTCTGGCAGGGGCCAGCACCAGACAGTTCAGCGGAAGGTGTAAGAACCCCACAGTAGCAGATATGGGATAATCTGCTTCCCACATGAGGTCTCCTCCTGACCTCTAATAATCAGAGCCCTCAAGCAGGAGGACTCACACTGGAGGGACCTCAGAGAAGATCAGCAAGACCTGGCCTCATGCAGAAAGTTGAATGGCCTGTGGAAGTCCAGGGGAGTCTTTCCATTGATTTCACTGACCTGTGGATCAGGCCCGATATGTCTAGCTTGGCTGACATGCGGGAGACATGCCAAATGGCTAGCAACATTTCCAGGCTGTAAATCCAGAAGAGGGTTATTTAGGGGGATGGAGTGAGTATAGGAAGGGGGTGTTTCTGTGCAATGGGATGAATTTAAGGCTAAGTCTTAAGCAGCACTTACTGACAATGCATGCAATTAGATTTCCCAGGGAAAATGATGCAAGCCTGAGTAACTGAGAGTTTTTTAAAGGAGAGGGCACTGTTAGCACTGGACTTGTAAGGGAACTATGCTGCACCAAGCTCTGAGGTAGAATGGATCTATCTCTGACTTCTCTGCCACTGCAATTCTACCTTGCTGCTTCGATCCTGGTACCCACATTGAAATGAAGATGGGGGAAGGATGCCGTGCGAGGTTTTATACTATCTAGACTGGAAATCCCAAAGCAGGAAAGAGCAGACTGGGTTAGGCAGCGTCCGAACAGGTACATGACATCCATACAGAGCCTTTCACGCGATGTAGACACAGCGCTCCCGCAATGCAGCCACCTCTGGGGTGCAGGGCAAAGAGCGGGCTTTAACTGAGGGAAACCTTTGCTCTAAGGGATGTAGCCCTGGTTTTGATAATATCCCTGCAGAGTGATGGAATGTCTCCCTCCCAGTAAATGACCGGGAGCTCACTCAGGGGCCAGCCAGTGGCTGTCTCTCTATTTCTGTTTGCACAGGGCTCAGCACAATGGGGTATTGATCCTTGCTATGGTCCTTGACAGCTGCCATAATATAATAATCGGACCTCAGGAGGATGAGGTCTGGACCAGTGACTTCGAGGTAGAGGGGGTGAGCTAGCCTTTCAGGCCGGTTGAAAAGCAGGCTGGCTTTCTAGACTCAAGGAGAGGCATGTTCTGCTCTGAATCCCTTGTGTTAAACAGTCCTGGGCTGGGTTAAAATTAATATCTTATTAATACTTAGCCCTGTTATCTGGGGCTGTCAAAGTGAATGTATGCTCCCAGCCTATCTGGGAGGCTAGTGGAAAGGGCTGTTCCCAATGTGTAGATGGGGAAACCGAGGCACAGAGTTTTTGAGCAGCCCAAGACCATAGCAGGTGTCCGTGGCCGAGCCAGGAATTGAAGCCAGGTGCTCTCTGATGTTAGCCACCAGACAACACTGCCAGTAAAGAACACCCCACGAGCTAGCTCTCCAGCTGCTTCATTCTGTGGGCAGCATAGCGAGTTGTTTATTACAGTGGTGGCTAGCAGGTCTCCCAAACCCTAGCCCAGTGCACTAGCCACTGGACAGCACTTTCTCTCATGAGCCAGCTTCCCAATCCCCCACTTCCAGAGTCCTCTCCTACTGCTTGGTTCTGCCGCAGTTTCGGTCTGCAAACCAGTAGATCTCAGATGCCATTCTCCTTGTCTACAGCAGGCCTTTTGGCCCCATTTCCCACTGCTGTTCCCACCAGTTCAGCTCCACCAGGGGTAGTAACAGTAGGAAATTTGGGGAAAACAAAAAGCCTGGACTGTCCCAGTGAGTAATTTGCCCATTGATGTTGCTAGATTATCCGCTTATTAACGCTTACCCTAGCGTTGGGTGAATGCTAAAAGGGGACGGGACGATGCCCCTAATGCACAAACAGGCTCAAATTGTTCAGTCTGGATCGAGATCTGGTTGTGAAACTTTCTGCAAATCTTGGGGCTGTTTGGATCCAGGCTGTGGGTTTTCCTTCAGGATCTGTTAGCCGATACCTACATGTTAGGGGTAGCATACACCACACTGATAACTATTAGATGCATGGTATTAATATAGCAGACATGATTTATCTAAGTGTTGAGAAGCTAGGCTACCTGAATGCAGTGTGCTCCTTCCCCCCAGTTCTGTTCACCCATGTCACGTATCCACAACACTTCACAAAAATCAAGTCTGAAAATCGGAAATTTTGCAAAATACACGAATGTTCTGCCCTGGTACAAGCTGCTTCCTGGAAGGAGGGGGTCTGCGTGTTCCCTTTTCATATCGTATGGCTTTGTCTTTAGACAGTCAGTGTGGCTAAGTTCAGTTATTTGGTCTCTTGAGTGTTTTTAAGAACGAACTGCGCATGTCCAACAATTCGCGACACTTTTGAGTCAATAGGAGCTAGGCAACGGAGACTTAGCAGAGCTGAGGGGGGTCTATGCCTGGCTCTGCCACTGATGTGTTGTTTGACCCTGGGCAAGTCACTTCCCCTTCCACCCTCTGTCTGGCTTGTTGGTTTAGTCTGCAAGCGTCTCGGAGCATGGTATGGATAAGGAGCCCCCAGTCTGGGGCGTGGTCTCAAAGCACTGCTGTAGGAATAAGCAATAAACATGGCGCTGGGTATTGATGGCCTCCCGGCTTCGTTATTCCCGGAACACCCCAAACCTCAGTGTTAATCGCATTTGGGCAGCAAAATTGAGAGCGGGGTTGGAGGGACTACCAACCGCTGTGAAAGAGCCTGCTGCTCGCCCCACACCTGTGCTATCCTGTTTGGAGCAGGTTTTTATTTTGGCTTAGGGGGCAAAGTCAAGTCAGAATAGCTGTGAAAAAACACGCCCCTGACTGCCAGACCTATGCCGACCTCACTTCCAGCCTAGACGCAGCTGTACGGAGCCATCCTCACTCCGTCGACAGAGAAACCCCTTCTGTTGGGCTGCGTCTACACTACAGGCTGAGGCCAGTCTGGCGAGACCAACACAAGCACCATAGTGTCGACACGCCCTGAGAATAAGCGAGATGACTGCAAGGCCGTATTCTCTCTCCTCTCCTTGCGGCAGCAGGGTGTTCTGAAGGATGGGATGGGGCGTTCATTGGGAAGCGTGGGGTCCGCGCCATTCGGGGCAGAGCACTGAGACAGGCCAAGAAGGCCACAGGGGGCTGCTGTGAATGGAACACCTGGTTGGATGTGTGTAGCGTAGGAGTGGGGGGTGCTGTCAGTGGAACAGCCCATCTAACAGGTTGGGCAGGATTGATTGGAGTGGGTGGGGGAGCGACTCCTGGAAGAGCCTTACAACAGGTTGGATGTGACTAACAGGGGCGGGTGGCCCCGGGGGGAGGGGGGGGCGGTGCTATTTATGGATCAGGCATGTCACCAGCACAGTGTGGATGGCTGTGGGGGTGCTTACTGGGCTTAGCCACTTGGGTGTGAAGCTGTGAGCAGTGGAGGGGCAAAGTATTAACAGGGGAACAGGCAAGTAACAAGCTGGGTGCGACTAGTTGGGGGAGGAGGACAGCAGCCATGTAACAGGTCGCATGGGAATAGCATGAACACGGGCTGTTCTGCTGGGGGTCCCCTCCCATTGCCAGTCTAACCCTTCTTGTTACGCAGCTGTTCCTCTGATAGAAGCTTCCCCCCTCAGCTATTCACACGCCTGCAAATCACACCTGATGAGGGCCTGCTAAGAAAGAAAGAAAGCCATGGGAAAGGGTGGAGACCACTCACAGGGGCTGTGCAAAACTCTGTGCGTGCGCTTGGGGATCAGGAATGCGTGATGTGTGCGCACGCATGGAGATCTGGAACGCTCAGTATGTGCGCGCCTGGCGATCAGGGACACTTGGGGCGTGCGTGCCTGGCTATCAGGGACACTCGGGGTGTGCGCATCTGGCGATCAGGGACAGTCGGGGCGTGCGCATCTGGCGATCAGGGACACTCGGGGTGTGTGCGTGGGGAAGTCAGGAACGCTCGGTACGAGTGCGTGCATGGAGATCTGGAACACCAGTGACAATTTTCACAATTTCTTGGCAAGCCATTTTCCACCTGCTAAATGTTCTTTTTCCCCCACCCTGAATGTTGGCCATTTCTTTTTTCCTACCCTCCATATGCAGACCCCCAAATCTTGCATGTTCGAATGTGGGCACTGAGCTGTGTCCAAAGCAAGCGCCAGATCCTTAGCTGGGGCCAACCAGCCCAGCTCCAACTGTGCTGCGCCCACGTACACCAGCCCACAGTACGGACCGTTTGTTTTGGAATTCAAAATTTTGAGCCACCACCATGATGTGAGATGCCCCATGTTTGCTTGGAAATGAACAGATTTGAGTGAACATCCCTGGAATTTCACAGGGCGGTTTCCTCCGGATCTTGACCATTTCTGCCCTTAATCGCAACAATATGCGGGAAATCTCCAGTGCTGAGCTTTGCAGAGTTCATGGGGAATAGCTTGGAGAACAGCTTCCCCCACAGCTCCCTCTGATCTCACTTAGGCAAACATTTACACACAAGCTTAACTTAAAGCACACGAGGAGCTTGAAGTCAGTGGGACTGCTCCCCTGCCTATCGTTAACAGGGCCACACAGAGGTGTTGGGGGGAACCTAGGGTGAAATTGGAAACTGACCTTCCCCCCCTTCAAATAAAACCCCAAACCAACCAAGAATGCAAAAATACTGAGGAGAGGCCCAGAAGGTGAGGGTGGCAAAGCAAGCCAACGCTGGGCTCATTATGCACTGGCAGTTTTGTCTCCCCACTCCAGGCACTGTGACCTGGTGCATGGGGTCACGGTGCCACTCAGGTTTGGCCCAGTTGCCCCTCCATAACCCTGTGCACCAGGTTGTCACTCTGTGTGGGGGCCCTCTCAAATAGAGGGTGGGGGTGGGGGGCTGGGGCCAGCTGCCCCACCCTTTTGGGTGGCCCCAAGGCACGTGCAGAAATTGTTTGCAGGACTGGAGTCGTAGCCAGTATCCGAAATCTGGGCTCTTTCACTGAGATGCTACAGGCTGGGTTTGGAACAGATTATTCAAGTACTCAGCCCCCACAATCAGGGTCAGATGTTCATAAGTGCATAGCCCCTAATGAGCCCAGCTCTTTGTAAAGCCAGCCAAGGAGCGAGGGTCTGGAACTGCTTCCCGTAGGAGTTGTGGGGCAAACGCCCTCGCTAGTTTGAAAAGGAAGGTTGATAAATGTCTGAGCGGGATGATATCATGGAGTGCCCGGCACTAGCAGGGGTCCGGACTCAAAGACCAAGAAGGTCTGTTCCAGTTCTCAGAGTAGCAGCTGTGTTAGTCTGTATCTGCAAAAAGAAAAGGAGGACTTGTGGCACCTTAGAGACTAACACATTTATTTGAGCAAAACCTTTCATGAGCTACAGCTCACTTCATCAGATGTGTTCCAATGAAAACCTGTTCCTTGTTCTCCAGCCACACATAGAAACTCCCAGGAAAGACAAAGTAAACAAGGCCCCAGTATAAGAAACAAGTAGTGGGCAGGTGGGGGAATCCTCCATCTGCTTTATCCATCACAGAGAAGTAAAAAAAAGGGCCCATGTCCAGCTTTATCTGAATGCTTATTTTGCAGAGCACCCCTGCCCATGCAGTTGCTTGGGGGGACTAACTCTCCAAATGAGACAACCCCCTGCTTCAGCTGCTATTCTATTTATTTCAAGTCCTCCTTGATTTTAACACTTTTTCCTCAGGTCAGGGAAAGCTGCAGGGGTTGGCAAATGGAGGTTTTTTAAAAAATTACAAGCACTGCCTTTTTAAGAGAGACTGGGGCACGGTGGTGGTGGTGGTTGTGGTGATGAGGGCGGGGGGTGTTCAGCTTTAAAGAGACAGCGCTGAGGTCACAAAGGGGCCAAGCCCTCAGTTGGTGTAAGTGGTCATAACTTCTGTTGACTTTAATGCAGCTGGGCCGATTTACATCTGCTGCGGCTGCGGGCCGAGGAGTTTAGGCCCCAGCAGGCCCTGCGTCTCTATTCTGTTTGGCACATGTCCCGCTGATCGGCCCCATCTGTTCAGGTTTGCAGCGGGTGGCAGAAGGTTGCATTACCCAGGAGTTCGAGTGAAATGCGAAGAATCCAAGAGACTCTAAATCCCAGCCCTGACCTCCACCCGGAGTCACTCGATCTCCTTGTGCCGCAGCCAGTCCAGCTAGAAAATTGAGTCAAACCAAAAAGCAGGAACTTTACTCAGGACTAGATGCTGCTTTGGAGCAGAGGTTCTTTGGGTCCATAGACGCCAAGGCCTGTAGTTGTGTCCACATCTAGCTGGGATCTGGTCAGGTCTCCTCAATTAAGATGGGCTGGTACGTAAAGGGGAGAACTGTAGGGAAAACCCAGACTGCTGTGGCAAGTGGGGTGAAAAATTTAGTAAGTGTTGCTTGTCCCTCTGGGGCTGTGTTGATCTCCCTTTGATGTTTATCTGGCCCCCATTACTGTAGTAGCTGAGCACTTCACAATTGTTAATGTATTTATCCCCACAGCGCTCCCTGTGAGGCAGGGAGGGACTATTAACTCCACTGTAAAGATGGGGAGCTGAGTGAGAGTGGCTAAGTGATTTGCCCAAGGTCACATGGGAAATCTGTGGCAGAGCTGGGAAATGACCCCATGTCTCAGGTTAGAGCCCCTAGCCACTGAGCCATGCTTGCTTCCTCTTCCATTTGAAAGATGAATTGTAAAACAGAGCCGCTTCTTAGGTACCTCTTAATGCTCCATCGCATTCTGCAGTGGAGGAGGACCAGCAGCCAAAGAGTTAATTGAAAATCTGAACACCTGGATGTAGCCAGAAGGGCCTTTTGCAAAGGCCAGGAGGGCCTTTGAAGAGCTTATCACCAGGAGGGGCAGTGAGATGGTGGGGGCTCTGTTGCTCTAACAGGGCTGCCTTCTGTTTGAACGGTCCAAAACACATGGACGCTGACAAATGTATATTAAAGTAAATCCACTGCCCTCTGGATTCTCTCCCTTGGAGAGCCCAGCCCAGCCCTCCTCCCTCTCCTTTCTTGCTTTATTTAGGTGCTATGCCTTTAAGATGGCCTTATGATAATTAACTGTCTCCAGATGCATGGTGCCAATTAATGTCTTTGTTCTTGGATTCAGAGGGAAAAATATTTAAAGGCACTGTGCCTCTTGAAAGATGCAGCCAGCCGAGTTCCTGTAGCAAATATGGATCAAGCCATTGTAATATGATCATCTCATAAGAAAAAGGTGGGGGGAGGGCTAGGGAGAAAGATTTTGGCTTAATTAGAACAGGCTTTGACTCCAAGCGGGGATTTAGTTGGGGTTGGTCCTGCTTTGAGCAGAGGGTTGGACTAGATGACCTCCTGAGTCCCTTCCAACCCTGATATTCTATGATTCTATGATCAAGAGATCAGACTAGACGACCACCCATGTTTCCTGCATCAAGCCCAGACCCTTGTACCTGAACTAGAGCATGTCCAATCCTTGTGGCCTTGAAAATACATGAATAAAACTGAACTGCCCTGTGGGCCCTTCTCTCCAGGTCAGTGAGGAAGCCCCTTGACATGCTAGTGTGTTGGGTGTGTGCAAGCAACCAGTATACCTACCCTCATCGATGGCTGGAGAGCCCCCATCTGAAGGGCTGTTCATTTGGCATGTTTCCCCAACGTTACTGTTCCTTTCCAATACCTGGAATAAATGCTGGTTCTGGGAGCGCTGAGTGGCATTTAGGGACTCTAGCTAAGGCAAACAGGGAAGGCTTTAACATGGGAACTGAAGGGAGGAAGTGACTGAAGGACACACTTACTTAGGGAAGGGAATCACTGCATTCATATCATTCCATACAAGATCCCAGTCTCTAAAAAAAAAGCTTTAAATCATTCCCCCTGGTTGAAATACTCCCTCAGGACCTTCCAAAGGTCATTTCTGTCCTGACAGCTTAGGTCATCTCTACACAAGCACTTATGATGGCAAAAGTTTTATCACTCAGGGGTGTTTTATTCACACCTCTGAGCAACATAGGTTTTGCCAGCATATCTGTTAGTGGGAGAGACTCTCCCGCCAACATAGCTACCACTGCTCGCTGAGCTGGTTTTATGATGTCAACAGGAGAACTCTCTCCAGCTACACGAGGGATCTTACAGTGGCACAGCTGTATCGGTACAGCTGTTCCACGCTGCAAACTTGTAAGTGTAGGCATGGCCTTAAGGAGCTATTTGTCTGGATGCTGATCTGTCAAATGGAACTTGAAATGAAGGTGGTATGTGGGTGCGCTTCCCAGACACACTTAGTCAGTTAAGCACCGGCAGTGCGGGTCGGGCACCAGAGTGCAGTTGTGGTTTATATGGAGGTCTTGCATAAACTGGTTGTTGTTGTACACTGGGAGATGTTTGTGGGGCAGGGGGCAGTCGGTCCGTGGATTTGAAAAGGGTCATAAATAGGGATTTAGGGGCTGAGGTGAATCTGCATCTAACAAGGAAGGGAGTAAATTGCTTAATTGTGTGATCCTGTCCCCTCCATTCCTCCTTCTCCATCCACTCCTCTTGCAAGGATCTGTGAGTGCCAGGCCATGGGTGCCGGCAGGCACCAATCAGTTACTATTTGCAGTCAGGAGGTGACTAGCAGCGTCAGGGATACCCTGGGGCCAGGAACCAGTGTCTTAAGGTTCATCAAAAAGAAAAGGAGTACTTGTGGCACCTTAGAGACTAACAAATTTATTAGAGCATAAGCTTTCGTGAGCTACAGCTCATTTCATCGGATGAGCTGTAGCTCACGAAAGCTTATGCTCTAATAAATTTGTTAGTCTCTAAGGTGCCACAAGTACTCCTTTTCTTTTTGCGAATACAGACTAACACGGCTGCTACTCTGAAACCTGTCATTAAGGTTCATCGTAAGGCAAGGCCTGGAGCAGAAACAAGCAGACAGCGTCTGCATCATTGCTCAGACAGCTCCCCATGCTGGCTTCCTGGTTTATATACTAGTATGAGCCAATCAATGGGCTACAAGGGGCTGCCAATCAGGCACTGCTGGCCGGTACTTCCTGCGGTGTCTAATTTCCAGGGTCCCCCAGCAGAAACCCCCACCCCGAGCTTCCAATGGTGATGCAGAAGCATCGATGGTCCAGACCCACTGGAGTCCCATGTTCAAATCCCCCAGGATCGCTGCACTTTTTTATGCCCAGGCTAAATTTGGACTCTACAGAGCACCACCACTCCTGTGGTGAGAGGAGACCCCCTCTGCCTTCTGTCTGTAAAGCTGTGAGACACGTTAGCTGAGCGGGCAAGGGGCCGTTTGCCTGCCAGCCCCCAGCTTGTCCTCCCAGCTCTGGTGTTGGGGCCATGAGGTGGGCAGTGTCTGTAAAAAGGGCCACTGGTCTCCTTAGCGAGACCTCTTTGTCAGACAAGCCAGGATGGTGGCAAGTGGCCTCCCCCGCATCTAGCCTCCACACCAGGTCGGTTTGCAAGCTGGATTGTGCGACCAGCTCTGCTCTAGAATTCCTGCGACCACCTGTGGGCAAACAGTGAGTCAGAGACACTGGTAGCACACAACAGATTTGGGTGTGGGCAGCGTTTTCAAACAGGTGTGCTTTATGATCCCCCACGGGGCTCCCCAGCTCAGCCGAAGGCTGGGGAATCAACCAGACAAGGGCTTCTTCTCTTATGTCTCTTAGCAGTGTTTTTCTTCTCTTGCTCTCTGCCTTTTTCTTTCTTTTCATCTTTCATTCTTTTTTCTTTGTTTTTCTTTCTTCCTCTAGTCCTTCCTCCTCTTCTGTCTTTATGCCTTCCTCTAGTCCTTCCTCAGTTTCTTTCTTTCTTTCTTTCTTTCTTTCTTTCTTTCTTTCTTTCTTTCTTTCTTTCTTTCTTTCTTTCTATGGATGTATTTGGCTCCTCCAGTCTTGCCATTGTTCCCCTGGATCCAGAGATGTTCATTAGGGAATCAGAAAAGGTTGCACCTGTGTGTCTGTGGCAGGGACTAATGCGTGGGCTTTGAGTGAAAACCTTGACAAGGCAACTGGCAGGCAGAAGCTGTTCAACAGCTGCTCCCCACTGTCCCAGCGCTCTGTCCCGAGAGCAGCCTGGTTCTTCCACAGGGATCTGTGCTGTGCTAGGTGAGATGGATTTGGGCTGGGTGCACCAAAAACATTGTGGTTTAACCGATCCACCGTGTCCCTCTATCAGGGCAACTGATTGTATTAGCCTAGGGCCTTCTAGGATCACTGCATGTTTGCCCTTCCGGGTGCCATCTGAATGGCAAATACAGCTCTGTTGTTGTAAGCAGATCTAAGCTGGTGGCAGTGAACATGACTGTGTCCACGTAGCAACCATTTTCACAGCCACATTTGTCAGTATGCTCCTAACTCCTATGGGTGTACTGCTGCATTCTGGGAAAATCCAGGCAGTTTCCCATAGTGCCTCATCAAACAGGAGACAGTGCCCAGGAAGAGATGCACACAGAACAGCACGTGGAGCAATGCACTCTGGGAGGCCCTATCATACAGGCTTCTGGGAGGAAGGAGAACCAGCAAATCCAGTCACACAGGAACTGTGGGAGTGAGGGAGAGGGGTTCCTGTGAATACAGCAAAGAACAAATGTCCTGAACCAGTTACAATGAGGCAACATTTGCCGGCCTAGGCCTATGACATTCAGCCATTCAATGAAATTAGAAAGTGGCAAATTCAACCCTGATAAGAGGAAATACTTTTCCACACAACGTGTGATTAGACTGTGGAACTCCCGGCCACAGGATGTATCATCAGAGCGAAGAGCTTAGCAAGATTCCAAGAGGTTTGAACTCTGGAATATCGAGAGTTACTATAAAACCTCATGGTCAGGGCTTAAGCCAGTCGATTAGAGATCAGGCTAATTTAATCAGGGGGCAGATTATCTCACATCTGCTACTTCAGGGCTCTCACACCTTCCTCTGAAGTATCTGGCCTCTGTCAGAGACAAGATATTTGAGCAAGTGGACCTCAGGGCTGATCCAACCTGGCAATTTCTAGGTTTCTACTATGCCACTGCCTGGTTCCTGTCTTTACTACAAGCTGCAGTGTAGACAGGGCAGCAGATTTCCATGCAGGCTGTGGATTTGAGTTCTACAATTTCTGCTCCCACCTGTGGGCAAACAGTAAGTCAGAGACACTGGTAACACACAATAGACTTCTGTGTGATCAGCATTTTCAAACAGGTGTGCTTTACGGTCCCCCACGGGAGTCTGAAGAATCTGGACAATCTTTCAGTTTTAACTCCATTGGGGCAAACACGTGACCAGGCCTGTCTCTTTCACCAACAGAAGTTGGTCCAATAAAAGCTCTTAAGCCCATGTCTATAATCACCACTGAGAGCAACTTTCACTGGACAGTCGCTACCTGTAATATCAGCAACATCCAAGATACTGTGCTCATCAGCATAGCTTACCATAGCATGTTGAATGAGGCCAGGGCCAGCGCTGTGCAAAGACCGGGCGTTTTGGTTTGCTGGCCATATCGAAAGATCGGGGGAGGGGAATCATTTTTGATCCATCCAAAACAAATTTTTTTGAATCAATGACCTGAAAAGTAAAAATATATATATGTATATTCATTTGGGTTGAATGAAACATTTTGTTTGACTGGAAATGAAATGTTTTGTTTCATTTTAAGCTTTTAAAAAAAAGGTTTTTACATATTCTTTTTAATAACATTGAAGTAAGTCTCAAAATGAAGGGTATCTTGAATCAAGAAATCAAAATGGTCCCATTTTTCCAGAATTATTTTAGCAGGGTTTTTTTTTTTTGTTGACTAAAACAATTGGGCAAATCTAACATGAATTCGCGAAATGTTTCCATCAATCTGAATGTCCATTTTTTGGTGAAAAATAGTTTTGGCTGAAAAATTATGTCCCGCTCTAGGGTCTTGCATGTAATCATGCTTGTAAGACTGTAAAGATTGTGATGCAAAGCACGTAAGAACATAAGAATGGCCATACTGAATTAGACAAATGCTCCATCTAGCCCAGTGTCATGCCTGTGCCAGATGCTTCAGAGTGAATGAACAAAACAGGGAAATTTCAAGTGTCATCCAGGCCCAGATTCTGACACTTGGAGGTTTTAGGGATACCCAGAGTATGGATTTGCATCCCTGATCATCTTGGCTAATAGCCATTGATGGACCTATCCTCCATGAACTTACCTAATTCAGTTTTGAAAGCAGTTATAATTTTGGCTTTCACAACATACCACGGCAATGAGTTCCACAGGTTGACTGTACATTATGGAAAGAAATACTTCTTTTTGTTTGTTTTAAAACTGCTGCCTATTAATTTCATTGGGTGACCCCTAGTTCTTGTGTTATGTGAAGGGGTAAATAACACTTCCCTAGTCACCTTCTCCACACCAGTCATGATTATATAGACTTCTATCATATCCTCATTAGTTATCTCTTTTCTTAGATGAACAGTCCCAGTCTTTTAATCTTTCTGCCCCTAATCATTTTCATTCCCATTGTGTAAGGGGAGCAGAGTTAAGATTACCAGGGTGTTGCTGGATTTTTGAGGGTACCCTTAATATCCTTTGGGTTTTTTTAATGTTATAGATAATCCACATGGCTGAAGTTTGGCAAAGTTGTAAGAAACTGTAAACAGGATCTTAGCTGCCAGCTCCACCTATAATTCAGACAGTGTATGTGTGTCTATACAAATGCACCTTAACTCTGCCCCCTTGGAGATGGCAGTAAATCCCTGGGATTACCAGCATATATTGACCTGCAGTCACTGAGTTAGGTGTAGCTGTACTGAATGGTGGAGGTATTAGCTGGTGCACCTAGGAGGAGGTCTGGTTGTGGTATAAGGGGGCAGAGGAACTGGAAGGCTGTGTGCGTGTGTGTGAGCTTTTCTCTGCAACCTCTGTGCATATGATCAAAGGAAAGACATACCTGTAGTACCTTGTGAGATCCAGTACGCCTCATTTCCACGCTGAATGTGCATGCACAGATATGAGTGCTGTGTGTACAGGCCAGATGGTACTTTTGCTGCTGACTCCAGAGCTAACTATGTCTCTGACTCATTTCCCCACCAGGTTTCACCCATTCTTTGTTGCATCCTTTGCTCTTTACACAGCCAAGAAACTATGCAGAAACTACTTTGGCACATTTGGTTCCCATTCTGTGTTAACGAAATATACAAATCAATACAAGCTGGGTGAATAACAGATTTTTGGTTCTCTAGCAATTCCAAAAAATCAGGTGGAAAGAATTCAGATCAAACCAAACCTGATTTTTATTTGTTGGAAATTTTCAGCACACCGGAAAAGTAGGAAAACATTTAGTTTCAGGTCAGAAGAAATATTTTGTTTCCATTTCAAGCATCTTTACATTTTTGACTGTTTTGTAAATAAAGGAAATTTTGAAACAAAAAGTCGTTTTGAACTGAACAAAATTGAAACGTTTTGATTTTTTAAAGATTTTCCTTTATCCACCGTAATTCATCGAAGACCAGACAAATTTGCCAAATGCTTCAGTGTTGCCGAATCAGCAATTTTTCACCCCCAAGAAAGTTTTGTGTGAGAAATTTCACCAAGCTTTACTAGCTGCGTACACACTTCTGCTCTGATTGGTAGCTTCTAAAACATGGAACACAGTGAGCGCCAGTCGAGTGCTCACAAATTATTTAAAGGATTTTCCTATGCACCACACCTGTGTTTTCTGAACCTACACAGAGCTGCTTCCCCAAAGCTTTTGAAGTTTGCCCCTTAGGCTTTTGTCCCCAGCTCTTGTTAATGAGCCTCGTGGCCTGCCCTTCAGCCCTTTACTCTGGAATCATTTGCTGTTTCCGGCAAGATGATATTAACCAGAGAGATGGGACCATCTTGTGCTATATTGCGTTTGTGTTTAACCTGAGTCCACCACTGTGTTTGTGGGTGGATGAATCAGTATGTGCATGTTCCGCAGAGACTTGTCAGAGGGGAGGGAATGTGACTTGCCCACCCTTTATCCCCCACTGTGAAGATCTGCAAGGAACAAACAGGCATTGTTAGAAGAGGATTCTACTCCCCCACCCCCGGGCCCTCCCTGTTTTTAGGGCCTCTTGTCATTCCTCAGATTTCTGCTCTGATATGGAAACTGCTTTATGACTTCCCAGGTTTCACACCGGTGTCAGATCCCAGAGAGCCATCTGCTGGGAGGAGACAACAACCCCCACCCTCTCCCCCACCCCCTGCCTTTTGGTAGGCCCTGAACAAGAGAAGGAGGAAGGGTCCAGGAAAGGAGAGGGGGAAGGAAGAGGAGAGAGGAGGGTGGGGAGGGGAAGACTCTTTCAGGTACCTGCGCTACCTTGTCGTCAAACAGCAAGATCAGGTGTGAACAGCCAGCATAGTTAGTACCAGGCAGCTGAGTCTAATCAAGAAACTTGGATTCTGGTCTGGGCTCTGCCACTGACTTGCCCTAGGACTGTAGTCATGTTGCTTTGCCACTCTGTGCCTCGTGTCCCCCCATCTGTAAGCGGGGGGAACATGGTACTTTTATGTAAGTGCCAAAACATACATCAAGCTATCCCGTGCCCCGACAAGCTCGCAGGCTGGATGGCAGACACAGATCAGGGCACATGCATTGTGTGCCCCAGAGGAAGGGATGGGCCCCACTGCTGTTGTTAAGTGTTGAACGTGGCGGGCAGGATGGGCTAACGCCAGCAGGTGGCCCGGGAGGGAGGAATGAGTGGAATGGGGAGGGGCTAGTGCAGTGAGAGCATGGGGTGCCCCATGTAGGTGGCATAGAAGGGGGCACAAGCTCGGGAATGGAAGAAGGAAACAAATTGCGTGGTGGCACCGGTAGAAGGGACGAAGAAATGAGCTTCCAGACTCAGGCTAGGGCAGAGTCCATAGATTCAAAGACAAGGAGGGAACCCTGATATTTAGCCGGACCTCCCATAAAGCACAGGCCTAAGGAGCTGTGAACCCACATGGCAGCATAGTGCTTTGCAGTCTGTGGGTGCAGCTGCATTATTATTAGTTCTATGCCACTAGCGCCTAGAGATCCCAGCCGAGATCAGGACCTCATTGCGTTAGGGGCTGTATGAACCCACACTGCCCTGAAGGCCTTTGAGTTTAAAGAGGCAAGACGGACAAAGTCACCATTTTACAGCTAGGCAAACTGAGGCCCAGAGTAATGAAATAACTTGCCCACGGTCACCCAGGGAGAATCAGCAACTGGACCTGGTCTTGTGACCACAATGCCACCGTGCGTCTTTGAAGGACTGCATGTATGGCTTGTTAAATCCTTCCATTTCCTTGGACCTCTAGGGACACTGGCAGGCTATTTGGGCTATTCTAGAGTGAAGCAGGAAGGCTGGGCTGGACTGGAACTGGACGGCTCTGCGATCAGCCCAGATTGGTAGTCAGTGAAAGGTGTCACCATGCTGGTGCTTAGAGACCCACAGGAAACACGGAGGGGGATCTCCATCTAACACTCCTATGCCAAAGAAAAAGGTGGGGGTCTGGGCTATAGCAGCTGATGGGAAATATAGTTTCCCCCCCTTTTGGTTCCCTGCTGGCCAGGCAGATCTCAGCTCCATGCTCACAGAGGGTCTCTGTCTGCAGCCTCACTCCCCACTGCTCTTCAGCCAGCTCGGGCCCTGCCTCGTTCATCCTCTTTCCACCCTTCTCCCCTGCAGGTTTCAGCCCGCCATGGCTGCAAGAGCGGACGCTTCACCTTCCTTGGGGACTGCTGCGACCTCTGCCCCCAGGGCTATGGGGTGGCTGTCCCGTGCGGCAGCTCCAACACGGAGTGTGAGCCCTGCAGAGAGAGTGAGTAGAGGGGACCCCGGGGAGGGGAGATCAGGCTAATGGCTGGGCAAGGAAATTGGGGATGTCCCTTTTGGCCAGTATTTCATCTCCAGCAGTGCCTAGGGCCAGCAGCGATAGGAGGAGGTGCAGAAACCCACCCCAGCAGTCAGTTACAGGATCACATGGTTGCCTTCCCATCTGTGATGCAATAGACCCGTCTCACTCTGCTAATGACAGCAGACCTAGTGCGCCCCACACCGCGGGACCTGGGCCGAGCCCCTTGACAGGCACGTATAAAGGGTGCCCACCTCATCCCATTGCATCCCACTGGCCCCACAGATGCTGTCGTGTGTGGGTGGCTGGGCCTGATCAGCAGGCCCAGGGTAACCACAGGACTAATGTGTATGAAAGAGAAGGGTAGGATGGGGTGGGGGGAGTGTGAGGAGAGGTCCTGGGATGGGTCCTGGCAAGGAGATGTCAGGGAGCTCTGGAGTGAGTGGGGGGGTTGGGGAGGAAAGTGAAGGGAGAGATGGGGGGATAGGCCCATATAAAAAGGGCAAGGGTATAAGGAGGGGAGCTTATAGGATGATCAGAGTGTGGCACAGGAAGGGACGTCTAGTGTCCTCCAGCTCCAGGCCACTTCCTCTCCCTATTGGCCTGGTAGGGAACGGGGACCCGACCCATGAGCTGTAAGCTGGCCCTGCAGAGATCTCATTGCTCAACAGGTCTGGCCGACCTCCTTTAGTCTCTTCTAAATTGGGGGTCTTTGTTCCGTTAGTGCTCGTGAGAGCAGGGGTAGCTGGGCCAGGGGTCTGCGTGATTCCCCAGCAACCGCTCGGCCGGCATCCCTCAGTCCCCACCTGCTATTCCTGGCCTGGGCCCCGCCCCACCCAAACCCGGCACTTCTGCCCTGCACCTGCTCTGAGCCAGAGCCACCCACCCGCCCTGAGCTCAGCTTGTCAGCCGTGCCGCGGCTGAGAACTGACCCAGCTCGATCCCCACATGACCTGAGCCAGGCCAGGGAGCCCAGGTTCGCGTTATTCCCCCTGGAGAGGACATTCACCCAGCGAGAGGCATTTTGAAGCTGATCGGACGCCGTGCTGATCTAAAGGAAGCCACCTTCCAGCCTCAGCTGGCCTGTCTGCCCAGACGCACTGCCTGGGTCAGTTGCTAAACAGACAAGCCGTGTCCGGGACTGGCTCAGCTGAGCATGTGACTGCACAGCTGCTGCTGTGAACCGCACCCCCATCGGGACAGCTGGGGCCAGTGCGAGGATGGGAGACCTCCCCGGAGACCCTGCAGTCAGCAGGAGAGGTGGTGTAGGTAGCACTCCACCCTTCAGGTCACTTACTAGCACTGTGTTGCCTTCGAGGGAGACCTGAAACCGAGGTCCTGACCACCTGTGGTCATTGAGGATCCCAACTCAGATAATCACATCCTGTCTCTTTAAATCCCCCTGCAGCTTTTCACTTCCTATTCTAAATGCTCCAGAGGGGTGGAGGGCTGTTGCTGTGAGCTGTTAAACAGCTGCTATGTTCCACCTCAGAGGTGGCTGCATTTCATCAGCTGATAAAGACATTCTGGCGTATAGTTCATCAGTCCATTTGTAAAATGCTTTGGGCTGTATTCATGCAAGCTGGTTAACATTAACACACCCTACTAGAGGGTTTGGCCGCTTTTACTCGCAGTGCTTTGTGCAATGGTAATTCAATGGCTGAGTTCAGACATATGAGCATGTCTCCCCCTGGTGGCTGGCACCTGTAACTATAATAGCCTGCTACCCGCAGCGGATGGAGTTACTCCTCTGACTCAAGTGGCAGATGCTTCTGGTTAGGTTGCTGACAGGTGCGGGATCCATTGCTAGGGGCTGTTATACCAGGAATAGATTCTGAACTCAATGGATCTCTCTTTCCATGGCAGATGGTACGTTCTCCCCCATCAGCAGCGCCATGGAGCCGTGCCAGCCGTGCTCACGGTGCCCAGAGCACGTGCCGGTGGCAGAGGCGTGCACCCCCACCCATGACACTGTGTGCACCCCCCCGTGCGCCCCCGGCTACTACCTGCCCGCGGAGAACGGGAGCAGCAGCCAATGCCTGCCTTGCCAGGTGTGTGGGCAGGGCTATGGGGCAGCGACGCCGTGCCGGCTTACGGACAACACTGTCTGCCAAAAGTGCCCGGAGGGCTTTTACTCGGAGGAGAAGAGCTACACAGCGCCGTGCCTGCCCTGCCGGCTGGAGTGCAACGAGAACGAGGTGATGATCCGCGCCTGCAGCCCCGTGTCGGACACACTGTGCATGGGTACGTACCACTCTGGCCACTCTGGCGGGCGTGGCTGGCTGTATCGGAGATGGCGGGTGAGCACGGGCTGGGGGCATCTGCACGGGTGGTGAGCAAGGGGCGTGTGCTGACTTTTTTGGGTGTGCGGGTTGCGGTGGGGGCGTTGTGTGTTGAGTGGTACAGGGGGCGACTCAACCCAGTTGGGCCCGTCTCCTGCCTGTCGCTGACTCATGACAACCAGGCAGCTGGGGCATGCAAAGCGGCTGAGAAGTAAGTGCGGCGACTGGTACCACCGTGTCTCGGATCCACAGCCGTAGGCCAGGATGCCTTTGGGCCAGGTGCTGTCCAGACACAGAAAGTCCCTGCCCCAAAGACCTGACAGTCTAAGCTATGTCGTCCCCCCCGGGCAGCCGCAGGGGAACAGTGTGTTGTTATAACAGCTGTGTAAGCTGGCTCAGCAGCCCAGGAAGGATGGATATCAGGCCAGAGTCGGTTTCAGGGTACAATTTATTGGGTGAACAGAGAACTTAACTAAATACCAAACTAAAGTATTTCCTCTGCCCAACCCGAACTGCAGATCCCAGCGGTTCATCCCTCCCCTCTCTCGGACCCTCTGGGTCCAGGCAGTCCGGCAGTAAACTTCCCACCGTTCTCCAGCTCAGAGGTCTGGCTGGCCTCTATAGGGACCGACTATCACCTGACCCACCCCCACCCTGCTGCTTTGGCTGGGAGGCAACTGATCAGATCGGCCACTTTTGGATCAGCTGGCTGACACCTTATGAATGAATTTGATTGCTGTTGTTGTTGTTGTTGAAAAATGGCATTAAAAAGCAGACTTTTTTTAATGGATGTGGGGGTGGGGATGGGATCGGATGAAATTGGAAGATTAAAAATTTATCTTTTTGTGTTTGGGTGGGTGGGTCATGGGTGAGTTGGTTTTAGGACTTTGTTTGTTTATCATTTTTCCCTTTCCCTCCCACCTTTTAAAAAATAACTGAAAGAAAGAAAGAAAGAAAGAAAGAAAGAAAGAAAGAAAGAAAGAAAGAAAGAAAGAAAGAAAGAAAGAAAGAAAGAAAGAAAGAAAGAAAGAAATCACTGTCCCATTTCCTATTTTGGAATCTGTAGAAGGAAAACGACCTTGATGCTTTTAGCACATTTCTACCTCCTCGCCCACCCGCTCCTTTTGTGATCCACTCTGGTTAGGATGAGACCTGTCCTTTGCCCATTGCTGGGGGCAGAATCTAGCTGTCATGTCTTTAGCCTGAGACTGGCTTGGTGCCTTGCAATGGGATAGCCCAACTTGCAGGGATAATAGGGAGACAATGTCCCATCAGGGGCTCATTCCCCCTACCCTTCCCAGAAGGCCTTGGCATTGAAAGACAGCCATGTGTGCAGATCGGACCCGACCCTGGCCCAGTTTAAATCGATAGGAGCTTGGCAATGGGCCTGGGTAGGATTTGACCCAGATTGTCTTAGGTGTCCTCTTGAGACCTGTTTTCCTTTTTCATTCCCCTCTGTCTTGTTCTCAGTTTTGCTTGTGCATTTACCGCTGAAGAAAGGTGCCGGGTTGGTAGCTCTGGGGACTGGAGTCCTCTCCCCAGAGAACAGAAAGCAGCAGGGCTGGCTGCCATCACACCAACCCTGGCCTGAGCAAACCACGGGTAGGGTTGAAAAGGGACCTTCAGCCTCTCTAGCTCATTTGGTCCTTGGTACCTATGTCAAAGGGTCTTATTAACACTGCTAGGCTGGTGTCTGCTTGAGACCTGATAAATTGCACTAACTGCAGGTCAGTAACAAGCTGAGCTGAATTTGAACTGGCGACAGAGAGCCCCGTGCAGGCATATGGAGAGCACCGAGCTGAGTGAGGCAGGGATGAAACTCATTTCCCACATCATCATTCCCTGGAGCTGCCCCGTCCCACTTCTTCTGACATTCACTAGAGCTATACTGTCCGTGGGGGAAATATTCCTGGAGCAACGAACATATTTGGAGCCTCAGTTTTTGGATGGCCAATCCGAGTCCCCTAAAAAAGCCATAATTCTCAGCCAGCGGGTGCTCACCACTTTCTGAAAATCAGGATCCTCTAAGAGGTCTCAGACTGAGCACCCAAATCACTAGTCACTTCTGAAAATCTTGGCCTGTCTGGCTGTCTATCCAGCCCCATACACACTGCCTGTCTATCTATCTAGCCCCCCACATGCACACTTGATCATCTGTCTGAAGAATGAAGGGCATGTTCCGGGGAAGAGGATCATGGCCAGAATCGGAGGCCAGAGTGGATTGAATCCAGCAAAACACTCCCACCCTCTCTCTTTCCATCTTCCTCTTCCTCGGGTTTTGTTTTAGAGAAACAGTTGCTTTTTTGTCCACGAGGACAGAGACTCCTTAGGTTGCCCTTAATCTCCCCTTTGTCCTGATCACTGTGTCTTTAATTCCGCTTGTCTGTTGTGGGGTGAGTATGTGGGCTTGTTAATGAAACTCTCTGAAGCAGAGTGTATTAAAGGGCTGGGTGGCAGCGCCATGCCGAGGGGGCAGCGCCAATCCCTTAAGACTTCATTGTCTGCCCGGTATTTGCCTCCAGCTTCTGTGTGATCTCGTCCTCGCCGCTTTTGAAAGTATCCGGCAAAGGGGCGTTGCCATTCCAAGCGCGGGAGGGGGCAGCTCTGCTGGAACAAGGCAGCGTCCTTGGGCCCTGTTCACTTCTTAAGGGGCAAGGCGGGCGTTCGTGGGGAGAGGCTTGTCCCATAATAGAACAGCGGGGGAGCCATCTCCGGTAAATGATATTATGAGAGCAGGATTGAAATGGATGCTGGGCCAAGGTCCAGGGATTGCTATATCTTGAGAACCGGCAGGGCAACAAACCAGTGTTTTCTGCTGTTACACCCCTGGGAACTGCCACTGACTTGGGGCCTGATCCAAAGATTTTTGGATGAGGCCCTTGGTGCATCTGGGAAGTGACCTACCCACTCTGTGCCTCAGTTTTCCTATCTAGGAAATGGGGATGAAAGGAAAGTGCTTTGAGCTCTTCGGCTCACAGGGGCTATGTATGTGCAAAGTATTGTGGGCCGCCAGTTGCTAAAATTATGTAGGGTGAAAGGCCAGCTGGGAATCAGAATGGCATGGCTTTTCATGTCTCACAATCCTCCAGGGCTAGCAGTGCATTGGCAGCCCCAGAACGCATATTTCAAGGTGCTGGGAAGAAGAAACTTCTGTCAGAGCAGCCGGGGCTCAGGGAAAGGTGGCTGCTTTGCACACTGCTCAAAATGACCAAGGTCCTTTGTGCGAGTGAAACCCAGCCCCGTGCATTGCAGGATTGGGATCCAAGAGGAGGGGGCACCAGGCCGGTCGGGGTCTGGCTCTCCTCCTCCAGCGCCACCCGCACTCTGAGAGCTGGCGCTACCACCTGCTGATCTCCGTCCGAGTGACCCACCCAGACCTGCAGGGAGCAATGTAGAAACGGCCTTTCCAACTCACCAAACGTCCACAGCAATTGGACGGCAAGCGACAGCACACGGAGGCAGCAGAATCATTGTGTTGGCCTTGAAGGAGGCATTGGTTCAAATCCTGCCTTTGCCATTCACCTGCTGGGTGACCTTCGGCAAGGCTCTCTGCTTCGTCTTAGACTGCTCCCACCTTCTGTCTGTCTTGTGGACTGAAACCGCAGGGCCTGGAGCCTCCAGTGCATGTAGATGCCTCACTTCCGTTGATTTCAGTGGCGCTTAAAGACCTTGGCGGAGCTGGTCCTGTGGAAAAGGGGCTGTCCCTTTGGCACAGCTGCAAGGTGCCCAATCTCAGAGGCAGCCCTGCTATAATATAAATAATACAAATCGTCCACATTCTGCTGACACTCCCTGAGCTGCTGTGTTAGTGGGAAGGGGACAGCACTGGCACTGCCTGCCATTGCTAGGCACCGAGGGCCGGGGTCCCGTGACTGACAGCTTCTTCCAGGGTTAACCCACCAGATTTCTTCCATCTCCTCCTCCCCCAGGGCTCTTCCACAGTCTCGGGGAGTCTCTGCTGCAGTGATACCTGCAGCGCCATATTCAGTTGCTGGCAGAGAATGACTGACATGCTGGAGATGTGCAGAGCTGGAGGGTGACTGGGGCCTGGGGCCCATCAATAAATGCCTGATCCATTGCAGTCAGGGGCAGGGGCACTGGACAGGGGTAATAGTGGGGGTGCAGAAAGCCAGCCCCCTTCCCCCTTCCTCACTTCCCCCCAGAGCTGGGTCCAGGAGCACCACATTTGTCAGAGCTGGGTCCAGGAGCAGGCCGTGTCTCCAGGAGGGGCAGGGGGACATGGACAGGGGTAAGGGACCCGAGGCTGGGACCATATCAGGGAGCAGGCACAGGGCCCACAGCTGGGATCCTGGAGGGGGGGGGACAGCAGTGGAGCCCCAGGCGCAGGCCGGCTGCAAAGCCCAGTGTAAACACTGGGGGTGCTGCAGCACCTCCCGTACCCCTAGTTCCCGCACCTGTGATAGGGGCATCTTTCCACTGACTTCAGTGGCTCAGGTCCTAGGGGCAGATGTCAGATGTCTCAGAAGGGGGTGGAGGAGGGGTGTTTAAGGGAGGGACGAGTGGGTTGAATTACAAGCGATGGGATGAAATTAAGAAAGAGAGAAATCAAGGGAAGAAGGAAACGTCCCAGCGGAGAGAACTGCACTGGAGCTGGACCCGTGTCATTTTCAGCGTGAGGAGAAATACCCAGGCTGGCTCCCATCGAGCTAGTGCGCTGAAAATATGAAGTCTAGCCACGGTGCCGTGAGCAGCGGGAAGCGCTGGTCGCCCTGAGCCCAGCCCCGGCCCAGAGCCTTGTACATACTCAGGGCGGCTAATCCTCCCACCGCCCACGCTGCTGAGGTTGCCTCTCTGGTTTTCGCCTGCTCACTCGACTAGAGCTAGCGCAGGTGCATCTAGCCGAGCGGGAAACTGCACCTTCTAGGTCTAGTGTAGACGTACTCTGAGCTGTGGAGTAGTCCCCGTCCTTTACACTAGCCTGGATTAAACACCTGGGAAATGGACTGGGCTGGCTCTTGGGCTCAGATATTGTTAGTGGCTTAAGAAAGCTTTTTCTTCTCCAGTTTCTCTTGAATTTCAGAACGTGGTCAAACTGGGAGGAGCCGAGCCCCCGGGAGGAGAAGGGTCACAACCCCTGACCTCTGAAATGACCATGCTTGTCTCTTTCTCTCGTTAGGAGATAATTAAAGTCCTCCCCCTCCCCCCAAACACCACACCACACGGGGCAGAGAAGACCAAACTCATGTGCCCCTGTCGGTTTGAATGAGAGGGTCTGGTGGGGGGGAGGATGAGGCAGGTTTGCAGGATGGCTTGCAGGCTTACAGAGCCATAGCTGGCATGAACGCCGCTTGGAGAAATGGGAGCTGTCCAGGGCGTGGCAGGGTGAAAGGATATTAAAAACATCAGGCTTGGGCCTTTTTTCATTGGTACGATGGAGGAAGACAGCCTGAAAGGTTATTCTTGGGGGAGGGAGGTTGCTTTGTGTTCTGACATTTTTTTATCTGGGGAAATATCCAAACCGTCAATTCTCCTCTTCCTTGGTTTTGCTGGAGGTCTTCTGGAAGGTCTAGGAGATGTTTATTGTGAGCTCTTTGCTTTAATTGATAGGGCTGGATGGTTGACTCTTTAGCTGACATGTCCTTTCTCCCAAGAGTTCATTAGGCATTAGAGTGAAATAGGTGGTCACGAAAACCAGACTTTTGAACATACCAACAAAAATCCCTTCCTTCTCCCAGTGGCTCAAATTTCAGTGCTGTGTGATGTCTTGACTTCACTCACTAGCTCTCCTGATGTCTGCCCGGGCAGACCAGTCCCCAGCTTGGAATGTTAAAAAAAAACCAAAAAAACCCAAAAAAGTCCTGGGAAAAAACTCTCCTGTTCTGATACAAACACCTAAAGAAGCCCAGCAGGGCACCTGGCCACAGGATCCTGGCCCAGGATTTGGCCACACAGAGCAGACTCTGGCAATTTCCCCTGTACAATCAAGTACAGAAACCCCTCCTGGCAAAGGTATGATGTGTTACAAAAGGCACATTGCTGGGAGATGAGACAGATGTGGAGAGCTAATGGGCTGGAGTTTTGCTTCAAATCCAGCCAAGGTCAGCGAGGACTGGAAGACAGTCATTGCTCCAGGTGTAATAAGTTGGGTGGTGCTCAGGTCTTGATCGTCACAAAGTGTACCTGCCCTGTGATCGGTTTCAGCACCGGAGCCTAGGAGTGGATGAGCAGGAGACCAGGAAAACCGTTCTCTCTCTCCCAGTCAGCTGGCAGTGGGACGCTTGGCTCCCATGAGTGAGCAGGTGATCTGAGTCAGCCAGGTGCCATTTGTCCCTGCTCCGTTAACATGGAAACCAGCCACATCTGTCAGTTGGGCTCTCAGCCTAACGCAGCGAATTCAGATGGGGCGTAAGCGGGTGCACTGAAGTCCAGGGAGGCGATGGAGACAAGCAAAAAAGAAAATGTCTCCCCCTGTTGTGGAAGGAGAATGCAATGTGCTAGGTTGGGTGGTAATTATCTATGGCCCACACAGATCTGCTGACCAGCCTCTGGGAGCCTAGAAACACCTTTTTTGGAACCATAATGGGGACTCAATAGGGGCAGATCCTTAATGCCCTTCTGGTTAGTAAGCCACCCCCAGGAATGCTTTGAGAATTCAAGGTCGGGTGGAGGGAGGATTGGCCTATGGAACTCATGGCCACAGGAGGTCACTAAGGGAAAGAGCTTAGTAGGATTCCGAAAGGGACTGGAGACATTTTTATGGAGGAGAGGAACCTCCAGAGTTATAGTAGTAGGGATTTAAAACACCCAAGGGTTTTGGAAGGGATAAACCCTAATACTTCAGGGCTTAAGCCAACTGCTGTCTAACAGAAGCTAAGAGGCACCTTTCCCCTGGGGCAAGTCATCCCAGAACTGCTCACTGCAGAGATTCATGCACCTGCCTCTGAAGCAGCTGTCAGTGAGCGGATACTGCTCTGATCCTGTATAGCAGTGCCTAGATTCCCCGAACTCCATAGGGATTAGCAGGAGTCGTTAGCCCCTTTCTAGCAGGAGGGGTTGTCCAAGGCGTTCAGAGATGGGCACTAGTGATGCAAACATACAACAGAGCCTTTCTTAGCAGCCGTGCCGAGCAAGCTGGGCTGTACGCGTCTCACTGCTAGCGACTTGCACCCGTCCCTAACCTCTTAACTTTCCCACTGGTTCTCCTGGCTCCTTAAACAGGAAACACCTTCTCCAATTCTCAGAGGGAATCCGTGTGCTGCCAGAGCTTCCCACCTGCTCAAATTCATCCACCCATCTCACAAGAACTGCCCACTCAGGGAAATGAATTTGGGCCCCTGCTGGGGCTGGGCCCACAAGGTCTGTGAGTTCCCTGGGCTGGGTAGGCCAGTGGAGAGCACAGCTGCGTAAGAGAGAGTGTGTGTGTTTGGGTGCGGGGGGGGTTACGCTGCACAGTGGGTGAGTGTTAGCTAGACAACCCTCCTCTGTCTGGGTTTGTGGGGGTTTCAGATGGTATCAGGTGGCTTCCCCCTTCTCTGCTCATACCATATTCCTAGCGTTACCATTAAGGGAAAGTAGCAGCTGCCTCTGGTCTTTGCATGCAACATGCACCCAGCCCTTCTGTTGGTTTACACGTGACTGCGCAAGTTCTGGCTGCCTGATACACTCTCCAGGGGCATTCACACCAACACACGCACTGACCCACATGCACACACAACCGCCCGAGGAGAGCGCGAGTCTGTGTAACATGGGTGTCACACACCACCAGGTCAGCTTAGCATTAGAACTGGTCAGAAAATGGCTTTCCTGTCTTGCAAAAAGAATTGAGCTTTGACATTGGGATGAAAAGCCACCGCTTTAACACTTCTGTGAAACAAAATTCTGCTGAAAAGGTCAGCCTGGCTGCAATCGAAACATTTTGTTTCGATGAGTTTGAAAGATTTCATTTGGATTTTGACCTTTTTTAATAGTTAAAATTTTTTAAAACGTCCGAGTAAATTTCGAAAGGACAAATCAACACTTTTTCTTCCAAAAATGTCATCTTGATATTTTCTCAGAACAGGTTTTTTTTCCCATTTTTAAATGAAATTGCATTGAAAGTGATAGTTTTGCACACACACACAAAAATTAGTTTAATTGAAAAGGCATCTTCCAATGAAAATTTTTCAAAAAAAATATCCAGCCAGTCGTTCTTAGCATCCACTTCCTACTCTGCACCAATGACACAAGCAGTGGAAAATGAGGTACTTCCTCTTATGATCTCATTAACACACACAGGCCCTGATCAGGGCCCTACTGCGCCAGGCGCTGTACATACATAACCAGAAATGTCCCTGCCACCCAGAGCTTTCACACGCCAACACGCCGTTCTCATGTATCCCCCGTACGCGCACACACACGCTCACACTTACATGCCACTTTCATCTCTGCTTGAGCTATCACAGCTAGAGACTGTTGAGGTTGGAGAGTGACACAAGCCAACAATTCCAGAGCCTAGTCCCTCTTCAAACTCCCCCACACGCTTGTACCTCGCCGCCCCCTGCTTTATAGACACATATACTTTAAGCTTAGAAGGGACCATTTAGTCTGACCTCCTGCACATTGCAGGCCACAGAACCTCGCCCACCCACTAATGTTTGGAGGAGAGCTTCCCCCGAGCAGCAAGAGGTCCAGGTCCAGGGCACCAAGAAAAGCTGGTGACTTCACATCCGCCCTTGGAGCTTAAACCTCCCTAGCGTTCCAGGGGACCTGGGCAAGACGGCTCTGCGGAGGGCTCCTCTGAATCACCCACGAAACCGGACGCAGAGAGAATCTGATTGCAGTTCTCTGGAACCTGCCTTGCACCAGCTGAGCTCAGACCCCTCAGCCGGGGAAGGGGCCTGGTGGAAGAGGCTAGCTCACCCCCAGCTCGCGAGTTCAGCCGGCCTCCCGCTGGCCATGCTCCCTGCACATCGGGGTCAGCTAGCTCCATTTGGGGGTGAAGCAGGAGGGGAGCTGCAGCTGCAGAAGGAGTTCACGCACCCCACTTTGCAGCTTCAAAGGCAGGAGGAATCCTGCAAGCTGTTCTCTCTCCAGCTGTTCCTCCATAGACAAGGCTCTCCCCTCATCCCCGCCCCCCGGCCCGTAACTTGTCATCACTTTCCAGCAGACAGACCAGATGCTCCTTGCAGGCGCTGGAGCAATCCCCAGCCATAGCCTATTGTGGAGACTTTGATGTAGCCAGGCAAGGGGCAGGAGGCGGCGGGAGGGGGAGTGGGTCTAGCTGGGCCAGACGGGGAGGATGGAGAAGGGGAGCTGCAGGGTTGATTTTCAAGCCCCAGAGCTGAGGACCTGGCTGAGAGACTGCAGCCCTGCTTGGGTCTCTTTCGTTATCTGCTTCCTGGGCCTTCGGCTTCCGCCGTGTCCAGAGAATGAGATCAGGACACCGGCTTGCTGGAGCCTTCACACATTCAGCAGGGCGCAGATGGACGGCTGCCCCTCCGGCAAGGATCAGACCTTCGGGCTGCTCTAGAACTCCCCGACACTGTGTTGGGACAGATTGATGGGCCAGCTACCAGGGTTATTTCTGCCTCCCATGGTACCCGGTGGCAGGAACTTGTAGCAAGAAGTTAGGCAGGTCTTGCGGCACAGGCACTAGACGAGGGACACAGGAGAGCTGTATTGAGTTGCTAGTGCTGCCCATCAACCCCTGTATGGCCTTTGGCAAATCACTTAATCGCTCCCTGCCTCAGTTTCCCACCTGCAAAATGGGGAGAATGACTCTGCTTTGTCTGTTTCGATTGCCCTCTCATCCTCATGTTGGCAGTGTTGCGGTAGCCATGTCGGTCCCAGGATCTTAGCGAGACGAGGTGGGAGAAGTAATCTTGTTCATTGGCCCAACTCCCGTTGGTGAAAGAGACAAGCTTTCGAGCAACACTGAGCTCTTCCTAGTCCAGGGCATGACCCCGTATGCCAAGGGTCCCACCTTGGGGCATTACATCCTGCATAAATTGTCCCTGCAGCGTCAATGGATTCTTCCTCACGCTGTCCTGAACTGCTGTGTAGTGCAGGACTGTGTGCTGGTCTACCCCAGGGCCAGCTGCATTTCACTGGTGGGTGAAGTGATTCCTGTACTGGAGAGGGTCCACTTGTCCTTACACCCCAGTGTTACATGAGCATAACTCCACTGGCTGAGTTCGCAGTTGCTCCTGATTTACACCAGTATAAGTGAGAAGAGAGTCGGACCCTTTGTCTGAACAGCACTTCAGCATCCCTTGGAATGAAAATCACTCTAAACATGTCACTTTTCTTCCCTGTAGTAACCCACCACTTCTGTACAGCTCATGGAAGTGGCCTGGACAGTCCACCACAAGAATGATCTTTAGCCATCCGCTTCCCGTATGACGTGCTAGTTCTTTGCAAACATTTATTAACCCACAAAACCCACTTGGGAGGCAGATATTATCCCAGGGCTCCTGTAACCTTAACCTCCTTAACCTCTGCCCCTCTCTCCCCAGCAAAAAGTTTTGACGAAAAACATTTTTGTCAAAAATTCCTGTTGAAAATTTTTGAGTTTTTGTCAAACCCCCTCCCCTCCCCGAATGTGTTGGTTTCTGACAACCCCCAAAATTAAACCATGTTCAGTTTAAACCCCTCAAAAGTTGGCTTTTGGTTGCTGAAAATTGAAAAAAAATCCATTTTGAGGCAAACTCGAAGCTCTTTAATGAAAATGGAACTTTTGCCTGAAAAATATATTTCTGTTGTGCTAAAAAAAAGCTATTTTCTGCTCAAAAAAAAGTGTTGATGGAAAATTTTCCACCAGAGGGGAGAAAATTGAGGTACAACAGGGAACAGCCACCGCTGCTGATTTGGGAGAGGGCCCAGTGTCTCACACGAGGCCCCCCAAATGTAGGTGCCTGGGGAGTAAGGGGTAAGCATGGGTCTTTCTCTGTCTCTTTTAAGCATCTCATGTTGTTGGCTGTGTTTGCTTGCAGACAGAGAGCTGCAGATCCTGAAGCGCACGGAGGGGGACCCCCGCAAGGATCACCCCAAGAAGCCCCCGCTGTCTGAGTCAGAGGGCAGCGCCTCCCCCAACAACTCCTCCGAGTTCCTCCCGCCGTTGCCAGACAACAGCAAGAACATCATCCCCGTCTACTGCTCTATCCTGGCCGCGGTGGTGGTGGGGCTCCTGGCCTATGTGGCTTTCAAATGGTATGTGTGGCCTGGCTCACTGGGCTGCTTCAGCTCTGGGGAGGGGGTGCCGGGAGAATCACTGCAAGGGGGTCACTGGTGCCACTCAGCATAGGCCGGCTCCCATGCAGGGCACAAGCCAGCAAAGCAAGTGCTCTCCACAGCCACGCTGACTAGGCTGCTCTCCTGGGCTAGCTGACCCCCCTTCTGGCCTGGCTGTTCCCCCTCCTGGGGGGACCCCTCACATCTTACGCTGTTGGTGCCTAGCAAAGCCCTTTGGGTCCTGCTGGATATAGGCCCAACCCAGGACACCGCTCCAAACCCTGAGCTCTGGGTATGTTCCCGTTGGTCCCTAATGCTGTAATGGGCTGGAATCAGAACATCACACCCCCTGAAACTGGGGAAGTTCAGCTTTGGATCCAAAGTCCAGGGCTTAGGCCTGTTTCTGTGAGCGCTGGGATCGTTCCCACTTTGCCCATCCCTCATGGTATGGACATTCATCTCCTCCTGCGTTTTGCATCCAAGTGCTCCCCTCACTGATGCAGTATGCCTCCCACTCACTCGCAGGAGGCAGAGAAGTATCATTATCCCCATGTCACAGATGGGGAAACCGAGGCACAGAGAGTTGAAGTGACTAGTCCCAGGTCACACAGCAAGTCAGTGGCACAGCCAAAAAGAGAACTCAGGAGTCCTGACTCCCAGACCTGTGAACTAACCACTTGATCATGCATCCCCTTCACACCTGAGCTCCCTGGGCTCTGATAAAATTTCATACACTGTATGAAAGCAATAGGAGGGACATCCAGCCAAGGGGCAGGACTTGTCTTATGGCAGGAAGAAGGAGAAAGATTATTGTCTAGGGGCTCAGCACAGGACTGGGAGCTGGAAACTCCTGGATTTCTAACCCAGGCTCTGACACTGACTGCCTCTGTGACCTTGGGTGTGTCCCTTAGCCCTTCTCTGCCTTGCTTTCCCTGGCTGGGATCTGGAGGTACCTCCTACCGTGCAGGGGCAGGCAGGGCAGAGTGATGAACTAGGGGGTGTTTGTAAAGCACTTTGAAGACGGAAGGCACAAAGTATTAGGAGGATTTGGCTGGTCTCAGTTGGCCAAGTGGATCCTGGGTGCATCTCCATTGAGGCCGCTGGGCCAAGTCCATTGCAGGGTGCAGCGCAGCCAGGGATGACTCGGTCACAGCCCATTCTAGAGGGAGGGATTTGCCCTCCGGTCCCTGTGTCCCGCCCGCCGTGCACAGGTGTTCAGCCAGGGAGCCAGATGGGCGGAGCGTCGTTATTCCCTTCGGGGCAGGGCCGGCCCACAGAAGGGGCCATGTCCCCTACTGCATCGGGCGCACTGCTGGGGCCCAGCGGCTGAATAGGATTAAACCTTATTTGGGGTGCCAGATTAGATCTGTCTCTCCCTCTGTATCTGGTCTCTGCTGGGGAGACCGGAGGAGTACGCGGTAGATTAATGGGAACCCTGCTGAAAGGATTTCAAACCGCTGGCTGTTCTATTGGGAAGTGCAAAGCCAACCCCTGCCCGGCTCTCTTTGTGCCTGTGTTTGGGGATTTATTTCGTTCCTTGGTGCTTGAGCCGCTCTGCTCCCCTTCCTGCTTGTTTACATTCTTTCTATTCCACTCACATTGAGAGACTCCAGAGCCGAGTGGGTCCCACCTCCACCCATATAGATCATAGACCCCATCCCGCTCCTGCCATATAGATCATAGACCCTGTCTCTCCTCCTGCCATGTAGATCATAGATCCCCCATCCCTCTTCCTGCCATATAGATCACAAACCCCATCCTGCCTCCTGCCATATAGATCATAAACCCCATTCCTCCTCCTACCATGTAGTTTATAGACCCCATCCTGCCATATAGATCATAGATCCCCCTTCCCATCTCCTGCCATATAGATCATAGACTTCATCCCTCCTCCTGCCATATAGATCATAGATCCCCCATCCCGCCTCCTGCCATATAGATCACAGACCCCGTCCCGCCTCCTGCCATATAGATCATAGATCCCCCGTCCCGCCTCCTGCCATATAGATCATAGATCCCCCCCGACCCTCGCTTACCCTGGCTTCCTTTCCCCAAGCTTCCCTCTGCATGGTGAATCAGAAAGCATTCACTCGACCGATCCCTTCCCCCCAGCATGTGAGGAGCACCCCTGAGCCTGAGCTTCACCTCAGTCCCTGGAAAACTCATGGAGCAGGTCCTCAAGGAATCAATTCTGAAGCACTTAGAGGAGAGGAAAGTGATCAGGAACAGTCAGCATGGATTCCCCAAGGGCAAGTCATGCCTGACTAATCTAATTGCCGTCTATGACGAGATAACTGGCTCTGTGGATGAGGGGAAGCAGTGGATGTGTTGTTCCTTGACTTTAGCAAAGCTTTTGACACGGTCTCCCACAGTATTCTTGCCAGCAAGTTAAAGAAGTATGGGCTGGATGAATGGACTATAAGTTGAATGGAGTAGAAAATTCGCTAGATTGTCGGGCTCAATGGGTAGCGATCAATGGCTCCATGTCTAGTTGGCAGCCAGTATCAAGTGGAGTGCCCCAAGGGTCGGTCCTCGGGCCGGTTTTGTTCAATATCTTCATAAATGATCTGGAGGATGGTGTGGATTACACCCTCAGCAAGTTTGCAGATGACACTAAACTGGGAAGAGAGGTAGATACACTGGAGGGTAGGGGTAGGATACAGAGGGCCCTAGACAAATTAGAGGATTGGGCCAAAAGAAATCTGATGAGGGTCAACAAGGACAAGTGCAGAGTCCTGCACTTAGGATGGAAGAATCCCAGGCACCGCTACAGACTAGGGACTGAATGCTTAGGCAGCAGTTCTGCAGAAAAGGACCTAGGGGTTACAGTGGATGAGAAGCTGGATATGAGTCAACAGTGAGCCCTTGTTGCCAAGAAGGCCAATGGCATTTTGGGCTGTATAAGTAGGGGCACTGCCAGCAGATCGAGGGACATGATCATTCCCCTCGATTCGACATTGGTGAGGCCTCATCTGCAGTACTGTGTCCAGTTTTGGGCCCCACACTACAAGAAGGATGTGAAAAAATTGGAAAGAGTCCAGCGGAGGGCAACAAAAATGATTAGGGGACTGGAACACATGACTTATGAGGAGAGGCTGAGGGAACTGGGATTGTTAGTCTGCGGAAGAGAAGAATGAGGGGGGATTTGATAGCTGCTTTCAACTACCTGAAAGGGGGTTCCAAAGAGGATGGATCTAGACTGTTCTCAGTGGTAGCAGATGACAGAACAAGGAGTAATGGTCTCAAGTTGCAGTGGGGGCGGTTTTAGGTTGGATATTAGGAAAAACTTTTTCACTAGGAGGGTGGTGAAGCACTGGAATGCATTACCTAGGAAGGTGGTGGAATCTCCTTCCTTAGAAGTTTTTAAGGTCAGGCTTGACAAAGCCCTGGCTGGGATGATTTAGTTGTGGATTGGTCCTGCTTTGAGCAGGGAGTTGGACTAGATGACCTCCTGAGGTCCCTTCCAACCCTGATATTCTATGATTCTATGAGTACAGACCCGCAGCTCCTTCTGTGAGCGCTGGGGCCGGTGGCGATTTGCACTGCTTGTATTCGCTGGTGTTTGGGATGTAGCAGATCCGAGTCCAATTCCTGGCTCTGCTCCAGGCTCTGGGTGACCTTGGGCAAGTCACTTGAGCACCGAGGGCTACGTTCTGATGCCGGACTCAGCCGGAGCAGTATATATGTAGGCCCCCCCAGGCCTGGGCCAGGACCCCATTGTGCAAGGTGCTGTACAAACGCAGACCCAACACACGGTCCCTGCCCCAAACAGCGTTCTACGAGGCCTCTTCTACCTAGATATATTCCCCCCTTGCTGCCCACTGCCATGCACCCCCTGTTCTCCTCTCTGTTTAGCAGGTGCCTGGTCACTGGGGGCCAGTCCTGGGAGCTGCTGAATGTCTCACCTCCTGCTAGCACCAACAGGGAGGGCGGGGTGGGGAGCACCTCCCAGGATTGGGCCCTGGCTGCCTATGTCTGTCAGTAGCACAGCTGTGTCCGGTTCCAGCCGAGCGTAGGGCTGATTCGATTCTGAGCTCTATGGGGTGCGGAGCGTCTTTTGGTCCTGCATGTACAGCACCTGGCGCAGTGGGGCCCAGAGCCCGGCTGCCAGCCTTAGGCGCTACCAAGAGGGCGGTACAAACATAGTAAGAGACAGCCCCGCCCAGAGGGCCTAAACACACACAGGCTGGGGGAGGGGAAACAGGCACAGAGCGAGTGGAGTGACTCGTCTGAGGTCACACAGCAGAGCCAGGGATAGAACCCAGGCGTCCTGAGTCCCAGGACCGCACCCTGTGCTGCCTCCTTGTGCCCTATGAGACCTTTCACCAGTGCTCTCCCTGTTGCACTAGACATATGCTCCCGTGCACAGACCGGCACTAAAGGACTAGCACTAGCCACGGGCATTTGCCCCAGCTCTCTGGCTGGGGCCGGGGGGGGTGCAAGGTACATCAAGCTGTTTCCAAACTGGGCTTCTCCGTGCATGGACTGGGAGGATGTGGGGGAGGGCGGCATTAGAGAAAGGGATGGAGTGAGAGAGGCAGAGGGAAGCCGGAGAGGGAGGGTGAAAGAAGTGGAGGCTGGCTAGGGGCAGCGAGACATAGATGGCAGGAGGACCCCCTTCCTCCGCCCCGGTCAGCCTGACGTTGCTCCAGCAGCCAGCCCCGGCTGAGCCATCTGTGCCAGGGGTCTGCAGGGGACCGGGTGGGGGGAATTATCCTGGAGTTTGGGAGCCTGCAGAGAAAGAGCGCAGCTGAGCCCGAAAGCCCTTCCCTGCCGAGGCTGCGTGCGCAGGACTGGGCCGGCTCAAACCCCGCGGTCGGGGGCGAGCCGGGTGGTTCAACGGGGTCCGTCAAGTGTGGGCACTCAGCTGAGAGGAGGCTAAACTCTGGGGGTGTGAAGGGGGCATATTAACTCCCCAGGTGTGCACACAAGGATCCCCCCCTCCCACTGCTAGCACGTTACTGAGCCCAGCCGCTCTCCCCCTTCCCCCGCTGCAGCTGGAACACCTGCAAGCAGAAGAAACAGCTGGCCAAAGCCAGGGCTGGGGAGCTGGGGGCCTCCCCCGAGGGCGAGAAGCTGCACAGCGACAGCGGTGTCTTCCTCGACACACACAGCCTGCAGGAGCACCACCCGCTCAACAAGGGTAAGGGCATCTCAGCCGCTGCCTCAGCAGGGCCACACACCCCACCCCAACCCAGGGAGGGTGCCTCTTCCACGCACAGGAGTTCTTGGTAGCATCCAGTCCCTTGGGGCGAGGGGCCTTGGTGGTTTCGGGGTCCCCCCAAGGCGTGTGAGCACTGGCGGTTTCTTTGTCCCCCAGGGATATGGTTATTGGTGGTTTCTATGCTCCCCCAGGGATGTGGGCATTGGTGGTTTCTGTGTCCCCCAGGGAGTATGATGGACCTGTTTCCAGGTCCCCCCCTCCCGCCCAGGGCCTTAGCAATTTCTGGGTCCCCCACAGTTGAAAATATCCCCTGGGGACCAAACAGAGGCAGCATTTGATCTACAGTCCACCCATGAGGAATCCCAAAGGAGGCTGGGACCATGCCATTGCAGATGGGGCAGCTGCTGTGGCAAAGTGGGCTGCCTGATAGACACCCTTATGGGCCCCGAGGGTCCCCTCCCATAGGTGCCGACTCTGTGGCTGCTCCAGGGCTGGAGCACCCACGGGGGAAGTTTGGTGGGTGCTCTGCACCCACCGGCAGCTCCCCGCCCCACCCCCCCACCCCAGCTCACCTCTGCCTCCGCTCTGCTCCACCTCCTCTGCTGAGCGCACCACTGGGTCCTACTTCTCCCCCCTCCCTCCCAGCACTTGCGCCGTGAAACAGCTGTTTCGCGTGGAAAGCCTGCGAGGGAGGGGGGAGGAGGAGGAACGCAGCGTGCTTGGGGGAGGAGGCGGGGCCGGGGCGGGGATTTGCGGAGGGATGCAATAGTGGCAGGGAGGGGCGAAGCTGGGGCAAGGCAGGGGTGGGGCACGAGCACCCACTGGCGTCGACAAAAGTTGGCACCTGTGTCTCCTCCCACTGTATATCCTTAGTCTGGGGCCACCGTCTCTTCAGGTGAGGAGGACAAAGTAGGGACTGGCTGGTGCCGCTGCATAAATCAGCCAGAGAGGGCGCTGTGGGATGAATACAGGGACCCAGACCAGGAATGGAACCAGGCCGGGCACTTATTTGGGTAGATAATGGGTTCGAGTGGCTCTTTTTGGAGCCCCCCAGGGGCTAAAGATTCAGCCTCTCTGGCTTTCTCACCCTGGGGGGCCTGCTCCAGCCAACCTGCCACAGCAAGAGGTACTCAGTGCTCTGAAATGTGGCAGGATCGGGTCCTAGCTCCTTAAAGGGAAGCCATACCTATTACGGTTAGTTACGTTAAGCGCCAGTGTGGGCACAAGAACAAATGGCTAGAAACTGGCCATCAACAGAAAGCAGCTCACCTGAGAAATGTTTCCTGCTTCCCCCAAATTGTGGGATCCCTCCCCATCCTAAATGACCTCTGAAGGAGGCGTAGGCGGGGGCGATATCAAGCGATATCAAGTCAAGCCTGGACCAATGACAAGTTTAAGGGCTGTCATCTTGCATCTCTCGAGAGCTAGAAATGGAAGCTTTCCCCCATTGGAAAGGGTCAGTGTCCACTTTCCCATTAGAACGCCCAGCGCTTGCGGCTAGCCCCGGAAGTCTCTAAGCAATTAAACCTTAAATGCCTGCCTGTGTGTGTTGGGTCATTTTAATACGTTTCCCGCTGCCCTCCACACGGTTGGACCCAGTGGCCTAAGGTTGCCAACCCTCCTGGATTGGCCAGGAGTCTACCAGAATCGGCCTCCATATCTCCCGGTGGCTATTGAAGGCAATCTGGGAGATTTTAATAGGCTGTTAAAAGTCCGGTCAGTGGTGCTGCGGGGCTAAGGCAGGCTCCCTACCTGCCCTGGTTCCGCGTGGCTCCCAGAAGTGGATGGCATGGCCGGCTCCTAGGTGCAGGGGCAGTCAGGGGATATCCACGCACTGCCCCTGCCCCAGGCGCTGACTCCACAGCTCCCATTGGCAGGGAATGTGACCAGTGGGAGCTGTGGAGGTGGTGACTGCAGGCAGGGGCAGCGCGCAGAGACACCTGGCTGCCCCTGAGCCTAGGAGCTGAACATGCCGGTCATTAGGAGCCACCTGAGGTAAGCGCTGGCTAGCCAGAGCCCACGCCCCTCCCCCTCTCCCACATCCCAACCCCCTGCCCCAGCCCTGAGCCCCATCCCACACCCAAACTCCCTCCTGGAGCCCACACCCTGAACCCCCTCCTCCACCCCAACTCCCAGCCTGGAGCCCCCTCCTGCACTTGCAAACCCCTCGGCCCCAGCCTGGAGCCCCCTCCTGCACTCAAAACCCCTCATCCCCGGCCCCACCCCAGAGTCTGCACCCCCAGCTGGAGCCCTTGCCCCCTCCCTCACCCCAACTTCCTGCCTCAGCCCAGTGAAAGAGAGCGCTGGAGGGAGCGGGGGATGGAGTGAGCAGGGGTGGGGTCTCAAGGAAGGGGCAGGTCAAGGGTGTTCGGGTTTGTATGATTAGAAAGTTGGCAACCCTACAGTGGCCATATGTGCTTTTGAAAACCCAGCCCCTTGTTTTGGTCCCTAAATGGAGCCCGATCCCGTTGGAGCAAAGGCACCTGAGCTCACAGGCAAAGGGACGCATAAAAAACCCCCTAAAACAGTCCACGTCGCAACGTTGAGCACTTTCCATTCGGTACCAGGAGTATTACAAAGCTGGGAGGATTGTTAAGCAGCCCCCAGAAATGCTGCCCAGCAGCTTGGGCCAGGGAGTGGAGAACACTGTACCCCCTGCCCCCCGAAACTGCAGAGTGATTATTGGCGACACGCACTTGAACTATGCCACCAATTCACTGTGAACGGCCATTCTGTGACCAGCCCTGGCCCAGAGCCAAGGCAGCTGGGCCGGTGTCGCTGTTGCTTCCTAAAGCACTCTGGGAAAGGCGGCTTTAATGCCAAATGTGGGACAGGCTCTGTTTTATGATTCAGCCACGAGACGTGGCCCCCTTTGGCATCCAGGGTGACGACTCAAAGTGGAAGGGGCATGCACTGAATCCCCAGGACCACTTCCTCGAGCACCGGGAGGTCTCGTAGCCAAGCACTGCTCAGCTTAGAGCATCAGACACAACCCCAGGGGCATCGTGTGCTGTGACCTGCCAGGGTGGTGCCTGGAACAGGAGAGCGGTGGCTTCTCTTCAAGCAGCGCTGGTGTAAGGATGCCGGGCTAACGCCGGCCCACTCGCGCGTCCCGGCTCTGACTCTCTCTCTGCCTGTCCCTTCGCAGTGCACAAGGCTGAGCCCCGGCTGTACAGCGCCCTGCCACCCCCCAAGCAGGAGGAGGTGGAGCAGCTGCTGGAGAGCTCCAGCCACGGCAAGGACTGGCGCTGCCTGGCCAGCCAGCTGGGCTACGAGGAAGAGGCCATCGACACCTTCAGCCAGGGCGAAGCCCCCGCCCACACCCTTCTCTCTGACTGGTCTGTCAAGGAGGGGGCCACGCTGGAGGCCCTGTGCGCAGCCCTGGCCAGCATCGAGCGGCCGGACGTGGTGGAGAACTTGACCGGCCCAGCTGAGGCCAGCTCGGTGGTGTAATGGCAGGGGCAAGCCAGCAGGGGAATGCGCCCCCCCCCCAGCGAGAACGGGACTTGCTAGGAATTTTAAATGGCAACAAAAAAGAAAAGGGGGGAGGGAAACAAATTTTGTTAATTATGAGGGAACTTAAAAAAAAAAAAGCAACGAAACAAACAAAAAAGCCATGGAGTAATGGCCTTTGGAGGGACCAGGTGCAGCACCATGATGTGACTGGCACGTGAGCCCACCGTCCCCTACCGGTGGCGATCGGACCTGCGGGTACCACACACTGTCCCCTGTCGGTGGCCATCAGGCCTGTGGGTACCACACGCCGTCCCCTGCCGGCGGCCATTGGGCCTGCAGGTACCACATGCCTTGGCAGCAGGGGAGCTATGCCTTAATACTAGGGCAGCCTCTTTAGCGCCAATGGATGAAACCTGGGATTCTGGGGCCAAAGGCTCTGGATCCTCTCCCCGCTTGACCATGGGCTTGGGAGAGAGCCAGCCCCCGAGGTGAGCGGGTGGGTGATGCCTCACAGCCTGGCAGGGAGAGACGCTGGCGTTGCTGGAGCGGGAGGGGAGTTTGTGGGGATGGGTTCTCTGCCCCTTTGACTCTGTCCCATCTGGGGATCCCGGCTGGCCTGGGGCTACTCCCGCCTTGTCATGTGGTTTCCTTCTATCACGTGGCCATTGTAACCCCTGGGGATTAACCATGGGCTTTCCCCTTCCTTGTGTGCCGTCTGGAAGAGCCCTCAGCCATACGGGGAGCCGGTGGACCCTGACCTGCTAGGGCCAAGCCATTCACCCTCCCCATGCCTAGAGCTTGCTCACAAAGGACGGTTCCCAGAATCCTTTAGGGTGCTGCCCTTGGGGTGGGGCCTCATGGACATTGCCTGTAGCCATTTTAGGGGTTCAGTCCTTTGCCCTTGGGCCCAGTTGCTGGCAGGGATTGGCCCAGTGGCATATGGAGACTTCCAAGTGACCCAGCAACCTCCCTTCAGCCAGAGACCAGAGAGGGAACGGGGGTGGGCGAACCAGCTGGCTGCTCCTTTGACCCTGCGGCCCCCAGACAGCACTGCTGGTGATCCATCTGCCATGGGATTCAGGACCCTGATACTGGGACGTGCTGGCTGAGCCTGGCACTAGGCACAGGCCATTATAGTTAGGTATTTGTCCCAAGGTGCCAACATTGTGCCGTGTCCCCTGCCCCACAGAATGCCTATTGAGGTGGCCGTGCCAGCCTGCCCCCAGTGGGTCATCACCCGCCTGCCTGTGTCCCGAACTGTGCTCTGTGACTGCCCTCTGCTGAGCTGCTTGGCACGTTGCCCTGGGTCCTGGCTGCCCCCTAGCACCAACCGCTGGAGCCTCAGCCCGGCCAGCTGGAGTGGCCGCAAGCGCCATGTGTGCTCGCCGAGCTGGGCCATTTCGTCGCAGCAGACAGAAGGAGCTGATTGCCCCCCTGCCCATGGGGCAGCTAGGGGCAGAGCTCCCATCGCTGATGGAGGCCTACGGTCAGCCCTGGCTCCACAAATGGTTCCCGTACAATAAGACCTTCTCCCTGCCCCTGCACTAGAGGAATGAAAGCAACCCCAACCCCCCCAGTCTGCAACGCTTGGCAAAGTGTTTCCGCGTGAGACCAGCAGTGCTGAACCGCCTCGGGAGAGCGGGCTGCAGAGCTGCACCTCGCCAGTGAATGGAACCAGCCTGCCAGAGCAACCATGGCCCCAAAAGCTCACCAAGTTCCCCAATGGCTGGACTTCCCCAGCCTCAGTTTCCTGGGCTCAGCCCGTGGCCAGAGGCTGGCTGAGTCAGTGTGAGCCTGGCTCCTGCTAGTGACTGTAATAGGCTGCTGGGGCCAGACTGCTGTACCCCAAGAAGTAGCTGCCCCACTGTTAGGTGAAGCAGGTCCTCAGGTCAGTCCCTCGTGAGAGCCCTGCTATGATCCATGCTGGGCGTGCAATGGTCTCTTCTGGTTCGAGGTAACGCCAGACCTTGCCCTGTGGCATTGCTCTGCTATGTACTTTGGAGAATTGGGGCAGGGAGGGTGTGGTCTCGTGGGGAGCCCGTACCACAAGTGATCAGCTGCAGCAGGGCTGGTCTAATGGGACCTTCGGGAAGGGCTAAGTAGCACATGAATGCACATCAGCTTTAACCTGTAAGCTACGGGCTCATCTTCCTTTTCTTCTTCTTCGCTTTACGACGGTTTTTATTGTACTTGACTTCTCTAGCATTATATTGTTTGCCCTCTCATTGTGTATGACTCTGCCGTGTCGGAGGACATGGGTGTAATGCTCACGTGTTACAAACCAATTGCATTAAACGTGCCATCAGTTGAGCTGTGGCCTTTGGGAGGTGGGCTCCTGGGCAGGGGAGTGGGTGAGTAGGTGCAGCCAGCACGCCAAGCCAATGAAACACGAGGCATGACGTCAAGAGCGAGGAGCCCAGTCACCAGCCAGGATCAGACCAGTGGCCCAGCTAGGCCAGCACCAGATGCTTCAGGAAAAGGTGTCTGAAGCCCTGGAAGAGGCAGTTATGGAATAACCTGTCCCCAAGGAACTTTTCCTCCTGACCCTGCATAGGTGCGGTTGTTTTAAGACCTGAAGCTTGAGCATGAAAGCGCCCCCCCTCCCCCTGGGTTAGTCCAACCAGTGACAGGCTCCTCCCATGGGAACGCTTTTGCGCTATGGGATGGCACATGGCCTGGAGGTGTGGCTGAGCCGGTGACCCACATGGCCCTTGCTGAGGAGGTGTTGCTTGTACACACAAACCCAGCATTTAGCTTTTGTAAAGGCTGCCCCTCCCCTCCCCACCTTTCTAGGTGGCAGCTGGCAGGGGGACGAGATGCTCGGGTTTGCTGGCATGGTCCTGGGGTTGCAGGAGCAGACTGGTGCCCTGGCCTGGTTGCACTGGGCTCTAATGGTAACTGCTGCCCATGTGCCAGCACCCCACTGCCCACAGCACCTCCCCCAGGCAGCCAGATGCTGCTGCTTCCCCAGTCCCAGCAGCCGCCTCCATCCCAGCTGTGCAGCATGGAGCCGACTGGGGGCCACTTGTGAGCCTGAATCGGAGCAGCAAGCCCTGGCTGCCCGCGCCCCATCGGCAGCTCCCCCAACACACAGTCCTGCCACATGCCAGCCTCCCTCCTGATGTTGGGAACAGGGCCAGGATGCCGTGGACTTGGGCCCCAAAGACAGCAGCTGGTGGGCCAGGCTCAGCCCCACCACACCCTATTGGGGGCCTCACAGGCTGGCTCACCCATCAGCCCTCAGCACACTGACCACCACCCCCCACCACCACCCAGGAGCTAGGCTTTGGATTTACCTGCGAGATCCCCTTGAGATCGGGCACACAATAAACCACCACCAGGTGGGGCCACGGCAGGGCCTCCCTGGGTGCAGGGCAGGTGTCAGGGGTACCCCACCCCCAGGTTCAGGTGGGCGTCAGGGGCCTCCCCTGGGTGCGGTTGGGCCCAGGGGCCCCTCCCCTGGGTGCAGGTTGCCATCCCTGCTAGGGGTGTCCCTGGGTGCAGGCAGGCATCTGAGCTGAGGGTGCTCCCAGGCCAGCCGTCCCCCGGCACAGGCACTATGCTGATTGAAGCAGACAGGGCTGCTGCCCAGGTCCCCATCCCTCTTTGCCCTTCATCCTGCCTGGCGAGGCTGCCAGTGTTCCCGGGTCCAGCCGCTGCTGCAGGCTGGGCTGACACAGCAGGGCTGGAGTCCCCCCGTCACTGGCTGGGTACCCTTGGGAGATGGGGGTGCCGCCCTCATGGTCATGGGACCAAGGACTGAACCGGCCTAATCAGCTCCTCACCGTGGCCCCAGCTTCCACAGGGTAAGAGCTCAGTGGTGGCCCCCAGAGCCCCATCTGAGTCACTGACCAGGAGGGTGCCGCAAGGGGAGTGTTGCTTTACAGATGAGCCGTAAAACCAAGGCCCTGCTTGGGCTGAGTGAGGATCTCCAGGCATGTGCCCTAGGATCATCCCCCGGCACCCCAGCCACCTTCCACTTTTGGTCACTAGCTTCTGCCTCCTTAAATTGCCCCAGGAGCCTAGTTACGTCCAATATCACCTGTTCTAGAGAATAACAGCCTGCTACTACAGCTGGCTGATGGAGTCAGTCCGTGAGCTCACCTCGTAAAGTGAAGGGCCTGGATCCAAACCCTGGTGCTGAGCCAAACACCAAGGGCAGTGGTGGTGGGGGGATTATTACCCACACTTTAAGGGGGTGCCCTGTCTAGGATCCCCCTGGGGAAGCTTCCCCACTCAAGCAGCTGGCCTGCCCATCCTCACTCAGCAGCTGGCGGTAGCTCCGGCAGTTGTTTCGTGCCTCGGGCTAGGAGAGGAAGAGCGTCACTGAGGGATGCGGCAGCTCCAACGGTCCATGTGGCTTCCCCATGACAGACCCGGCCCCAGTTCCTGTCCCAGTGGCCCTGCACCTCGGGGAAAGCTCTCAGGGAAAGTCCCATACGTGGCCGTGGAATGTGAAGGCAGCAGGGGATAGTAACGGGGCTAATTCCCCAGGCCCCAGAGGCTGGGCAACAACTGCTTCTCCTGTGCCCTGACCCCGGGTACAACAGCCCCAGTGAAGAAGCCCCTGTGCCCACACGGGGGCCGTGGGATGAGGGGCTTGCCAAGAGCCCAGCTGTGGAATTGGAGGCGCAGTGTAGGCTGGCACAGGGGCAGGTCTTCACCCAAGGACCCTTCCCCAGGAGCGTTCACGGCTCCCCCGCCCAGAAAACACGCAGGGCTCGTGCCCCGCTGGGTGCAGCCTACTGTAGCCCCCATGCGTTATGGGGTGTGTTCCAATAGCACAGCGGGCCTGGATGTGCTAGGCACTGTCCCGAACCTAGGCAGAGCTCAGCCCTGCCCTGAAACGCTCCCAGTCCAACTAGACAAAAGCTCGGGAGGGGGAAATGGGCCAGAGATGGGGCCTTGCCCGGGGGGTGCAGCAGCTCAGCCTATGGTGCTAGGCCTGGGGCTAGAAGCAGGTCTCCCAAGGCACCGTGCATTTCTCTACCCACTGGGCCACCCTGCCCCTTGACCCGCCCTCCCTGCCTTTCTGCCAGGGCACAGGCGCTCGCTGGAGCATGCAGGTGCCCAGCCCGTAGAGCCAGGCCTGGCCGGCTGCCCCGCACAGGCCTGTGAGCTTGCACCGCGAACGTGCCTGCTGCCCGGGGCTGGCTGACCCACGGGACGACGCTGAGCAGCTGGTGCTCCTGGAAGCCAGGCTGGGAAACTGGATCCCAGAAGGAATGGCAAGGGGTGGGGGCGGGGCAGGACCGGGAGTGTCTCTTCCCTTGAAAGTCAGCCAGGGCTGCTGTTGAGGCCAAGGGGGACAGAGACTTCCAGAGCCCCTGGAACTGTGTTACACGCTTGACAAAACACAGGGACCTCTCACCGAGCACTGCTATGCAGCCACCTCTGGGGTAGGACATGGCAGCTATTTAGCAGCTCCCTTCAACACGGCACAGGGAGCACTCACTGGAACAGCAATGCAGCCGCCGCAGGGTGGGGTAGGGGGCACAGCAGTTGTTTAATGCTCCAGCAGGTTACGGCGGAGGGGACAACCAGTGGGCCCCACGCACATGGGGTTACATTACACCTCTAGGCAGGGTCGCGTTGCTTGCAAAGGCAGCATCCGGCAACCGCCCACAGCCCCGAAGGTGCAGACAGGCCTGACGCTTAAGGCTGGGAACGGCTTGATTCCACCAGCCCCGCGAAGAGGCCGGTTAAGCTGGCCGCAGGCCGGGGAAGGCTGCTGCTGGGGTGTGATCCAAACCCAATGGGAGCCTTCCCAGTGACTTCAAGGGGCTGGGAAGCAGGCCCCCTTTGTCTATGGATGAGGGGGCAGGGCGGGAACGAACAAGGGACCGGCGCGGACGCCTGCCCGATCAAACCCAGCCACGGCTGGACGCTCTGCCCCCCACCAGCCGGGAGCTCTGCCCAGCTCACAGGGCCAGGGGCCGGCTCTGCTCTGCAGACAGTGGGATGCCAAGGCTAGCAAGTGAGCTGGGTGCCTGGCCGGCGTGGCAGAGGACGACGTGGGGGAGGCTTGCCCTGGGGCTGCGGCGTTATCCAGCCGGCCCCCACGACGGGCGGGAGTCGGCCTGCGCGCTGCAGGGGTAACCAAGCCGTACAGGGAAGCAGAGGAAGCCCCGAGGGGCCCCACCTAGATCCCCGCTCTCCTCCCGCCTCTTGGCTGATCGCCAAGAGAATCTCCCTTCGCACAGCCTCCAGCCCCGTTCGCTCAGGGCCCCCATCCTGGAAGGGGCCCACCCGCCGTGCTCACGGGCTGGCGGGAGTGGAAGGCGCCAGGTTTCCGAGAAGGAACGACCGAGCGTCTGCCCCAGGCCTGGCCATCACAGAGCGAAGCCGCTCGGCCTCAGTCCTGCAGCTGCGGTCGGAGGAACTGCGCTAGCTGGGGCCAGCTGACGCCAAGGCCGTAGGCCTGTCGGCTGGGGCATGCAGGCGCGTGGTTCAATTGCACCCGGCTGTGAGCGGGAAGGGGCACCAGACCTGGGTTAGCTGCGGGACACGCCGGGGGGGGGGGTCAGCAATGCTCTTGGCAGCGGAAGCGACGCTGTAGCTTGGTTGCAGACTCCCGGGGAGCCCATCCAAATGGCAACCCCTCCTGGCCAGTCCCAGCCAGAGCAGAAGTCAGGAAGTGTTGAGCTCTGCTCCCAGCTTGGACCGCAACCCGCTGGGGGTCACAGAGTCAATTGTCGGCGGAGGTGGCGCTCTGGCTCCAGGGCCTGTGCTCCGGTCACTAGGCCCGTGGGTCTCTGCAGTGTTAGCAGCAGCTAATCGTCACTAGGCCCCACAGGATTTGGGAGGAGACTTGTGCTGGGCTGGAACCGTCGCCCCGTGCCGACTTGGCAGCTGTTGCTACCTGCGCTCTTTGGAACAAGCACAGGACCTGCGGAGGAGCTGGACGCGGATGGAGATGGGGGAGGTTTCTCACCTGTAAGAGCAGGAGTCACTTGATGGCGCTGTTACATGGGCCCTAGCAGCGCACAGCCGCGGAGGAAATGGCCTATTGGTGGTTTTGTGATGAACGGTTTGGCAGGGAGCTGTTGCAAGCAGCAGGGAGTTTGTTCTCTGCCTCCCTCTCTGTAGCGGGGGCAGAGCTGCTTCCCGGGAACCAGGCACTGGTATTTGGGCTGAGCTTCCTGAGTGAGGCGATTGCTTGTCTCGTTTGTGATCCCCATCTGTTCCAGGACTGGGGCATAGAGTGAAAAGAGAGACGTTGCATGGGGAAACTAACGCTCGAGGCCGTGCCATCTGCTGCCGTGCGGTCGAGGGGGCGGGAGGTGACAGACTGTAGCCTGGTGCCCTGGGATGGTGTGGCTGGTGGCCAGAGGGGTGGGGGGGAATCGCGCTCTGCCTGCAAAGTCTCACGTTTCCGAGTTAATCTGATGGGCCCGCTCTGTCCGTCACTGAGGATTAAGGCTCCCATCTGCCGTGCAGGAATCCCTTTCAAGAGTCCAGGAATGCCGGAGTATTCTATGCTGGGACCTGTTTCTGAATTACAGGAGAATTGCTTTGGGGGAGGGACCAGATTCCTGGGGTGGGGAGGGATGGGCTGACAGGAGCAGGGGGCTGGTGCTCCTGCCCCGAGGGGGAGGTGGACTAGGTGTGGGGGGCATATGGCCCTGGTGGGGTTTGGAGGAGAGCGTCCCCGAGGACAGAGGCTGGGGATGACTGGACCCGAAGGGCACATTGATGGGGTGAGGAAGTCGGTGGCTGGGCGGGGGGGGGGGCTAGAGCGGGGAGAGGGAGACAATATGTTTGAGTGGTGGGAACCACCGCCGTCTCCCTCCCCCAATAGTCTTCAACCCGCAAAGTGCCTCCTAATCAGGCTTCCTGCCCCTTTCTACCCTTCCCTACCCCCTCCCCCCCCCCGCTTCCCAGACAGCAGACTCGGCCTGGCCCACTCTGTGCTAGGGCCAAGGTGGCCGCTTGCCAGCCCCTTTCCTTCCCCTGAGCTCCGCTTCCGTGCTCATGGCCCCAGCTCCTCTGGGGTGCGGAGCCATTGCTGATGGGTGGCAGCAGCGAGGGATGGACTCCACTGCGGCCCAGGGCCCGGTGAGGTGCGTGGTGGGACTCTGTCCCTCTGTTCACTTCCCTCTCGCTTGCCAGCAAGCAGCCGCGAACTTAGGGACAGGCCAAAGATGTGGGCTTGGCTAGGCCTCCCTGCAGTGCCGCCCCCACCCCGCTGGCTAACGAGCCGGAACCATCACCCGCCGTCAGCACAGCCCAGGAGATCCAGGTGACTTGAGAGATGGGAACGGGCTACAGTGCATCGCACCACCGGGCTGCCTATTGCTGCCCGGCTCAGCCCAGACGCGGTTCCCATCAACTGGGCCATTTGTGACGGGAGTTGGGTGGGTCTGAGCCTGTCCCCTGCTGCCCGAGGAGCCACGAACCAGCAGGCCCAACCAAGGGATGAAGGAATCAACCCTCCCCTGGAGGCGGGGCCTGCATGGTGCGGTAGCAAACCGCGCCCTGACTGGATTTGCCCTGTGGCCGGCAGAGGCTGACCGTCCAGCACACAGGAATTCAGAGGCACAAACGTGCCCGGGCGTCTCCAGCTGGGAGCGTTCACAGGAGCCATGGAGCAGAGTCCCCCGCAGTGGACTCAGCACTGCCACCTGGTGGTCACAGCTGTGTCATTCGATCCAACGGCCTCATTCCAGCCACCTCGTTTGATGGGTTGAACACCTGCTTGAAGATCCCAGGCCCGGTCACCCTGATACTTGGGAGCTAAGTCACCAGTCACACGGTGCTGTCCCTGAGGAGCTCAGGGGACAATGCTTCACCTTCCGGGCTGCTCACTTCATAGAATCGTAGGACTGGAAGGGACCTCGAGAGGTCATCTAGTCCAGTCCCCTGCACTCCTGGCAGGACTAAGTATTAGACCATCCCTGACAGGTGTTTGTCCAACCTGCTCTTAAAAGTCTCCAATGACTGAGACTCTACAACCTCTCTGGGCAATTTATTCCAGTGTTAACCACCCTGACAGTTAGGAAGTTTTTCCTAATGTCCAACCAAAACCTCCCTTGCTGCAATTTAAGCCCATTGCTTGTTGTCCTATCCCCAGAGGTTAAGGAGAACAATTTTTCACTCTCCTCCTTGTAACAACCTTTTATGTACTTGAAAACTGCTATCGTGTCCCCTCTTAGTCTTCTCTTCTACAGACGAAACAAACCCAATTTTTTCAATCTTCCCTCATAGGCCATGTTTTCTAGACTTTGAGTCATATTTGTTGTTCTTCTCTGGACTTTCTCCAATTTGTCCACATCCTTCCTGAAATGTGACACCCAGAACTGGACACAATACTCCAGTTGAGGCCTAACCAGCGTGGAGTAAAGCAGAAGAATTACTTCTCTTGTCTTGCTTACAACACTCCTGCTAATATATCCCGGAATGATGTTTGGGTTTTTTTTTTTGCAATAATGTTACACTCTTGACTCATATTTAGCTTGTGGTCCACTATGACCCCCCAGATCCCTTTCAGCAGTTCTCCTTTCTAGGCAATCATTTCCCAATTTGTATGTGTGCAACTGATTGTTCTTTCCTAAATAGAGTACTTTGCATTTGTCCTTATTGAATTTCATCCTATTTACTTCAGATCATTTCTCCAGTTTGTCCAGATTATTTTGAATTTTAATCCTATCCTCCAAAGCACTTGCAGCCCCTTCCAGCTTGGTATTGTCCACAAACTTTGTAAGTGTACTCTTTATGCCATTATCTAAATGATTGATAAAGATATTGAACAGAACCGGACCCAGAACTGATCCCTGCATGACCCCACTCGTTATGTCCTTCCAGCATGACTGTGAACCACTGATAACTAACTACTCTCTGGGAATGATTTTCCAATCAGTTATGCACCACCTTGTAGTAGCTCCATCTTGATTGCATTTCCCTAGTTTATTTAGGAGAAGGTCATGCGAGACGGTAAGCTTTACTAAAGTGATTTGCAAGGATCATCGTCATTCTCCACCATCCTGACCTTCCCCCAAGGTCGAGAATCCAGTGACACAATGGGACAGGTGGCAGTGCTGGGAGTACGGGTGAGAGATTAAAAACTTCTATATGAAAAGAAAATGGAGGTGGTTTAATTTAGCAATGGGGCAGGTGGAAGGTACCCAGAATAACGAATGGGACAGAGGAGATAGACTGGGAACTTCCATGTACTCTCTCTCATAATACAAGATAGACAAAGATCAGTGGAATTGAAAGGTAGGCAGCAAGTTTAAAACTGATCCAATGAAATAATTTTTAACCCAATACACAATTAGCCTGTGGGACACTCTGCCACAGGATACAGACCTCAAGGGTTTAACAGTATTTACATTTTCATGCAGAATCCATGACATATACACCAAGAAGGGCCAAAGACCACCCATGTTACAAGGCTGCTCTTTCCTTTGTTTTAGCTTCATTTTCCTGCTGGACCGCTGTACATTTCCACACTCCAGGAAGCAGGTTCTCATAGCTGATGCCAAGGGAGAGCTCGAATACTGAGCAAAGGGAGCAGCATTTGCCTCAAACCATTGCAGTGCCTGTGCTGGACCGGATCCAATGTAAAGCATTTAAGGATACTTAGGCCCCAATCCAGCAAAGCACATAAGCCTCTACTAAAAGTAAAGCACATGCTTCGCCAGGTCAGTGCCTCAAGGTCTGAAAGATGTTGTATGAAGTCAGATTCTCTTTTAATCCACAGAGGTGAATTCCTGCTCCGGTTGGAATTGCAGTCACAGTGATGATCTCTGCTTGCCTTAAGGCAAAACATTGACTCACTGGCATGGAACTGGCTACATGGGGTGGTTAACAGAGATTTCCTTTTATAGCTCAGCCCAACAGGTTGGCAGCAAAGGGGCTCCTACCGGCAGGCGCAACACAAGCAAGTGAAGCAAAGACGTCCTTTTGTTGATCCTGTTTGCAATTTATAGAAACTGACTGGTGATGCCACTCAGCCAGAGCAAGGGACCTGGAAGATGGGACGGCCCTTGAACTAATGGAGCATTTGTTACTCTCTTCCAATGAAATGAAGCAATGGGACTGATCCCCTTCCTGCAAGATAATGAGTAAAGACCCACTCTCCGTTAGCTGCTTACATTGTCTAAGGGGAAGACTGGTCTATAACATCAAATTCATTCACAGGGGAGATGGGATGGTGTGGTGGATCTGGCACTGGACTGGGAGTCAGGAGACCTGGCTTCGCTTCTGACCTGCTGTGTCCCCGAGTCACTTCCTTTCCCATTCTGTTTTGGGGCAGGACAGTCTCACCGTGTATATACGGCCTCAGCACAATGGGGCCCTGATCACAGCCTTTGGATACTACCATGAATACAAATCAGTTGAGATCAGAGTTGAGACCGAGGCAAATTTGAGTTTGGAATGAGGTCAGCAAGAATCTGAGGTTCGAGAGGAAAAGAGCCAGGAGCGTATTCAATCCAGCTCTCTGTAAATGCAGAATTCTTCCCACGGGGTGTTTCCTAGTGTCGAGGATTCCCGAGCAGTAGCTTTCTACTCCTCCCCATGGGTGGCGATTCCAGCCTCATACAGCTCACTGGTAAATCGTTCTCCCTGATACAGAACCAAAATCATCCCATCCCACCCACTTCTGCCTCCCCAAACGAATCCTGCTCCCTCCTTGGCCTCGACAGCCTTGCCATTGTTGTGGTCACAGCTTGCACAGCTATCCGCACATGCTCCTGTCCCTCAGAAATCCACCCCTCAGCATTCTGATCCTATTCCTTGCCTTTGACTAAACTCCCTCTGTTTTGTCAGCACCTGTCTAGCAATCAGGAGCCCAGGCTGGAGTGCAGTATTCCAGGCTCAGGGGCACTACTGAGGGGCAGAGTATGGGCTTTGGAATCTCTGCTTGTATCCAGCCTCTCCCCTTCCCCTGGTTTGTAAGGACAGATGTGCAGTAGTCGTTTTGGGTCATGGGGTCCCTCACTCGCTAGACTGTGGCAGTGCACCCTCCCCCGCCCCCCCAAAAGTCAGTGGGAAATCTAGAATATGAAAATGAGGCTACTTGGCTCAATGCTGCAGTCTGCACAAGGTCCACGACTCCACTCCAAGGCAATGAATAGGTGGCTGCCTAAGGACAACAAGATCGGGAGAGGCAGTGTGGTCTGAGGGAGGAGACACTGGCCAGGATGTCAGGAGGCCTGGTTCCTAATTCCTGGTTCTGCCACCAAATCACCACGAGACTGCAGAAAGTCAGTTACTCTGTGCCTCAGTTTCCCCATGTGCAAAACAGACAATGAGCCCCTGTTTTCTTTGTAAACATTTTGGGATCCTTGGATGAGAAGCACTAAGTGTTATCAAGTGGTATGAAATCTATATACTCTTTCAGCCTTACTTACGAGGAAGCAAGTTGGCTCTCAGGGGTTTTCCACACTGCCACTGAAATATGCTGGCTGAGAAAGTGTAAGGCCATTTCAGTGCAAGTATTGCCAGCCATTTAAAAGCTGCAGGGCCCAGTCTTGTGGGCTCTCCTGCACCAGCAGGTACCTGTGCCAGCAGAGAAGTCCCTTTGTAGTCAATGGGAAGCGGTGAAGCTCCTTGCCACACAACAGTCATGAAAAAAGTCTAGCCCAAGCACAAAATCCACTCCCCTTCGCCATGATGATCATGAAAAAACTTGCCTTCTTCTCCCAACTCTGCTGCTGTGCCAGTGTGGTCTGGTGAATAAGGCACCCGACTAGGAATCGGGAGAGCTGGGTTCTGCTCCTGGCTCCACACTGACCTGCCACAAGGCAGAGCAGTGCCCTGTGCCCGTGCGGCCCTCCCATTCTTTATGTCTATTTCCACTCTTCGGGGCGGGGATTGCCTGTCACTATACAGAGCCTAGCACAGTGGGGTGGTATCTCGGTTGGGAGCGCTCTACAGTAATAATTTTGTCCTCTCTTGGACATGGAGGAGACACCAGTTACCGAGAAAAACTGAAGTCCCTGTAGCGGTCTCTGAACGCAACTGGCTGCTCTCAGATCAGTCACACCGCTGTCTAGTTATGTTCAGAAAGACAGAGAGCTTGAGCTTTTGCCATTTCCCTTACTTGGCTCACAAGTGATTGCAGGCCAAATATATTCTTTCATTTCATTTCATTTTATTTTTTTTAAATTTTTTTTACATAAAAAGTTCAGTAAAAATTGGATAAAGTAAAATGATTTAAGCAGTAAAATCAATCTTATCAACATAGCACAAGGCCTGCCAGAAATCCAGAGGCAGCCTGTTCCTGAATATTTACATGATAACAGATTAACCTTGCAGGAGAACAAAAAAACAAAAAAACAAAACTATCCTTACAAAGTGTTCCCGTGATATCAGCACGTGTCGGGCTAAAAGCAAAAAAAATTATCAATATATTCACATATACGTTAAAATATAATACAGATCTCGGGGACACAAGATGTGCGCATGGGTCAGTGCGCCTAACAGCACCGCCAGATTTGAGACCCGGGTTTGCCTGCAAAGAGGAAGAGGATGGAAGGAGCTGTCTCCACTCTGCCGCTCTGCGTCGCCCTCCTCACTCCCAAACAGTGGGCAACTGCTTCATTTCATACAGAAATGGATATTTCTGTCAAAGAATAGGCAGGGTCAGGTCAGAATTGAGAGTCCTGTCCAAGCCAACAGCCTCTGAGGTTAGCGGGGAGGATTCCTTCTCATCAGGTCCAAAGAGGATGGATCTCTCCTTCCAAAGGTTAGAGGTGGTTATTCTAAGTCCGTGTCCTCTTTGGGCTTATAAACCGCCCCAAACTTCTGCATGTATTTCTTAATGTACTCCTTAGTTTTGTGCTTCACATTCTCGTTGCACTCCAGATCCTCCGGGTTCTTGCAGTATTTCAGCTCCTTGTTCATCACACCGTGAGTCAGCTGGAAAGGAAGCAAGAAATGCAAAGGTTATTCATTGATCCAGCACGTTGGAAGGATTTCATACGTGCGCGGATGGCTGGAATGGAAAGGGGGACTTTCTTATGGGTGGAAACAGGGATTTTTGGACAAGCTATTCTGCTATCTAATGGGGTCCTGGATTGAGCTGGCACTCCAGAAATATTGCTCCTATCTACCCTCCCTCATCATAAAAGAACAAGGGAAAATCCAGTGAAACTGAGAGGCTGCAAAAATTTAAGATAGAAAGAAATCCCCTCTCACACAATGAATAATTCACCCGTGGAACTCATTGGCACTAGATATGTGTGTCCAATAGCATAATGGGATTCCAAAAGGATTATATATGAATATGGGTAGGGAGAACATCTACAATTACATTACATTAGACAGAACAAAACCCCCTCACTGCCCCAGAGCCAATTGAGCCACTGAGGGGAGCTAGGAAGAAACTTCCCCTACAGGAAAGTTGTCCGACAACTGACCAAAACAGCCTTTTCTCCTTCCTCTGAAGCAGCTGGCACTGCCGGCGACTGTCAGACAGGATCGGAAACTAGATGCACCACAATTCTACTCCTATCTTCAGTTGTGGTATGCTGCCCACAGTGCTTCACGGTCCTTTGGCAACACAGGAAGTCACTGAAAGGAAGTGCCCTGATCATGCCTTTCCACCAGCATGCTTGCTTGTCACATGCCTGTGGACTGGGGTGGTTGAAGGTGTGGGTGTGGGTGAAGCTAGGGATTTGTGATCCAGCCCCTTAGGAGCAGAGAAGGCCTAGAAGGTGCAGGGGGGTCAAGCCCCAAGGGTTGTTTAAAAACCACATCCATCTCCTCTGCATTAGCTCCCCCAACAGGGTGGGCCTTCCAAGCACAGCACCAAGAACTATAGCTTCTTTGGGGTTACTGAGTGGAAAACGATTCCTGCGTGCACAGATGCTGCAATAAAGCCAGGGTACCTTGCGTGCTAAGTGTTTGAAGTCTTCTGTTGTGGTTATCCTTCCTACTTTGCAGTCAGGTTTGCGGTAGGGGTTCAGGCACTGCACGATGAACTGAGACATCTGGAGATGGGAAGGAAACACACTAGTAAATAGGAGCGCTTCATGCCATTGCTGCTCAGCTACTGACAGTTCTGGGCCCAGGAACATTTGCCAGAAGGGGTAAAACCCATCCCTCCAAACCTCCTCAAACATGACGTTTGGGCTTTCACAATAGTGAATTTAAAGGCAACCATCAATAGAGCTGCAAGCTAGTGTAAAACAATTAAACCTTCTTAGTGGAGTCTGAGGGATGGATCCCACCTCCCACTCACACCAGCAGTGACTAAGAAAAGACCAAGCTTCAGTGTGTTTAATCAAGTTGTAGACTTGTGGCAGTTGCCATCTTTGGCTGTCAGACTGGGTGGATTGACCGGGGACCTTCACAGCTAAAAGCCTATAGCTTGAGGTAAAGAGCTACAGCTCTGTAACAACTCTCATCCTCTGCATATGGGCACAGAGGGAGACCTATAACACACCCACACCAGTGGGTTACACACACTCTTGCTGAGTAATTGTTACATGATTTCCCTAGGGCCACCTATATTTTCTTTTTATAGCTAATTCCTCTCTCAACACACATGCTCCACACACTATAAGCACACACAAAAGTCCAGCTAAAACAGCGAGCTAGCTTTTGAAAAGTAAGCAACCGTTTTATTACACGGAAAAACAAAAATGGTGGGAAAAACGTAACCATGGACCCAATCCTGAACTGCTTCCCCAGGCAAAGTTCCCTTTACTTCCATAAGAGTTCAGCCTGAGTAAGGTGCTCAGGATGGGCCCTGTGTATGCAACCTGCAGAGTTATGAGTATCTACACTCACGGAGCCTTTACATCCCACCTGTCCTGCAGGATGGGAATTGGGTTTTTCCTTTAATACGGTAACTCAGGGTTATCAACAGGTATTCAGCCTGCAGACAGAGTCTCATCCGATCATGATGCAGTCACTCCCAGAGTGTGGCCTACCTTACCATACTGCACGGGAAATGGCTCCTCTGCTCTTGCTTAGCTGCAGCAAGTCCTGATCCACCTTTATGCCCTAAGAAGAACCCTAAGTAGGGAGTGTTTTACAGTCCTGGGTCCTTCACTCTGCCTGCCCTGAAGGATGAATTCCACTGAGTTGCTATAAAGCGACCCTCCCTTCCTGAGAGAGACATGGTGGCGAAATCCTATCCCATGTAAGTTTTTGTGAGCTTCATCATTGACTTCAGTTGGGCCAGCATTTCCCTCGGGATTCTTAAGACTCCAAGACTGAATAGTAGCTGGTCTATGGGATTACTGAATTATGAGCCCAAGTAAAGAGACTCAGACTAACCTCTTCTGCAAAGGACAGGACATTCTGCTGCCCTCCAGCTCCCCGCTTTAGAAAGCCCATCTCAAACCCTTACCTCTTTCCTGAACACTTCTTTGCTCTTCTTAGCCAGCTCACTTGAAGTGTCGGCTTCTGCTGTTTTGGGTTTTTTGGAAGACTGTGGGGGAGAAAAAAGTCGAACTGTCACTTTTTGATTTATAAACACAAAATACAAACCAAACCAAGATGGCCCCACGCTACTGCAACACGAGAGACATTTCCCCATTCCCACCACTGATATTACAAGAATATGGGGCAGGTCCCGCAGCTTCTCTTCCAAGTAATTTTGAGGAGTAAGAATTCCGATGACAAGGGAGGGTCATCACGTAACGCAGAAGTCACTCATCATTACTGGAGCACATGACTGGGCCCGAATGTCTTTTATGAGTTAGAAGCCTGATCTGTTTCTGCATTAAGACTCCTTGTGCTCATCTGCAAGGCTCTGTATCAGCCTGCATCTCAGCACTCCTTGCATTCTACTCCTCCACAGTGCACCATAAGCCCTGGCCACTCTTCTCAGAGGGCTTGTCTACACAGGGAAATTGACTGGCATAGCTATAGCACATTATTTACTCCAGTATGGCTATGCTGGTATAAGTCCGCTATGTAGACAAGCCCTCAGGCTCTTATCTTCCACCCACTTGCAATTCACTGCCGTTAAACATTCTACTCTTCTCCAGACATCAAGACTCACTGCTGCTGGCTCACTTTCCATCGCTACTCTTGGCTCCAGAGCTAGTTGTTCTCCCACTCGTGCCTGACCACACTGAAAACAAGAAAGCACAAAATCGTAATAAAATGGATGATCTTTGCAAATAGCTCATTTCCTCCTACCCATTTATTTCCACAGCTTCCCCTCCTTCATGTCCTGTTCTTATGTGCTCTTACTCAGCATATGAGCTCTTCAGGCCAGGAAACTGATTCTCTCTCTTCTCCAGGGTGCTATATAAGTAATTACCATCCAAAAGTGGAGAGAACATTAAGGTTGCAGAGTCAAGCACTTGAAGGTTTGTATATGGCAGAATTAAGGAAAAGATAGTATGTGATCATGGAATTAAAGATGGTACCATAACGTATATGCACAAGGGAACTGAATCAACATGGCACAGGCCATCTTAATCTGGCCCCCATGCATGTATATATTATGGTACAGTCACATGATCACACACTTTTTCCCTTAATTCTGGCATTTCCTAATTTTTGGGGGCTTGACTTTGCAATTTCAGTGTTTTTAACTATTTTGTAATTTCCTAATTAAAAAACAAAATAAAATTTCTGTTTTTTCAGTTTATCGTGTGGAACCATAATGACCCCCAACTCAAGTCATCAGCAAGGTTCAGACCATTAGATCCGCAGCATAGTTCTCTACCATTTGAGCTAACAGAGTAACTGGTAGCGGTAGCAGGTGGTTAACTTCTGTGCGGGGGTCAGGCAGGGGGATGAGAGACACACTTTGCCACTCAGTTTCACAGCCATTTGTCTCCAGACTGCCTTTCACCCCCACAGTTTCACTGCCTCTGCTCCTATCCACCTTCCAACCCTTTCCCCTCACCCTCTGGCTTCTGCAACTCCCTGCTTCTATTCCCCCTCTGCATCTGAGTCAGGATGTTTCCTCCTCCTCTTCCATGCTGCCTGAGCACCAGCAACAGGAGCACAAGCACTCTGCTTTCAGTTCTGGTGCCCAGTGCCACAGCAGCCAGAGCAAGTCCAGCTTCACAAGCCCTGCAGGCCTGGACTAGAGCATGATCAGTAGCTTTGTGGTGAGGGTACACGCTATGTTTCATTAAGCATGCGCAGTGCAGACCCCATTAGCTGCAATCTCTGCAGAGCACATGTAAACCAAGATTTTTTTCAAAGGCTCAAAAAGAAAAGGAGTACTTGTGGCACCTTAGAGACTAACAAATTTATTAGAGCATAAGCTTTCGTGAGCTACAGCTCACTTCATCGGATGCATCCGATGAAGTGAGCTGTAGCTCACGAAAGCTTATGCTCTAATAAATTTGTTAGTCTCTAAGGTGCCACAAGTACTCCTTTTCTTTTTGCGAATACAGACTAACACGGCTGCTACTCTGAAACCTGTCATTATTCAAAGGCTCATAAATTCAAAGGCTCATAAATTCAAAGGCCAAATTTGGAAAGCTTTTCACATTGCAAGTTCCTACTGCAAGAAATAGAGCTTCTCAACGAAATGACTGTCAGAATTTTTTAAACCTGGGGGAAAAAAATGGATACCACCCTTTTGTAACTGTTGTTCTTTGTGATGTGTTGCTCATGTCCATTCCATGTCATGTGCATGAGGCACATTTTCCCCCTCAGTAGTATCTTTAAGGACCGGCTCTGGCACCTTCTGGAGTGGCGCACCGCCTATATGCTGGTATAAGGTGCGCCCCTTCCATTCCTTCTTGCCCAAACTCTGACAGAGGGGCAGGCGGGCAGGTCATGGAATGGACATGAGCAACATATCTCAAAGAACAACAGTTACGAGAGGTAAGTAACTGTTTTTTCTTCTTCGAGTGCTTGCTCTCGTTTATTCCATGTCTTGTGACTCCCAAGGAATCGGAGGCAGGCAGGAGTTCATGGACGTGTCGACTGCAACACAGCTCTGCCAAAGCCAGCGTCATCTCTGGCCTGCTGGGCGATGGCATAGTGGGTTGTGAAGGTGTGGACTGATGACTACGGTTGTGGCTCTGCAGATGTCCTGGATAGGGACATGTGCCAGGAAAGCTGCCAACTACACTTGAGCCCTTGTGGAATGAGCCATCACTATTGGTGGAGGTACAGCCTGTGCCAGCTTGTAGTAGGTATGGATGCAGGTGATGATCCAGGACGAAATCCCCTCAGAAGACACTGGGAGACCCTTCATTCTGTCAGCCGTTGCAATGAAAAGCTGTGTAGACCTGCAGAAGGGCTTGGTTCATTCAAGGAAGAAAGCCAGGGCATGCCTGACATCTAGTGTGTGTAGACGCCTCTACTCGCTGGAACCGTGTGGCTTCGGAAAGAGGATACCCTGATGGACACGGAACTGTGATACCACCTTTGGCAGGACGGCCGGAGGGGGATGCGGCTGGACCATGTCCTTGTAGAACACCGTATATCGGGGTTCCGACGTTAGAGACTTAATCTTGGAGACTCACCTTGACGAGGTGACAGCTATAAGGAAAACAACCTTCCATGACAGAGGTAAAATACAGCAGGAGGCTAGAGGCTCAAAGGGAAGACCAGTGAGGAGCAGGTTGAGATCCCACTGGGGAACTGGATCCCAGACCTGCAGGAAAAGTCTCTCAAGGCCCTTCAGGAACCTGATAGTCATTGCATGCGAGAAGACTGATTTACCTTGGATGAAAGATCGATATGGCTGCCAGGTGCACCTTGATCGAGAGGGCAAGGCGCTGGTGCTTCAAATGAAGCAGCTAATCCAGGATGGACTGTAAAGATGACTGAACTGGAGAAAGATTCCGCTCCAATGCCCAGCAGGAGAAGCTCTTCCACTTTCCAGGAACGTAGCCCTGGTGGAGGGCTTTCTGCTTTCTAACAGAACCTGCTGAACCTGACTCAAGCAGGCTTGTTCCTCAAGACTCAGCCACACAGCATCCATGCTGTGAGGTGCATGGAGGTGAGGTTTGGGTGCAGTAACCGTCCCGGGTCCTGCGAGGTTGGGAAGCGTCCACGGGGGTGTCACCGCTAAGTCCAGGAGCATGCCGAACCAATGCTGGCAAGGCAACGCCAGGGCGATTACAATGACTCGCACCGTGTCCCTCTTGATCTTCCAGAGGACTTTGCTGATCAGTGGGATTGGTGGGAAGGCCTACGTTAGGGAACCTGCCCATGACAGGAGAAAGGCGTTGGATAGTGAGCTGCTGTCAGGACCCTGCGGAGAGCAGAACTGGCGACATTTTCTGTTCTGCCTGGGGGCGAACAGATCCACTTGGGGAGTTCCCCACCTCTGGAAGATCATCCTGATGACCTCCAAGTGGAGGGACCACACGTGGCGAGAGAAGAAGAACCTGCTGAGGCGATCCACCAGCGTGTTCTGGACACCGGGGAGGCACAGGGTTTCTAGATGAATAGCATGCCGGATACAGAAGTCCCACAGGAAAAATGCTTCCTGACAGAGGGCCGATGACCTTGCTCCTCTCAGTCTGTTGACAGAGAACACGGACGCTGCATTGCCCGTCAATACTTGCACCACTTATCCGGACTTCCGGGGAAGGAACACTTCGCAAGCCAGACCGATGGCCCTGAGCTCCTTGATGTTTATACATAGTGACAACTCTTCCTCGGACCACAGGCCTGGAGTTCTTAGTGTGCCAAGGTGGGCTCCCCAGGCCAGGTCAGACACATCCAAGGCTAGTGACCCCGGCACTCCCTCCGACATGTGACATGGGTTGGACCACCATTCCAGGGAGGTGAGTATATGTGGCGGAATTGGGAGGACCTTGTCCTAGTGATGCCTGGCTAGGGAACAGACCAACACCAGCCACATCTGGAGGAGTCCGAGGTGCAATCGTGCATGCTGAACTATGTAGGTGCACACTGCCATGTGTCCCAACAGCCTGAGGCAGGCTTGGGCTGCAGCGAGCAGGTGGTTGGTGACTTGGGCAATCAGGTCTGACTTTGCTCTGAATCAGAGTTCTGGGAGGAAAGCCTTGACTCGGGAAGAGTCGAGGACAGCTCCGATGACAGCTCTATCCTTTGCACCAGGACTAAAGTTGATTTCTGTTCATTTATCAACAGCCCCAGCACTTGGCAAGTGGGTTTGCACAACTGTAACGCTGTGTTGAACATGCTCCCTCGAATGACCCTTGATGAGCCAGGAGTCAAGGTATGGGTCTGAACCCCCCGGCGTCTGAGGAAGGCTGCAACCACCGCCATACGTTTGGTAAAACTCTTGGCTCTGTGGCCAGGCCAAACAGGGGCACTGGCCCAAGGGCACTGTGACCTGCTCGACCTCTGAACCTGAGGAGGAAGGGTCCTCCCTTGGGGAGCCAGGCGGTGCCACTCCTGCCTCCATCTCCCTACCAGACCGGCCCTCCTGGTGCTTATCACTTGGGGAGTGGTCCTGGGATTTTGGTGCTCGGTGGATCAGCAATGGTAATCTGGTGGATCAGTGCTGGGGCTCTGGCGACTAGGAGGGGGAACATGGAGATCGTTGTCATGGCTCCGGGAACCAGCGTCACGGGTCCAGAGACCGGCATTGTGATTCTGGAGAGTGGTGCTGTGGTTCTGGAGATGGACATCGTGGCTCAGGGACCAGCACTGTTGCTTCAGGGACCTGTGCCACTCCTCTGGAGGTCTGCATCGAGTGTCCAGCAAATGGCGCCACGCTTCCAGGGACTGTTGCTGAGAACTCTGGCAGGTCTCAGCGGGTTCCGGAGACTGCTGCCGTGACATCAACTTTTCCTTACAGGACATCGGGGAGCACCCTCTCCTGGTGTGCTTTCTCTGCTTCTTAGCAGGCACTCGGGATGGAGATCGGTGCCAGGTAGATGTTGGTGCTGATGGCATGCTTCGCATGGAGGCTGGTGCTTGGCACCGAGTCCGAATGGGCTGCTTCCCTGAGGAACACCCTTAACCTTATGTCCTGCTCCTCCTTGGTTCGCGGCTTGAAGCTTTTACAGATGCGACACTTTTCGCAGGTGTGGGTCTCCCCTGACACTTTAAGCAGCTCTGGTGGGGATTGCTGCTGGGCATAGGTTGCTTGCAGCGCTCACAATGTATGAAGCCCAGGGACCAGGCCATGCCCCATCCCTGGGCTAAGACCCTTAAGGGACTAACTAACCTCTCTCTAGAACTACTCTAAAAAACCCTAATAAAACTACAAGAACTACTATCTGACAACTATGTACACTTAGAATAGAGAACACCACTGGTAGATTTGCTTGCCAAGGCAAGAGAACATTCCAGCACTGTTACCGGAGATAAGAAGGAACTGAATGGAGGAAGAGCCGGCCACACCCCCTTATACCAGCGTATGTGTGCATGACTTCAGAGGGCGCCAGAGCCGATCCGCTATGGATACCACTGAGGGAAAAGCTTCCGGCATCAGTGCATGTGGCAAGCACACACACCTAACATGGAACGGACATGAGCAAGCACTCAGAGAAGAACAATGTATTTTCTCTTATCTTGTTTTCAAAAGTGGCTGAACCATCTTAGCTGAAACTTTCAAAAACAATTCAGCCTAAAGCAGCCCCCCAGCACAGAAAACTGCAGCCTAAACAGTTAAAGGTTGGCAAAGTTATAAACAACTGTCTTATAAGAGTGTTAGCCAATCTGAACTTTAGGTATAGCTAGCACTCCGCCTGTAATAAACAGCAGATCTATTACACCAATAATGAACATCACTTTGATTCCAAGGGGAAATACTGTCCTGTTTCAAAGGGTCTTGGGCTCAGGAGCGTACACATATATATTCATTCTGTTAACCGTTTGGAAGTCCCATGTTGTGCAATCAGAGGCAAGTTTTCAGTATTGCCTTTCATGCTACAGGACACCAGGGTGACAGTAGTGGAAATATCCATAGGGAATCCAAGACTGGATCAGAAAACTCCAGGAAACCACCTGCCCCTTATGGCATACATTTTTCAGTGGAATGTGAACCTGGTTTCCCTGCTAATAAATCACTTTCAAATAGCAAGAGGAGCCTACGATTGCTATTGCATTGGTGAAGCATGCCAGGTTCAAGTCTGCTATTAAGAAAATCCATGCAGGACACACTGATTCTATGCAAACTCCTCTGTTGCAGTGGCACTGGAACTTTGGAAGTGCTCTGCTGTGTTGGAGGGAAAAGGCAGCAATGAATAACAGAGCAGAGAGGGTCTGGGAGAAAGTCCTCCCACTCCCGCAAAACAGGGTTTGTCTACATGGGACATTAGAGTGCAGCAAGCCAGCATGTGAACCTACAGCGCACTAGCCGTAATATCCCACATGGACACTGCTAAAGTGCACTACGAGTTCTATAGTGGGCTTGAAGCACTCCCATTTCAAAAACAGCAGTACGTCAAAGTATACGACAAAACTTTCAGTACATTGCATCCCATGTGGACATTGCCACAACTGCGTGACAGGCTAAAGCACTGTAGATTCACACCCAGGTTTCCTGCACACCAATATCCCATGTAGACAAGCTCACATTTTCCATGGAAAAAGCTAAAATTTGCAAGCCTGGATACTTGAACACAACTGGTTAATTCAGAGAGACCTAATTCAGGTTCTCTATGGATTACTGTGGTTAGCATTATTAGTGCTCAAGTATGTTTAGCTAGAGGATAGGAGGAGGAAATTGGAAGTTTTTCTCTCATTTTATTTCATGCATGTTAACATGCTATTACAAATGCAATTATGATTCTAACTTTCTTACCCTTAACCTTCAGCGCCATGGCTGCTTTCGTTTCTGTGCTTAAAGCTCTTCTCACTGTTTCCAGGATGGGTCTGCCCCACTTTCTAAATACTTCCCCCCATATTTTTGTGGAAGGGAGAGATATCAATGCTTGAAGCTATTAGACAGCACTGGCTTACAATCTGCCAATTGGACAGACCTGTGGGGTGCATTATTTTATGAGAAATGTTTCTAAAGTTTTGTTTTTAAAGGGATGTTATGTTTATACAAAGGCTCACCACGCCTCTCCTTTCATAATCAATAGGACTATTCACTGAGACACTACCTAAAGCTATCTTAGAAAAAGGACCAAAGAAATGGATTAGATGGCATGTAATACTCCATCTAAACTCCCCAAGTTTAACATGCTTTACATAGCATTCAACTCTCCTGCATTATGTTTTCAAACAAGTGGCATCATTCTGTGCATTACACTACCAGGAAGAGAGAAACTATTTAGTATTTTACAGAACCCAAAGGTATGCTAGGCTTTTCACAAAGCAGGGAGAAAACCCAACCCTTGCTCCAAGGTTTGCAGGTGCTTGACACAACCAAGTAGGGATGACAAACAGTAGTGAGGGATGGGGCAGGGAAGGGTGAGAGCTGTACAGCAATAAGACCACATGGTTATTTGGACTGGTCATGCTCACCTCATGGAGGTTCAATAACCAGGTTAGTGGGTTTTTGGGAGGTTTCTTTTGTTTTAAAGTTAGCGGTTATCAGAAATTATGGAGTCATTGTGGGCACTGTAGACATCCTGCAGTTAACCCAGGGCCTCCCACTCCACTGAAATGTAAAACAATTGACATGCAAGCTAGATACACAAGAATCACTCCCACACGTTACCAAAGCGCAGCTACCTCAGGGGTAAAATGCAGCAGCTGTAACTGCACAAGGCAACGCTACCCAACAGTCCAGTGGAAATGATGAAGAAGAATGGGGTACTCAACTGAAATTGCCAGGGTCATTTAGGGAGACAGGTTGCTCCAACTGGAATTTGACCAGGCACCCAGATTAATATGCATTCTCTTACGCTCCTAATTCAGGATAGGAGTTCCCAGCTTCACTCTGGCATGCTCAGAACCCCACCCATATGGCTCACCAGCAACCCTATGCTAGGAATAGCTGGAGTAGATCCAAGAGAACCATATGTCTTTGTTTGATGTCTCCGTATAAATACATCTGAAAGTGTGTGATATCTGACTGGAGAGTGGTGAACTTTTAAGCCAACCCAATGGTGCAACTCAGTAGTGAACGAAGGGTAGAGTTTGAACTCTGGGATCACAAAGCAGTGGGAGCTGGGAATGTCTCAGAGATGCTCGGTTCCTCATGTGCAACAAACTGGTGACAGAAGGATGCTTTGTGGAAAATGTGAGACGTTTTAGTTTGCATTGTGGCACTTTGGGGGAATAGGAGAGGCTGGTGGCTCATAGGCAAGAAAAACAAACTGGACCAAATTGGAGCAATATGTCCTGAAATGCTACACAAGGAGTTCTTTGACTCCACCTGTTTTCTCCCTTCTAGTCTGTGAAGGGACAATTAATCTGTTGACATAAGTTCTTAAAAACTTAAAAATGAGAGCTCATAGTCTGAAATATCAAGCTGCCATATGGAAAAAATCACATTTCATTGCAGCACCAGGATCCAATATTAACAGGTATGGCACACAGCCAGCTTATACTGCGTTTTATATCAGCACTAGCACAAAGACATGGGAAGTCAGACTGGCGTGCTCTCAGACATTTGGCAGGGCCATTTTCATTTCATTTTACATCCCCGTAAATCTGACGTGCTGAGACGGAGCTGGCCTTGAGGGAGCCGTGAATCACCTGGACTGAGAAGAAAAGGAGATGCAGTATGCAACAAGCACGTTTTATCTCCGCAGGTTTATTTATTTATTTATTTTAAAATACATGGGGTGCTGGAATCTAGTTTGCTTTGGGTCTGTTCGGCCAAAGTCCAGCTTTATCCACTCCTCTAACCAAACCTGGATATTTGGCAGTAGCTGCCAGTCACTTATTAGCGAAGTAGTGCCAAAAATACCTTCGGAAAGGGCCTTGCTAAATCATCTTGATTTTACATTCGACATGGACATCATCCAGACCAGTTAATCACTCAAAAGCAAAACAGGATTTTCAGATGAGGTTAATTAATAGTCCTGTGAAGTTAGTATGCCCTAATGATAAAAGTCAGGGCTTTAGTGCAGATCTCTACCTTCAGAGGCATCTGTTCCTATCTCTTTCCTTAAAAAGTAACTCTTCTTGGTTTCAGTCTGGGATCTTTCGCCAATTAAAATTTCGAAGACAGAAGCAAGAAACAGGTAACAGTTTTTAATAACCCATGCACTACTTTAACCAGTTTAAGTAGCATGCAATGCAAACTGGTCCTGTCTGTTATATACAAATACTGTAAGACTCAGATTTGTTGAAATTCAAAGATGTAGCTACAGTTGCATTTGGCAAGTTCCAATGGACACTATTCCATTACCTATTTGAATTAATAACTGATGATATCAAGAAGTTTGAAGTGTTAAATGTCTTTTTTGCTTCAGTCTTCATTACAAAAAGTTAATGGTGACCAGATACTCAACAAATTAATACCAAGAACAAAGGGGAGGGGATGCAAGACAAAATAAAGAGAGAACAGGATGAATATTTAGATTAGCTAAATATATTTAAATTGGCGGGGCCTGATGAAATTCATCCTAGGGTACTTAAGGAACTAGTTGAAGCAATCTCAAAACCATCAGCAATGATCTTTGAGAACTCATGGAGGACTGTTGAGGTCCCAGAGGATGGGAGAAGGGCAAAAATAGGACCCATCCTTAAAAAGGGGAACCAAGAGGAATTACAGACCAGTCAGCCTAACTTCGATACCTGGAAAGATACTGGAACAAATTACTAACAATCCATTTTTAAGCACCTAGAGAATAACAGGGTTATAAGGAATGGCCAGTATGGAACTGTCAAAAATAAATCATGCCAAACTATCTAATTTCCTTCTTTGACAGAGTTACTGGCCTAGTGGATTGGAAGGGAGGGGGGCATGAAACGGAAGCAGTAGATATGATCTATTTTTATTTTAGTAAGGCTTTTGACACAGACCCCACATGACATTCTCATAAGCAAATTAGGGAAATGCAGTCTAGATGAAATAACTATGAGGTGGGTGCACAACTGGTTGCAAGACCATATTCAAAGAGTAGTTATCAACAGTTTGCTGTCAAACTGGAAGGGTGTATCTAGGGAGGACTTATGGGGGTGTCAGTCTTGAGTCCAATATTATTCAATATTTTCATTAATGATTTGGATAATGGAGTAAAGAGTATGCTTATGAAGTTTGTGTATGACACTAAATTGGGAGAGGTGGCAAGCACTTTGGAGGACAGGATTAGAATTCAAAATGACCATGATAAATTACAGAATTGGTCTGAAAACAAGATGAAATTCAACAAAGACGAGTTCAAAGTACCTTACTTGGGAAGGGAAAAAAAAAAATCAAATGCACAGCTACAAAATGGGGAATATAACTAACGACTGAAAAGGATCTGTGAGTTATAATGGATCACAAATTGAAGATAAAGCAACAATGCGAGGCAGTTGTGAAAAAGGCTGATATGCTGCAGTGTATTAACAGGAGCATCATATTCAAGACATGGAGGCAATTGTCCTGCTCTTCACTTGGCACTGGTGAGGCCTCAGCTGGAGTAATGTCCAATTCTGGGCACCACACTTAAGGAAAGATGTGGACAAACTGAAGTGAGTCCAGACCTGATGACAGTCTTTAGCTATGTTAAGGGCAGTTATAAAGAGGACAGTGATCAATTGTTCTCTGCGTCTACTGAGGACAGAGCAAGAAGTAACGGGTATAATCTGCAGCAACAGAGATTTAGGTTAGATATTAGGAAAAACTCTCTCTCTATAAGGGTAATTAAGCGCTGGAACAGGCTTCCAAGGAAAGTTGTGGAAACCCCCTTAGTGGAGGTTTTTAATAACAGGTTGGACAGACACCTGTCAGGGATGATCTAGGTTTACTTGTCCTGCCTCAGTGCAGAAAGCTGGATTTGATGACATCTCAAGGTCTCTTCCAGTCCTACATTTCTATGATTTTATTCCTTAGATGCATGAACACTGCTTGCTTCATGGAAGCAGAAAGATAAATGAGACGAGAATCGCCACAGCCCTGAATATATTGATTTGAAATTTCTAAGAGCATTCTGCTGTGAAAAGAGGGAGCCAGCCAGCCAGACACACTGAATCACCACCAAGTATAGTGTTCTTTACGTTAAAATGCAGTAAAGCAGTTTCTGAGCATGCCATGCTATTAGACAGTGACCAAAAGCCATTGGTCTCCTCCAGTCCCTTGCCGACACACCCAGCTGTGATAGTAATGCAATGCAATATTTATATCTACTCCACATGGAAGGCAACAAAAACTACTGGTCCTGCCAATCTTGCTCTACACATGAGTAACTCTTAGGCTTGCGGCTCCTCCCTTGCCTGGGATCATTTTTCTGAGCATAAGCAGATTATTACAAACAAGCGACTCACTCCCATTTTGGAAAAGGCCATATAGATACTGGAGAACCAGCAGGTTTGACCACACAATCCTACCTCCATGATGTGCAGATGTTATGCTGACTACACAGCTTACTGTCTGAATTACTCAATGGTGGAGGTGAGCTCAGGGAATAATAAATAGACAGTCAAAGACTTCAGCCTTAATTTCTCCCTCTAGTAAATGACTAACATTTTCTCTTGCCCACCCGTACCTGGCACATCCCTGGCTTTTAGTAGATTTGTAAGCATGTTAAGTGAAAAGTCAGCTTGCACGTCACACATGAAGGAATGGCATAACATTCCTGAACTGCTGCCTTTGTGTATATTTAAAGCTGAATGACACAGGCCTTCGGATCTGAGGGACGATATGCCCCATGGCTCTCCCCCCCACCCTCCAGAGTATAACTGCATAGCCATGGCTTGTTAATTGCTGCTACAGACTAGCAGTTGGAAGCTTACACAGGACACTGCATACACCATTTTGGAGAGAGCAGGAGAACATGGTGGCAAGTTTTAAAACAACACTTACTGAGAGGGGTGGATTAAAATAACGATTGAGAGATACATTCCACAAGTATTGCTGGCTATTTTGAACAAGGACTAACAACAAATCTGAATACGTATTCCTGTCTACAGCAAACAGTGCACTGGTCCTTGAAACGCAACTTCTTACAGGAGTGTTTCAAAGTTAACATTCTGGTAGAGCCTAATGAAGTGAAAAATGGTGAACAATACTTATCACCTCTCTGTAAACCTGAATGCACAATTACTACTGCCCACATTTTACAGATGGGTAAACTGAGGCACAGGGCGGGGACATGACTTACCCAAGGTCATCCAGCAGGTGAACGGCAAGGCAGGAATAGCACCTCCATTCTCCTGCCTCCTAAATCCAGTGCCCTAGCCCCATTGTACCAATGCAAGTGTTACTTTTTTTTTTTTTTTTTAGAATCAAAGCAACTACGACTTTTCTCCCCCAAACCAAAAGAGTTTTGAACTTATTAAAAGAATGTGTACGCATTTGCAAGGAGGTAGGATTTTAAATTCGGAAGCGAGACGTAAGTGTTTTGTATTAAAATGAATGCTGGGCTTAAATAACATTTTCACATAGAAGTGAGGCAGTTATGGGCTTTTAAGTTTTATTGTTGAGAGCTTTCTTAAACAAAGTGAATTAGTGTTAGTAACTGTATATTCTACTTGCTGGCGAACATCAAAGCTCATTCATTTCCCTCATCTATGGTACCCAGATCAAAAGGTTAATAACTAAGAGCAGATGAGTTAATTCTGATCCTCTACAAAGCACAAAAGGTAAATGAGATACCACATAGAGAAAATCCAGAGAACATGGACTATAGTCAGATTTCACAATGGAGTCTGTGTATGTTTGGAAAAATCTACTTGCATCTAAGTATCTGATTGTGTCAGTAAACACAGGCAGGAGGTTATATTGCTGCTAAAAAGACAAATCCCGAAGTGCAAATTACTCCATACCATGCTGCTGGAACTGGCCTTAAGCCAACTCTCTTGGTACAGAATTCAGCCTCTTTTCCCCCCACATGGCAACTCAACATCATGTTTAAACTAATGCAACCAGAGCCTCTTTGATGGGCACTTTTATGAACTGAGAATTAATAATTAAAGCCAAATTTGAAGTCTGCAGTGCCAAGCTAAGGCTGGTTGTTACCCTCCAGAGCTAGCAAAGCTTCTCAAATAACACACAATTACAGACTCCAGCCGGTATGCGCCACAACTTGATTTAGTGGGGTGCAAGTGGTTCCAATAAAATGCATCATTTAAAGAACTAAGCCCAAGTGCAGTGATACAATTCTGCATTGGGTGATACAGCCAAAATACAATAATGTGGCTTGACACTGAGGAATGTTTTGGGGCCATGTGTTGTAACAGTAACATTTTAAGATCCACAGGGCCAAATGATGCTCTCACCCTTACATGTAAATTCTAGAGTCACTATAATGGAGTCACTGCAAATGGCAACAGAATTTGGCCTGTAGTATTTGAACTTCTGAATATTTTTATATCAGTCTTTGGTGCAACAATAAATTGAACAACTGTGACACCTTACACATATGAAGATAATACATGGTATTTACTCTTAGATTTTAAGAAGTGAGCAAGGGTATGTCTCTCCAACTGCAAAGAAATATTTAAAAGAGACTAATTGGGGAGTGGAGCAGGATTCTTCTGATTTTAAGACAAACTCCATCATTACACCCTGAACCTGTAGCTATCAGACATGAACAAATAATTATTGTCAGATATTTCAGTGGTCTGCTCTAAACTGTGATGTCTCAATTCTGACATGCATCCTAGCCAGTTTCCCTCTGTGATCCTTCAACACTTTATGCAGAGGGAAAAGAGTAGTTAGCGTCCTTCTTTATCAAGCACCTTACAAGGAAATTTGCTCACAAAGGGAAACTATGAGCATTGCAGGATCTTAGTTTTGTTTAGCAGACAGTTCCGCTGATCATTGGCTGTGTGCCATTGAGGTTGTCTTCAGGGTGGCATCTAGATATCATGATTTTTGCCCTATGCATGTCTAACCTGGTAGTAGCCAATAGCATGTTGAAGTGTGTAAGGGAAAAATATATATATTTTAAATCTGTACAGCACAAAAAGAAGGATCCACGCTAACATTTTTTCTTCAATACCCGAGAAACATTTACTCTGTCTTAGTACATGTATGTGTTACTCTCTCTGGTAGGGTAAATGTATTAGTCACAATGCCAATAGTAACCACTTCATTGCTGGCTCCCTCCACTGCAACTTGCTGGGCTGCTGTCATCCATTAGCATCCTGCTGAAAGCAATGGAGTATCAGAATGCACCTGATTCATTCAACAGCACAGCAGCTGCGTTCTGCCTATACAGGCTTGGAGGCCCAAATATTCCAAAGTGTGCAGCACATACTCAAAGCCCAACGACGTGCACAGGAGGGGATGTGCATGTCAATCCCTGCCTCACAATGCGTGTGAAGGTCTGACATGCAACACGTAGCTCTTCCATTGTGCTTTTATCCATATAGCTCAAAAGGCTTCACAAAGGAGTGCAAATATCATCAACACCATGTTACAGATAGGGAAACAGACACAGAGAGGCAGCCCCTTGCCCAAAGACAGGTGAGTGGACGAGTGGGGAAGCAAACCCAGCTCTCCTGAATCCCACCCCAGTGCTATCAACTGCGGCACTGCAGAAAAATTGAGCCAAATGGCTGACAACAGTGAAGTACTTAATAGCCCCCTGCATAAAAATCAATGGGTTATGTCATGGGTATACGGGATTTGTTTATTAATAGATGCCTCCTGAGGTGACACTATGACCCATCTTGTGAGTGGGCAGTGACTTTAAACCATTACTTCTGTGTTACTTCTCTTTGGACAGCGTTTTGAAATGGCTACATCCAGCAGCCTGTCTTGGAACGACAAGTCCAGAGTAAAAACTGAGCAACCTTTTGAAAAGATGCATTTTCTTTCTCTAATAGGTAGAGCACAGCCCAGTTGTGCTCACACCCCACCAAGTGAGAGCACCATAACATTGTGGGTTGCTAAGGCCTAAAGGGAACCTGGGACAGTAGGGAAGGACCCCTCATTTCTTGCCCCCTTCTGATGTGGATCTTGTGATACTGCCTCTGCCACCAGTGCCCATCAGCCAGCCCCAGAGCAACTTCTCTGAGTTCCTCCCTGACACTGAGCTCGGGTCAGGGGAAGCAATGCCGGTTCCACAGCCCTTTGGAAAAATCACTGCCTCACCACACGTGGCTGAAAATTGATCCCATACCCTCAATCTTTGCAGCCACAAAGGACTATGGGATACAGGGGGCACCAGAACAAATCTTTGGCCATTTTGTTGTGGGTTGTGGTCCAAAGATAGTCGAGAACCTCTCTTATAAGGTTAAAATATTCTAAGTGAAACTATGAATTTAATCTTTTATAATAGCCTCTCCCACCCTTCACACCTCCACTACTGCCAAAAAATAATATACCTTTTACAACATTCCTAAAATTATTTGTAGATTTTTTCCCCTAGACGCACTGTAGTAGTGCCCTCGAATGGGGGACTGCAATTTCATATAAACAAGAGAATAAATAATATGCTACAAAGAGCAACGTGAGTTAGGAACGTGCGTTTACTCAAAATCTCTATGTTTTCTCACATGAATGTACCTTTTGCAGTGTAAATTAAATACGTGTGCTTTGCAGGCCCTGCTGTTTTCCCAGTGCTGCCAATTCTCGTGGTTTTATGAAAAATCTCATGATATTTGGTGTTTTTCTTAAAGATCCAGCCTCTGGAGTCAAATGATTACTTGAGACATTCATTTAAAAAAGTTTCTAGCCCTTATGATTGCACAGAAAGCCTGCAAATGTGACCCGAGTGAGTCCTACAAGCTCAGACAGCGGATGACAAAGAAAATGAGTCCAGAATGATCACTTTTAAAAATCTCACACTTTTAAGGCACTCAATTCTGGGGGGTATGGGTCATGATTTTTGAATGCTTAGGGGTGCCAAGACTGCTTTCCTTTTGTGAAAAGTTATATTGGGGACCTCTCACTAATGGAAAAAAACCCTTACACTTCTATTACCAGCCTGCACAGCTCATTTTCTGCGTATTTCCAGCTTGGTCTATTTTTGACAGGCAGCTGGCTAGTTTAATGACTTTAAGGGGGGGATGTGGTGTGGTGTGGCGTACAATACAAAAGCAGTAAAGCTTCCAGAGAAGGTTCTTTCAATGGCAAGTAAAATGAGATACAGTATCCTTCATTCCAAGGACTCGCCTGATAGGCCCAACTAACAACCAACAGGTAACTGTATGCTCTGATTATCAACTCTAAAAACAACCTTTTGCCACCTTTGTTATCTCTCTAAGGTGTGTTTAACCCCTTAATACCCTGAAAATGAGTAAATTTCCTTCCATGTTCTGCACACAGAGACAGAAAATGATCTGAGACTGAACATTAGCAGAATTTAAATGCATTTGTCTGGTAGTTGTATTTAATACTAGAACAAACCGCTCCTCAAAGCAAAAGCGTTGAAAGAAGCTTCCACTGATTCTGGCTTGGAGAAAACGGAAAGGGATGGAAAGCCACTGGATCCAGTAACCAATCAGAAAATGCTTCACATTTCTACAGAGCCTTCTATGTAGGGTTTTCATGGTACTTCTCTAACATTAATGGATTAAGCCTCACCACCCTCCTGGGAGGTAGGTAATAGGTCCTTTTTACAAATGGGGAAACTGAGACACTGAAGTTAAGTGACTTGGCCAAAGTCACTGTCATAAATACAACCCTGAACTCTTTTGCTCCCAGTCCTGGTTAACCACAAGACCAGCCCATCCCTTGTTTATACCCCAATCCTTACTAACAGCTGGCATGAAGAGAAACCACAGACGTCTCCTATGACAGACCCCATTAGCATGAGGGAGAAAATGTATAAATACAAGCACATGCACAGAGTATGTGTACAGTAATAGACAGAAAAAGCAAGCAATACCTTATAAGCATTTGGTGTACCTTCTATGCTTCCATCTTGAGACATTAATGGATCCTGGGGGGAAAAACAAAGGTGGGGGGATTTTTTTCTAAAAATATCTTAGTTGAGATGCTATACACAAAATGCATTGGAAGACTATGGCCTTTTACAGAGGTGATATTATATGAAGCAGGGAGTTGGGATGAGTTTTTAACCACATGGGTGAGTTAGTGCAAGAGACCAGGAGTGAAGATTTTGGGCAATGTGTTATTTACTCTGACAGCTATGAATTAGGAAACTGACATCCTTAAGGGTTAAATTTGTGGGGTGGAAGAGGGAGGACAGAATTTTCTTGGCACCTGGTCCAAGACTCTAGCACTCCCTTCAGGAGGAGATGATAATATCCACAGATCTTATTCTGGTTCTAATTACTCCAGCTACATTCAGTAGTGGCAAGTTTTCATGATGAAGGGCTTGTCTATCATGGGGATATTTGTACTGATGTAGCTATCTTAGGATAAACACCCAGCATAGCTGTGCCACACAAGTGGGAAATCAGCACTTACACTGGCATAACTTACCCTTGTTCAAAACAGATGCAACCCTATGCATCTACACTGGAGGGTTTGCACTAGGATAACTACACCAGTAGAGAGATCCCCAGTATAGATATGACCTACATCACACAATAGTTGGTGATGTGGATGGAAGAAATACCTACATTAAGTCACAGAGGTGCTTGAAAAATTCAAGTTAAAATAAGTTGTCGTCGTCCTTTTACTTTGTGCCCAAAGACAACTGCATTAGAAATCTCCAGCTGGACAGTTCATGCAGTTGCTTTTCACATCTAGGGAGCTGGGGTTAGAGCACAAGTTTGACAATAATGTCTTAGTTGCTAATGTCATTTTGTTAGAAACAAAAAGCCCACTAGACAGTTGGCAGTCTCTGTTTAAGAGGTGCCCAGGACTGGAATACTAAGATGTTATTGCCAGTCAAGTAAGATACAATAGCTTCACCACTGGGCTGAGGAAGATGAGAACTGTGACTAGAATCATGGTGTTGCATGTCAAGAATGAAGTGCATTTGCAAACACCTGTCAGAAATGGTCTAGCTATTACTTAGTCCTGCCTGGAGTGCAAGGGACTAGACTAGGTGATCTCCTGAGGTCCCTTCAGTCCCACACTTCTGATTCTGTGGGAATGGCAGGGGGCAAAAGAACCTTGAGACTGGAATGGCAAATACTGCAGTAGGCCAGAGCTGTATAGAGATGAAGCTTTGTAACTACACAGGATCAGAATCAATGAGAGGTTAAAGACGAGACAAGGGACCACCAGGAGAAAGTGGAAAAGCAAAGCTTGGTGCAGTTGTCTCCCACAAGCTTTGTCTGTTGCTAGTCTGCAATCCAACATGTCAAGATATGCATACGGCATCAGTTCTTTGAGTCTGACTCTCAGCTGATCTGACCGTTTTCACTCACACACAAGAAAGAAAACTGAAGTACTGCAAAACTCCTAAGGCACGACGTCCTACTCTCGATCGGCCAATAAATACAAAATAGTTCAAAGAATTTCTTAGATTGTCTAATTTATTGAGAGGGCTTCTCTGCAGAGAGCATAAAGAAAAGGTCACTTTCTACACTTACTACTATGCAAAAATGAGATCCAAGTTTGGTTTTGGGTTGGGAAAATGATGTTTTGGGCATTAACTGATTTGCTTAACTGGAGAACTGTTTGAAAAATATGAACATTTTGCACAAAAAACTTCTCTGTGTTTACCAAAACTTGAAATTTAAATTTTTTTCAACCAGTTGTGAAGCTAACTAGAAAACGGGATGAATTTGTCACTGAAATTTTGTCTAAACACTCACCCCTTTTTTAAGATCAAAATTTCAATGTAAAGTTTTGTCAATAATTCAAAATCCCATTCTACTTAAACATTCATGTTGCAATCTTAGATCCGATCTACACTACAGATACAAATGCGTTTTTCAAACCAATACATGACACTCCTCTGACCCAGTTACATGGTTGTGTCCTCACAACATGGTTTTCCCATGACACAAATGTGTCAACGCCTATTTGTTCTAAGCCTAACATCTTACCTGAGTTGGCATCGCTGCACAGGGGGAAAAAGATCTATGCAGCTATCTCACAGCCTCATTAGCAGACAGGTTCTGGAGGACATGCAAGCAGAGTAGCACCAGAATCACACAAGGCAATATACTTTATGGTGTCCTACCGTAGGGAGAACTGGGAGGAAGGAGCATTGGCCAAACCAATTGCCTAGATACAATCAGTGGGTCCTGTGTGCACTTCAAAACACAGTGTGCCAAACCAATTATAGGTAGACAACCATGCACCAGTCTAAGCCTATGGCTAGGGTGAAACATTTAGCTGCCATGGATACTAACAAACAAAGTATTAACCATGTTGTATGTGGACACAAACCATGTTCAAAACCACCCATAACCCTACCTGGTTACAGACTCAATCTGTAGCATAGACAGGACCCAGCTGAAAAGGAAGGAAGGAAGGAAGGGAAGGAACACGCAGAACAGAGATGAGTTTGTTTTGTTTGTTTAAACCAAAGAAAATAAAGATGTGCAGCTGAAACCCACTCAGAGCTCCCTGCAGTGGAATCTTGGATTCTTCTCCGGAGAACCATCATGGCTCCTGTGTCTCCAACATGAGCCTTTTCTGCACAAGAATAAAGCAAGCTGCCCTGCTTGTGAGAGCTGGCATTGCATGGCATTTTGAAAGGGACATGCCAAGGCTATTCTTAGCACCTGCCCTCTTCTGAAATGAAGATTGAGGCAAGGAAGAAAAGAGTCTCTTGTTCAAATAAGCATAGCAGGGAGAATTATTAAATGAACATTGACAAGTGGTTTAGTCACACAGATGAACCCAACTTGACAATGGTCTTAACCAACAGGAAATAATTTAGCTGTGCACAGAAGGCCTTAGATGAACTCACTGTCTCATTACTCTCTCCCTCATTCTCCATCCCCCCCTACTCCTTTCTATGGTTGGTTTCACCCACTTCTTGCCTTACGTTAAATTATAGATTGTCTTTTCACTTTGTTTAGACAGCACCTAACACGATGTGGCTCTGATCCAGTGCACCTGGAATACAAAGAGCACGTAGTACAGCAGTTTTTAAACTTCTGATAGGATGGTAGTTATACTGCAAGTTACATTTTACATATGAAAATTTAAAATTACAATTTAAGGATCTAAATACTTTTAAATCTACCATCCCGGTGCCAAGAAATTAAAATCAACATGAACAACTTTTGTTTTGCTTCAAATCTACAGACAAATATTTTGCAGCCCAGTGGCTCTCTAGTAGCTGCAAGTTAGCAAATACTATTCCCCAGAACTGTGAGGGTGAAGGGACTGTTGCACATGTTCCAGATTTGGCAAATCAAAAATGATACATAAGCTGAAGTTAAAACGTGATCATCTTGGTTAATTGCAGCTGGTTTTGGAACATGCAGGATGGATTGAAGTCCGTGCTCATCAAATGAAAGAATCAAATCAGAGAGAAAAAATCTCAAGCTGCAAGCTGTGAGAAATAAAATTAATTTTAACTTTATTATCTTTAATCTCAGCGTATTTTTTCTTTTAGTACAGAAACTCACTTAGATTTATTTTTATTGCAAAAGTGCCTAGGAGCTCTAGACATGGATCAGGACACCACTGTGCTAGGCGCTGTACAAAACTCAGAACACAAAGACAGTCCCTGCCCCAAGGAGCTTACAATCTACATATAAGACAAGAAACAACAGAGAGATAGACAGACAGACCAACATGCGAGTACAAGAAAATGAGACAATATTGGTCAGTATCATAGATAGTGGTCTCTGCAAACTAGCAGCCTAGCTGTTGTCACTTTTCTGACAGGCTTCACGGCAAAGGAGAGTTCTGAGGAGGGTGTTGGAGATATTGATGGGGAACTTCTCCCGGGAGTGAGGGGCAGCGTGGGAGAAAGCACAAAGGTGCTTGTTTGAAAATGTAACAAGATGGCAATGGAGGCTAGCATCATAGGCCTATCAGAGGGGGAGATGATCTTTCAACACGGAATGAGAAATAATAGGGAGGGTAGGGATAGGTCGTGAATGGCCTTGAAAGTGAAGACAAGTAGCTTATGTCTGATACAAGAGAGAAAAGGGAGCCAGTGAAGGGATGCAAAGAGAAGGTGACATGGTCAAAGCAGCGGTCTAGGAAAATGGTCTTCGCAGCAGCCTTTTGAATGGATATCAGTAGGGCAAGACTGCCTTTGTCAAGGCCAGAGAGAAGGACGTTGCAGACAGTAACTGCAGTGCGAGAATCACAGTTGTATTAGGAACAGTATCAGAGGCTTGTATTTCAGCACAGGACACAGGATTTGTTGTTTACATCACTCCAAGGTCTTCCTAATTGACAAGTAAGCTCTGCCTTGATTGGATTCATGCCTAGCAGGAAAATGGCGTGCATGTACACTCCAGTGTTGCACACTATACCCGTAATATGTAATATGAAAAAAGAGCATTCTGATGAGATTCAGATTCCTTAATCTTGTATCAGTGGGCCATGGGTTAAATGGAAATGCTGTAGAGCTGAGTTAACAGCACCAGCTGGTCCTGAGGAGCAAGAGGGGCAAAGAAGATGGTAGTCAGGAACCCGAGAGAAGGAAGCAGCAGGAGGAAGGTCAGGGTTGTAAATGAAGAGGCGATGAAACGGAAGAGACTAGCACGTGAGGGAGGGAACAAGTCAACGTGGTCAGTTGAAAGGGAGATATTGGGAACTGGAAGGTAGGAGCACCAAATGCATCAAGAAAGTCAGAAGGGGGATCCCATGCCTGTTGATGTCCTCCACGTTTTTTTTAAAAGGAAGACTAGGCAAATAAGAAGAAAGAAGGAACCACCACCTTACTGCAACTATTGGGTAGCCTTCTAGAACTGTAGCTATAGGAGACATTAATATAGTGGGCTGGAAATACAAGGGTTGATGTATTAAATCCAGACAAACATCCTAAAAAGATACAAATCCTAGGTATTTTAACTGCTACTTCCCAAAGGCACAAACTCATCCTTTAAAACAAGAATGAAACCCATCCTTGACTCCTGCTTCTTAAAAGAGAATGAAAGAGGTGGGAGCAACGCAGCAGTCTTCAAAATAATTTATGAAAGATGAATGGAAGTAATGATAATAACCATGCTTTAATGCATCTACAGCATCTTTCAACCAAGGATAAAGCACTTAAATTGATATGCAAACTACACAGAGGGTTTGCTTCGCCCACCATTGAAATGCAGCCACCTTTGGGCTCTGGGTTTATTAACAACAAAATGAGCTAGTCTAGTCTCTAAGGTGCCACAAGTACTCCTTTTCTTTTAACAAAATGAGTAGATATACAATCTGGTCAAGCCTTCCTTTGTGGGTCAAATGAATCAAAGAGGGGAAATAACCATTGGTGAAGACCATCTGTCATCAACGCCACATCCATTACCGCCAATATTCCAGAATTATGCCTCTGCATATCCCCCCATGGCATAGAGCAGTGATGCAAGGTAACAAGCTAATCAGACCAACAACTAAAGCAATACTACTCCTCAGCAGAAAGAGCACTGAATCTAGATTAGGAAGAGCTTGAATGGTGTTTGAAATTTGATCCTAGTTCCTACCCCAAAAGGTATACAACCAGAGTAAGTGGGAATGTATCTACTTCTGAAAGCTTGTTATTGAATGTGGACAGCCTGTGTCTTAAGCAACAATGGGACAGCATTCAGTTTGAATATTTGTAAACACATTGCTATTTCTAGTACAGACAACAAAAAGGAATGCCTGTAAAAGGAAAAAGTTAAAACACTTTCTAGTGACTAAGCAATACATTGTCATAAAACAAAACATGGCTTAAGGTTAGCCCAGGCATAGTATGTGGCAATAATTTAGAGCCATGGAGTATTTGACTATAGCAAGTTCCACACCTGAGCGCAAGGGACTTACCTTCTTAGCTAGCTGTAAACCACAGAAGGTTTTTCTGGCCAATACTCAGAGTATAGAGGGCTCAAGTAAGAGTTCAAGATTGCTAACTACCTTTACAAGGATGCAAATTCCTTCAACTGAAGGAGAGACTTTTCCAGATGCTCAGAATGCTTCCCTCTGGTAAACAGTATCACTTTGGTCTTCTCCACATTGAGCACCCAAGTCCATATCTGTCAGATACAGAGCAAGGGAACATCTGTCTGGGTCCAATGAAAAGGAGATCTTGAGCTGAGCATCATCAGCATATAGATGACACTGGATCCTACAGCCCCACGTAAGGTCTCTCAGAGATTTCACATACCTACAACAAAATGGGTACTAAAAATGAACTTCACAGAACTCTTCAAAAGACTTGGGAGAGGAAGGGCAGTTACCCATATAAATACTGCATTAAACACACAGCTCCCATTTTCCAGCCCTCATGAAATTTACCTTGATTTTAATTACAACATTCAGTTCCTTAGTATAGTGCAATTTCATGACTTTAGACAGGTGCCAAATGTTGCATATTTTGCACTAGATGCATAACAGAAGTTTGTTTTTTTAAAATAAATCAAAGTGAATTCTAAATATGACATTGACATGAATGAACTCTAGAAGATTTCCTCCAATTATGTCTAATAATCACGACTAAACAGAATCTACTAAAACTAAGATCTTGATTTCATTTTGATGAATTCACCAAGAGTAGGTGGAGATTAATTACATCAGTGGTTGTACCACTCCTTTGTGCTCACTTACATGTGCACTGGCAAACCTGACCTAATTTACAGTGAAATTCCCAGAGAAACAAGCATCAGACCCACATCCATTTTAACTGAAGTCATCATTAGTAATATTATTACAATGAATTCCAAATTTTTTGGATTATGAATGCATAAAGTAAAATTTAGCCTGTCTTTTACAGCTGCAGCCTTTCACAAAGGCGAATGTAAAATACTGACAAGCCATATCTCAGCACTTACAATGCATCATGATGTCAGTGTGATGCTGAAGCAGTGTCATCTTGAAACATGGCATGAAGTCTTTCATTTTACAGCAAAGCTCTCTAACAGCAGGAAAAGAGTCTAATTTGGTGAGATAGCACAGCACAAAATGTTGAAAATTTTAATGGGATGCTATCAACCTGAAACCTAGTCAATTTCAAGATGCAAACTAATAATACCTTCAGCTGCCCAGAGTCTCCCTACCAGTTTCTGTGGCTTTACAATTTCACTGTCCTATATTTTAAAAAAAAAAAATGTTGGGGTTGCTTTTTTGGGGAGGAGAAGGAACTCCTGTTGATGCACGAAAGACCCACACTAACAGGAAAAACTGACTGTGCAGGAGAAACAGTGAAACTGACAATGCACAAAGTTCTGCCAAATGCACAGAAAAATACAGAACAACATTCCCCCCCACCAGACTTTGCTACTGTAATTTAAGGCATCCATACTAGGTAAATCAAAACAGATGTGATTTTTAAGTTGGTGTCCCTTCAACACCATCTAATCTATTGATTATATATTCCAAAACTTTGTATATTTTTATGACCATTTTCCCATTTCTAATGGTTATCTTTTACCAACAGCACATACGTGTATTTTATCATACTGTTCTTGAAAGTAAAGTGCAATCTATTCACTATATGTTTAATACAGAGACTAAACACTATCGACCCTTTAAAATGATGACTGCCTCTGACCCAAACGAAACATCCTGATTTACAAAAGGACCCATTCCTAATATAAATTAATGCAGATCAGGTCCTTTTCCATTTACAATAGGAAGTGTCCCTAACATCGTTAGTCCAGGCACAATTAAGTTACTACCTAAAGCAAGATTCAGACACAACAGATTCCAGAGTTTGATGGTTCAGAACAAAGAGCAATCACTTTTTCCAATTCATTTCTCATTCCCAGGAAGAGTGTGGCCTTTATTTTCAAGTAGGCAAACTAACATATTCTAATTAAAAGAGACATTAGGAGGATCTAAGATATAGGTTTTGTTTAATAAATATTTTACAAAACTTAATTGAAATGTCTTTATTAACATCCTTTCAAGTTTAAATGGAAAGTGTGCTTTTAGTTTGGATGCAACAATTTTCCTGTGCTGTTTGGAACCTACATAGAGCAGAATTGGGTTAGTACAGGTAAACAAGAAAACAAAAGTGACCAGAATCCAATTTTAAACAAAAGGTAAATTGACTAGACTTCTTACTTTTTTCAGGCTGAGTTAAATGCAACTATATAAATGGTGAAAAAGGAAAAAGTACAAATTTAAGATTTCTTTCACTTTTAAAAATCAAGAGCATTCATAAAGGAAATTAATTTATAGAATTTTTAATCCTTTTGTCCATCACACTAACTACTTTAAAGGGAGACATTTTCAAAATGGTGTGGTACAGGGAGTTAGCTAAGTCACACTGGAAACCCACTGCACTGAAAATGTACTCAATTGCCTTTTTTAAAAACGACACAGGCAAAAGAGAACCAGAAACGACAAGATGTGTGTATCTTTACGACTCATCTATTTTAAGGGACGACTGCTGCCTATCATACCAGGAATGTCTTGACATTCCATGGATTCCAATGGAAAGAAAATGCAGCTGATGGGATACAGAGTCAACAGCAAAGTAGTTAAAATGGCCTGATGGATTTCTTTGACAATTTGCAAAACTAACTGTTCCACAGCTGAGCAGTTGTATACCAAGTTCTTGCTCATTATTTTTGTGGTGTTCTTTTTCGCAAGGGAGTAAACATTTACAAATTAGGTATTTATAACAGAATGCAGAATGCTATAATACTTAGAGAGAAAAAACACATGGATTTTATTAACCCCTAGGAGCCTGGCTTCTTTCCAGGTGGCAACACCTAGCAACTGGACGTTTTCAAGGGCTTTTAGGAGAGCCCTATGGACATTTTTACATGAGGCTGAGGAAAGTCTCCCACAGTAGAAGTGAAGTGGGACAAGGCTACTCCTGCTTAGAGCGGAGCTCTTCATAGCAGGCACAAAATCTATCTCTATGTTTGTACAGTGCCTAGAACAACAGGGCCCAATCCTAGATGTCTCGGTAATATAAGCAACAGAAACCCACAGTGAACTTCACCTGGTGCTTCCCATGTATCTGAGAGTTTTGACTTGAGCACTGCGTGGGCAACTAGCAGGGAGAAGATGGGTTAACTAGTAGTGCATTACCATGGGAGATGGAAAGGGGGCCAGTAGGGGGAAGACCAGCAACAGTAGGTAGAGAGAGGGAATAGTCTGAACAGGAGGCTGGGCTGAGACTTTTCAGGATTGTGAGGGGGCTAGAAAGATGGAAGTTGATCAGTTTTGTTGCGTTTTCAAAGAGAGCTTCTGGGTGCCGAGTTGTTCTGAAAATATAGCAACATTCTAAAGTCAACAGGTTTAGGGGCTATATGCATAGTAAACCATTTCCAAGAAGTTATAACTTAGTCCTGCTATGAGTGCAGGGGACTGGACTAGATGACCTCCCAAGGTCCCTTCCAGTCCTATGATTCTATGATGCAATAACCCAATAAAACACACTTTCCAGTGCACCTTGACACAGGTCTCCTTTTTACGCTCATTTGTTTAAATTATAAGAGTGCAAGAAAAGAAAAAAGTTGATTTCAGATCCTCACTGAGACCTTGGACATAGGCTATTGGATGTTAAGAAAAACCAAGCCTACTCCCCTCTGTTTGCTTTGCAAGTAAAGTTACTTTCTCAGTGGGAATTTTCTATACATTTTTAACACTCAGCTACATATATGACAGACAATCCTTGGATTTACAATCCCTTATGCTCTAACAATACAGGCAATAATGGCTCCTTTGGGAGAGTTAAAAACCATCAGCTTTTGAAGTAAGAGCAGTCAAACTATGTATTTATAGAAGAGTGCTTAACTATAAAGCTAAATAGCAGCTTTTAAAAAACTCTAAATGGGCCAGTAAGGTGGACTCAGTGATCAGTGAAACCTGGAAGGTATATTCAGCAGGGGAGAAAAAAAAATTAAGTGTGCTGAAAGGACTGCCACTCAATGTTAAATTCTATATACTCTCAGTATCACATTAGCTTTATATCACACTTCCTCTATAGATCTCAGTGTATTTTACAAAGAATCATCCCCATTTCAGACATGGAGAAACTAAGGCACCGAGAAAATAATTGACATGCTCAAGGTTACATAGCTGGTCAGTGGCAGTGCCAGGAACAGAACCCCACTCTCCTGCCTCCTAAATCTTGTGCTCTGCCCACTGAATTCAGGCTGCCTCTTTTGGGATAGACAGATTCTCCCTTTTGAGGATACCATCTATGACCTTGTCCCAAAAAACAGTTACTAACATTTCCTTAACAGTTGTTCTTCGAGATGTGTTGCACATGTCCATTCCGTGTTAGGTGTGGGCGCGCTTCAACCACAGTCGTCAGAAATTTTCCCCTCAGTGGTACCCGTGGGGGTGGCTCTAATGCCCCCTAGTGCCGTGCTCTCATGTTGCTGGTATAAAGGGACCAGCTGACCCTATACCCTTCTCAGTTTCCTCTTGCAAGCCAACTCCAACAGAGAGGTCAGAGGGTGGGTCGTAGAATGGACATGTGCAACACATCTCAAAGAACAACAGTTACGGAAAGGTTAGTAACAGTTTTGTCTTCTTCGAGTGCTTGCACATGTCCATTCCCCATTAGGTGACTCCCAAGCAGTAACGCAGGTGGTGGGATTGGAGTTTACAGACATACTGATTGTAACCTGGCTCGACCAAACCCAGTATCATCCTTGGCCTGCTGGGTGATGGTGTAGTAGGAAGAAAATGTGTGCACTGATGACCAAGTTGCTGCTCTGCACATGTCCTGGACAGGGACCTGGGCCAGGAACACTGTTGAAGAAGCTTGCGCCCTTGTAGAATGGACAGTCAAGACGGCTGCTGGCGGGAACCCTTCCTGCTCGTAGCATGTGTGAATGCATGCTGTAATCCAGGTTGAGCGCCTCTGAACTAAGATGGGAAGGCCTTGCATCCTGTCTGCTACCGCCACAACAGATCTACGGAATGGTTTTGTCCTCTCAAAACAGAGCACTAGGGTACATTTAACATGCAGTATCTGGACATGTTGTTCCTCCCTGTTTGCGTGAGGTTTCGGAAAGAAAACCAGCAGGAAAATTGCCCGATTACTATGAAACTATAAAACTACCTTTGGGAGGAATGTGGGGTGGGGGCAAGTTGTATCTTGTCCTTAAAGAAGACCGTGTACGGAGGTTCTGACGTAAGGGCCCAAATCTCTAAGACCCTTCTGGGCAAAGTAATAGCCACCAGAAAGGCCACCGTCCGGGAAAGGTATTATAGGGGACAAGTAACCAGCGGCTGAAACAGGGTGCCCATGAGTTTTGACCAGATGGGGGGTAGGTCTCCCAGGGGAATGGGCTCCAGAATCTGAGAGTATAGACTTTCTAGGCCTTCAGGAAGCAGATGGACATTTCATGTGAGAAAAATGATTGGCTATCCATTGGTGGGTGGAACACTGAGGTCGCTGCAAGATGTACTTTAACTGACGATATTGCCAGATCTTGCTGTTTTAGATGTTGCAGATACTCCAGGAACAGTCTCCTGAGATGATCGTATGGCTGGGAGGTCCAAATGGAAAAGCACTTCCACTTGGTGAGGTATATAGCTCTGGTAGAGGGTTTCCTGCTACCTGAAAGGACCTGGCGGACTTACTCTGAACAGGCCAACTCCATGGGATTCAGCCATGGAGCTTTCAAGCCGTCAGGAGGAGGGTGCTGAGGTTGGATGGAGCATTAAACCATGGTCCTGTGGGATCAGGTCCAGGAGGAGAGGAAGTGGTATTGGAGTCGCTTCTAAAAGACCTAGCAGTGTGGCAAACCAGTGCCAATGGGGCCAGACTGGGTCCTTGTGCACAAGTGGAATGGGGGGGGGGAATTGTAAACAAGATGCTCCGTCCAAGGGAGCAAGAAAGTGTCCGTGTGTGAGCCTGGGCTGTGGCCTTGCAGGGAACAAAAGTGCTGACATTTCTTGTTGTGTCTGGTCACAAACAGGCCTATATGGGAAAGTCCCTCACTGCTGGAAAACGACCCTCACTGTGTCGGGATGGAGGAAACACTCATAATGACCGGGGAAAGACCTACTGAGGTGATCTGCCAGTTCGTTCTGGGCCCCCTGAAGGTGAGGAGCTTCGAGGTGGATTGAGTGCATTATGCAAAACTCCCATAAGTGAATAGTTTCCTAACACGGGGGGAAGAGCAAGCCCCGCCCTACCTGCTGAGGTAGTACATGGCTGCAGTGTTGTCCATGAGCACTAGCATGCTCTTGTTTGCGATGTGTGGTAGGAACACCTGACCGGCTAGGCGGATAGCTCCAAGTTCTCTGACAAAGATATGTGATGATAGCTCTTTCTGGGCCCAAAGGCCATGAGTTCCTGAGGTGCTCCAGGCGAGCCCCACCCATCCTAGCTCGGACACATCCAAAAGACTAGGGATATCGAAGACTGGAGCCTGATGAAGGGAACGTCTGTGCAGCCCATCAGAAGGTCCCACCACCAATCAAGAGGGGGCGAGGACCAGAGGAGGTACAGCGAGCACTGAGTCCAAGTGGTGGCGGTTCGGTGAGAACACTGAGGCCAGCCAAGCTTGAAAGGCTCAGAGGTGTAACTTTGCATACTGCACTACGTATGTGCACAAGGCCATGTGACCTAGAAGTCTGAGGCAGAAATGTGCCATTGTGAGAGGGTGGGCCTTGACCTGTGCTATTAATGACGGACCCAGCTGGAAGTGGGTTTCCGGGAGGAAGGCCTTGGTCTGGGTGGAGTTCAGCATTGCTCCAATAAACTCGATCCTCTGCATTGGGCTGAGGGTAGACTTTTGTTTAACAGCAAGCCCAATGCCTGAAAGGTTGACTGAATGAGGCAGACGCTGAGCCTTGGACTGGCCTTTGACAAGCCTGTTGCTGAGATACAGGTACATTTGTACCCCTCACCTTCTCAAGAAGGACACCAGTACCGCCATGCATTTCATAAAAATCCATGGGGCTGCCAACAGGTCAAATGGAAGAACAGCAAATTAGTAGTGGGCCTGATTCACAATGAACCTGAATAACCTGTGTCCTTGGAAAACTGTGATGTGGAAATAGGCGCCTCTCAAATAGAGAGCAGCATACCAGTCCCTCAAATCCAGGTTGGGAATGATGGTGGCCAAGGAGACTATGTGGAACTTCAGCCTTTTGAGATAGCTGTTGAGATGGTCTAAGGTCTAAGATAGGCCTGGCATCTCTGGTTTTGGGAATTAGGAAATAGAGTAAACCCCCTCCCTCTTAAATTCTGAGGATTCTCCTCAACAGCTCCCACTCGGAGGAGGGCATGCACCTCCAGGGCTAAGAGTTGCTTGTGAGTAGGTCCCTGGAGAGGGACAGGGAGGGAGGGTGTGACAGAGGGGTGGAAACAAGCTGGAGAATATAACCCATCCCTACACTACTCAGGACCCAAGGGTCTATGGTTATATGGGATCCTACTCAGCTGAAATGGGACAGGCAGTCTGAAAACAATGGGAACATAGGATCTGGCATTATGGGAAATGATATAATGCCTTCGGGCATCCCATCAAAAGCTCTGTTTAGAGCCCCCCCGAGTATCTGGGTGGGGTGGGTAGAGATGCTGAGGTGGATAGGGGTGGCTGTCTGCGCTTAAAACCCCAGCTTAATTTCTTTTGAAGGTTGGGATGTCAGAGTGGAGAAATGGGCACTCTGCTGATGCTTGAAATGCTCCCCCAAGGGTCCTGGGGTGTAAAGGCCCAGGGAATGAGGGTAGAGCTCTGGAGTCCTTCAGTCCAAGGAGCTTTGCATCTGTCTGGTCTGAGAACAGCGAGGCTCTTTCAAACGGAAGGTCCTGGAGAGACTGCTGGACCTCCGTTGGCAGGCCCAACAACTACAGCCAAGAACACCTGTGCATGGCCAGGGATATAGCCACTGAGACTGTCACATCCAGGGTGGCCTGCAGGGAGGCCCCAGCTACTGATTTCTCCGCCTGGTAGAATCCTGCCTGGACTCCCGGGGAAGCAAGTCTCTGAACGTTGACATGGAGTTCTAGACATTAAAGTCATATCTCCCTAACAACGCCTGATGGTTGGGAGAAGTGAAGCTGTAAACCTCCTGTAGAATAAACCTTTCTACTAAATAGGTCTAGCTTCTTTGAGTCCCCTTTGTCTTAGGGGTCGCTCCAATGCAGCCAGTCTCTCCCTTTTGGTGGCTCCCGAGACCACCAGGGACCCCGGCGGGAGGTGGGAGCAAAAGTACTCATACCCTTGGGTGGGAACAAAGTACTGCTTCTCAGCTCTCCACAGGTGAGCGGCAGGGAGTACAAGTTTTGCCATAAGGCTTTAACTGGTCCCATGGTAGCCTCATTGAGGGGCAGAGCCACTTTAGTCGGCCTCGCCGAAGCCAAGATGTCGACGAGGTTGTGGGAGGATTCTTTGACTATCTCCAGTTGCAGCCCTAAGCTTGAGGCCACCCTCTTCAAAGCTCATCAGGATGACTGTTTAAGTCATCAACAGGGAGCCCTCCTCTTCTCCTTCTGCACCAACTGGGTCCTTCAGGTCTAGATCCTAAGGATCAGTAATGGGCTCGGTACCAGAGTCCGGGTCAGGTGCTGCATGATGGGACAGAGGAGTCCTCTCCATGGCCACCAAATATGAGCATCTGGAATGTGTCCCTGACATCAGGGAGAGGGAGAAACCCGAAGGGTTCCAACTCAGGTCGCACTCCACTGCGCTCCACAAGCTTGGCCTTTTTCTGTGTTGGGGAACACCCCCTCTCAGCCAGCTGCTTCTTATGTTTCTTTTCTGGCACCACTAATAAGGCAGAATCTTCAACTAAACTATGTACAAGAACTATTTACAGTCCAAATGAAAAATAAATAACTAGTGAGGAAAGAAATAGGGAAAATGAGCAGTTCCAGCGACCATCATGAGTGGTAAGAAGGAACTGATGGGGTGCGGGGTCAGCTGGACCCTTTATACTGGCACCATGAGCATGCGGCACCAGGAGGCACTGGAGCCAATCTGACAGGTACCATTGAGGGAAAAATTTCCAGTGACTGTGCTCGAGGCACACACACACCTAGCACGGAATGGACATGTGCAATCACTCAAAGAAGAACTGTAAGCTTTGCTCTCTCAAGTTGCAGAGCATCCCAGGTTCAGAAACATGATTCCACAATGGGCAATGCTGATGCCCAGGTTTAAGAGTATGACATCTATATGAACATACAAATTCTTTCTAGACCAGTAACACAAAATAATTCTCTTTGCTCAGCCAGACTCAAATACTGGATCCACGACACTGACTTTGTAAAAGAGCTAGTGTCAGGGTCTAATATGACCCCAATATGGGTATTTATTTATTTGGCAGGGGGAGGGGGAGCTAGAACATCAGGAACACCTCTAACAAAACAAGTTATCATGCCTGAGAGGGAGTCTACCACAGCCCCCTCCTAGCTCCTGCAAGAGAAGTTCCAGATAAAGAAGAGAAACTTCTTCAGCAGCTATGGAACAGAACGGGTGGTACTAGTGTTCTATTGAACTAGAGGGGGCCAACACTCTACTAATATATTTCCTTATTGGAAAGGGTCACCTATTTCCTGTGCTAAAGGACCAAGGAAAACCTTGTTTAATGGTATACTAAAAAAGCTTTCAGAAACATCTGGCCAGACCATTAATTTGAGCTTTTCAGTCTACATTTAAAAGAACACCTCTATCTTCTGTTCATATTCAGTGAGTATAAGATATTGACATCCATGCTTTCAACAATTTGAATTTTCTCACATGCTTGTATTTGCTGCACAGTAGACTAGTTGGCCGCAGGACTTAGAGAATGACACAATTTTCCACTCCTCCATTTAAAGAAGTGGTGAAAGAGGAGATGTTCCACCGGCTGATTGCACACTTACCTTCATTGGGTTTTCATCGTATGTTGGAGTCCCAAGGTCCATCTCAGCTTCATGTTCGAGGCTGGCATCATCTCCGGGGCTGTCCCAGGTAGGAGGATCCCACTGGGTTTGCCTAGAGAAAGAAGGGAACTGTCTCACTCATATCTTGGAGTAATGGAAGCACACACATGAAATTACCATCATAGCCTCTATTCTTGGAAGCCAGCCCTGATTGCCTTCTTGCAAATAACTGACTGTAAAAAGGACTCTCAACTTTGACCACACATAACCAGTGCCTCACAAAAACTTCCTGGAAAATAATATTTTGAATTGACAGGGATATGAACAGTGTCACATGCATTGAAAGTACTATAAATAAGTCAACAAAAACAGCAATGCATTTCAAGTTGGGGCATCTATGAGCATGCCACTGGATTAGGGACAGATCTAATCTTAACATTGTCCTTTCTTCCAGATCAATAATGACTAATAGCACAATAATGGCATACACAGATGATACCAAATAGGGTAGTTATGAATGCCAGTGAAGACTGAAAATTATGCAGGTCAGACACGTTTATGAAATAAAATGAGGTTCCAAGCTAGTGCATCTGGGGAAATCGTCATATACCTGGGAGACTGTAATGCTGAAAGTTGTAGGGATTACATGAATTTGAAAAGCAACATGGTAGTAAGCAGAAACAGTGCGGTTTTGGTTTGCCTGTACAGAGACATCATGTCACAGAGCCCGAGGGTAGTAGTCTCTTCTCTACAGAAATGAGGTCAGACCACACCTGGAATCAAGTGTTCAGTTCTAGGCATTTCATTACTGGAAAGATGCAGACAAAGAGGGGAGATTTCATAAGAAGTGCAACAAGAATGAACAAAGGACTGGAGAGATTGATTGATTGACGAAGAATAATTAATTTAATATGGAAAAGCTTGGCTAAATTATGACAAATAAGAGATAATTGCCAGCTAAAAGGGTATATCCATCAACAAGGGAGAGAAATTGTTTAGTGTGATCCAAGGTGGGATAAGTACAAGTAATGGGACAAAATGGCGCAATGGAAAATTTAGGCTATCAGGAAAGATGTCTTAAAAATGCTGTCTATTTGACTGTGGAATGGTCTCCTAGGAGAAGTTTTGGAAGCCCCATCCCAACAATGGAATAATTTAAAATTAGACTAATCAAAATCCTGAAGGGGACAACAGAGAACTATTCTGCACTGGGTCCCGGCAGATAGACTAAATGATCAAATGTTACATAGGTTTTTTCCATCTCTAACTTTTGATTCCAAACAAGGCCTGGACTTATAGCTGTCTGTACACTATGGACAAAGTCTGAAACCCTGAAGAAAAGGGACCATCTGGTTTGAAGGTTCTGGTTTTGATTCATCAATGGAAGTACTCAGACAATCATCACAGTCCAAACAAAAACTTATTTTGGGGGTGGAGTCAGGGAGGAGAGTAAATGGTGGATTCTCTGTAACCTGAAGTCTTTAAATCTTCATTTGAAGACTCAGTAAACTCAGCCAGAGGTAAGGGGTCTATTACAGGAATGGGTATGTGAGGTTCTCTGGCCTGCAACGTGCAGGTCAGACCAGATGATCATGATGGTCCCTTCTGACCTTAAAGTCTATGAGAGGACTGTGTGGAAAATTAAATATGCTTGTTTAAATGGACCACATGTTCTTCTGCAAACTTAAGACACTATTTTAAAAACCTACTTAATGGTGCGCAGCTGGATTTTATTCCATCACTACATAAACCATAATATTAAACTAATATCTGCCCCACAGGGAAAAATGGACCAATAAGTAAGAGGTGGAGAAAATGAGTAATCATGCAATCTGACTCTACTGTATCAGCCTTAGAAAGCTGCTAATTAAAAAAAGTGCTTACAAAACATTTCCAGGGTGTAAAACTGCTATGAGTTTAAGTCTAATAAGGTTCAGTCAGCAGTTTCCAAAGCAACTGATGGAGGATTCATTGCCTAAATGTATCAATACCAACAGCTGAAGACTGAATTGCATGTCATTCCTTTTATATGAAGACTCCCAAAACACGGAATATTAATTGCTGTGAGGTAATCAGTAAGGTCTTCCTATTGCCTAGTGTTCTGAAATGTTCCTTATGTTGGCATTACATGGGGCTCGTAAGTCCTAGTACAAATAGGGATAGCACAAAACAACAGAGTCATTTTTTTTTTTAATGGAACTATTCACACTAGCTCTCCTTAAAATAAGGAAACTGAATTCCCATCCAAACCTCTTTTCTGACTGATATTAACCATGAAAACCCTTAACGACCACATAAAGCATAAGAACATAAGAATGGCCATACTGGGTCAGACCAATAGTCCTTCTAGCCCAATATCCTGTCTTCCGACAATAGCCGGTGACAGAGGCTTCAGTGGGAGTGAATAAAACGGGGAAATGTATCAAGTGACCCTCCCCTGCCATCCAGCCCCAGCTTCTAACAGCCAGAGGTTTAGGGACACCTGACTATCTTGGCTAATAGCCACTGATGGACCTATCCTCCATCAACTTATCTAACCCTTTTTCCAATCCAGTTCTACTTTTGGCCTTCACAACATCCTTTGGAAATGAGTTCCACAGTCTGACTGCAGTGTGTGAAGTAGTAGTACTGCCTTTTGTTTGTTTTAAACCTGCTGCGTATTAATTTAATTTGGTGATACAGGGTCTTGTGTTATGTGAAGGGGTAAACAACACTTCTTTATTCACTTTCTCCACACCATTAATGATTTTATAGATCTCTCTCATATCCCCACTCAGTTGTCTCTTCCTAGCTGAACAGTACCTGTCTCCTCATATGGAAGCTATTCCATACCTCTGAGCATTTTTATTGCCCTTCTCTGTATTTTTTCCAATTCTGATATATCTTATTTGAGATGGGGCAACCAGAACTACATGCAGTATTCAAGGTGTGGGCATACCATGGATTTATATAGTGGCATTATGTTTTTTATCTGATTTATCTATCCCTTTCCTAATGGTTCCTAACATTTAGTTAAGCTTTTTTGACTGTTGCTGCACATTGAGCAGATGTTTTCAGACAACTGAAATGACTCCAAGATCTTTTTCTTGAATGTTAACAGCTAACTTAGACCCCCATCATTTAGTAGGTATAGTTGGGATTATGTTTTCCAACATGCATTACTTTGCATTTATTAACAATGAATTTAATCTCCCATTTCGTTGCCCAGTCACCCAGTTTTGAGAGATCCCTTTGTAACTCTCTGAGTCTGCTTTGGACAACTATCTTGTGTAGTTTTGTATCATCTTCGCAAACTCACTGTTTACACCTTTTTCCAGATCATTTACGAGTATGTTGAACAGCACTGGTCCCAGTACAAATCCCTAGGGGACTTCACTACTTACACATCTCCACTGTGAAAACTGACCATTTATTCCTACCCTTTGTTCCCTATCTCCTAACCAGTTACTGATCCATGAGAGGACCTTCCGTCTTATCCCATGACTGCTTAGTTTGCTTAAGAGCCTTTGGTAAAGAACACAAGAATGGCCATACTGGGTCAGACCAAAGGTCCATCCAGCCCAGTATCCTATCTACTGACAGTGGCCAATACCAGGTGCCCCAGAGGGAGTGAACCTAACAGATAATGATCAAGTGATCTCTCTCCTGCCATCCATCTCCACCTCTGACAAACAGAGGCTAGGGACACCATTCCTAACCCATCCTGGCTAATAGCCATTAATGGACTTAACCTCCATGAATTTATCCAGTTCTCCTGTTATAATCCTAGCCTTCACAATCTCCTCAGGCAAGGAGTTCCATAGGTTGACTGTGCTCTGTGTGAAGAAGAACTTCCTTTTATTTGTTTTAAACCTGCTGTCCATTAATTTAATTTGGTGGCCCCTAGTTCTTACATTATGGAAACAAGTAAATAACTTTTCCTTATTCATTTTCTCCATACCACTTATGATTTTATATACCTTTATCCTATCCCCCCTTAGACTCCTCTTTTCCAAGCTGAAAAGTCCTAGCCTCTTTAATCTCTCCTCATATGGGACCTGTTCCAAACCCCTAATCATTTTAGTTGCCCTTCTCTGAACCTTTTCTAATGCCAGTATATCTTTTTTTGAGATGAGGAAACTACATCTATACGCAGTATTCAAGATGTGGGCGTACCATGAATTTATAGAAGGGCAATAAGTTATTCTCCGTCTTATTCTCTATCCCTTTTTTAATGATTTCTAACATCCTATTTGCTTTTTTGACTGCCGCTGCACACTGCGTGGACGTCTTCAGAGAACTATCCACGATGACTCCAAGTTCTCTTTCCTGATTAGCTGTAGCTAAATCAGTCCCCATCATATTTGTATGTATAGTTGGGGTTATCTTTTCCTATGTGCATTACTTTACATTTATCCACATTAAATTTCATTTGCCATTTTGTTGTCCAATCACTGTCAAAGGCTTTCTGAAAGTCCAAGTACACCATATCCACTAGCTCACTCTTGTCCATGTTTGTTGACACGCTCAAACAATTCTATAGATTGGTGAAGCATGATGTCCCTTTACAAAAGTTGTATTGCTTCTTCCCCAATATATCATGTTCATTTATGTGTTTAGTAATTCTGTTCTTTACTATAGTTTCAACCAATTTGTCTGGTACTGAAGTTAGGTTTACCAGCCTGTAATTGCCAGGATTGCCTCCAGAGCCTTTTTTAAAATAGGCATTACATCAGCTATCCTCTAGTTATCTGGTAAAGAGACTGATTTAAGCGATAGGTTACATACCACAATTGTTAGTACTGCAATTTCATACCCGAGTTCTTTCAGAACTCTTGGTGAATACCATCTAGTCCTGCTGACTTATTATTGTTTAATTTCTCAGTTTGTTCCAAAATCTCCTCTATTGCTACCTCAATCTGGGACAGTTCTTCAGACTTGTCATCTAAAAAGAATGGCTCAAGTGTGGAAATCTCCCTCACATGCTTTACGGTGAACACCGATGCAAAGAATTAATTTAGCTCCTCCTCCATGGCCTTGTCTTCCTTGAGTGCTCCTTTAGCACTTCAGTCATCCAGTGGCCCCACTGATTGTTTGGTGGGCTTCCTGCTTCTGATGTACTTCAAAATATTTTTGCTATTAGTTTTTGTGCCTTTTGCTATTTGCTCTTCAAATTATTTTTTTGGCCTGCCTAATTTTGCTTTTACACTTGACATGACAGTTTATGCCCCTTTCTGCTTTCCTCAGCAGGATTTAACTTCCAACATTTAAAGGATGTGTTTTTGTCTGTAACTGTCCCCTTTACTCCGTTGTTTACTTATGGTGGCATTTTTTATTGGGGGTATACATACAGTTTGAGCCCCTACTGTGGTGTTTTTAAAGGTTTCCATGCAGCTCACAAGCATCTCACTCTTGTGAAGCTGAATATATACTGGTCAGATCTAAAAAACCAATATTCATCCGATAGAATAGGCCACAACAGTAATGGCAACTTATTTAACATTCAACAAGAAAACAACACTCCTTTCTCTGATCTCTACAATGCTGACCACAGCTTTAAGGATGGGAAGGCTGAAAAGGGGGAAATAAATCTATGATGCCAAGAAGCTATAATCACCTTGGAGAAACAGCAGTCCTGTAAGCACATCTAAGAAACAATAACATGTTGCATTTACATGGTATCTCATCACAAAAGCTCTGAGCACTTTAAGAGACTACATACGCTACTATTTGTATAGCACCAAAAGTGTGGTACGTATTTTACAGAGAGGTAAACAGACAGGACCCCTACCCCCAAAAGCTTACAATCTGATGTATTCAAGAACTGCTTCAGCCACTGCTGGAATAGAACACAGCAGCTGTTTAAACAGAGCACAGCAGCATTACACAACATTTTAAGATAGGAAGATAAGAGGAAAACAGTTTCCAATTGAAGCTGAAGTTTGTATGTGTGAAAAAGATTTGCCAAACATTTCATCAGGTTGCTGGGGCTAACATCTCTCCACTTACAAAGAGACACTTACAATATCACAGAGTCTTTAATGATTTAAGACCTCTAGAAGGAGAGGACCCCTATCATTATTCTGGGTTATCGGCTCAGTGCTGACAGAGGGACACTGCTAAACGAATCCCCAGCCTACCTCCTGCAGCACCTTGCAGAGACAGCATTGTAGAGATAGGACAATACACTGCACAGTAGTCTGGAATACCACCAACACAGAATAAGGGTGCAGTTTTTACACATGAATAAAAACACCAACACTGAATAGGTAAGTGAGCATTTACCTTGTGATCACATGGTAATAATAGATCTTCCCCTCTGGATCTCGGGCTGTTTTCCAGTTGGGAGGGAGGACAATGGTTTTGGGTTTTGGAGGAGATGGCGGCGGTAGATCCAGAAGATTGTTGGTCACTACCAGCTCTGGCTAAAAATACCCCAAGGACAGCAAAGAGAGAAAGATGAGCAAACAACAACAACATTACAAAGTTTTTAATACAAAGCTACAGTGTATAAGAAAGTAATGGTTACCTGACCAAGTCCATTTATAAAGCAGTAGTCCAGCGGGCCACGTTTCACTTTCAATGTGATGTTTCTGATTAACTTAGCAAGTTTAAGACCATGTCTAGACTAGGAGTGCTTAATATGTATAGGAAAATTGGCATACTATACCAGCAAAGTGCTCCTAGTGTGGACACAGCTATACCAGCAAACATGAATGAAACAAGCTATACTGGTAAAAGTACAGATTTGCTGGTATACTTGCATATGCACTTGGGGCTTCTGATGCCATAGTTATGTCAGCCAAGGATCACATCCCAATTGATGTAGCTATGTCAGCAGAAGTCTGTAGCGTAGACATAACTTTAGGCAATCAATAGCTTCAGAGAAGTCTATGTCATTCTGTGAGATGGCTGACAAGAACAGCACCAACAGCCCTTTTCACGCGATAAAGGCTTAGTATACTGAATCCAGTTTGAAACCAAGGCCACTACAGAACCTAATCACTTTCCTATACAGTGGGGAGACAGGAGGCTGGTAGGGAGGCAGAGATTTCCCTTACACAGAGCAGCGTTGAGGCCAGATCACTAAACACAGCACAAGTGATTCTCTTTTCTCAGGACAGAGAACCAAGCTTAGGAATCATTCACAGCAAAGTCCACACAGAGAGAGGGAGGAGAGAAGGACATGTCATTTTAAGATACATAGCTTATGAGAGTATTATGTGTACAAATGCTATTGAGTGGGAGACAAGAACAGTGGACATGAAATTGACCAGCCCGTCTCACAATGCCAGGCAGTAGAGCAAGGGAAGGGATGCTGTTTACAAAGGAATCAACTCTAGATTTTAACTACCCTTTTGACAGTAAATCCACTGACTTTCTAGTTACAATTTAAGGGAAATGGAAAGGATATTGTCCTCCCCAACATAAATGGGAAACAGGGGAAAGGGTACACCAAATGGGATAGACATCACACCGTTGTCTCTCATGGGTCATGAAAAAAATTGAATCCCGTAAGTTGCTGGCATTTTACAAGGCAGGACTGTAACGCTCCAGGCCTCACCTGCTGTATGGGCTGAGGCTGTCCGGCTGCTACGATCGTTGTTACTGCTGTCGTCGGCTGCACCACTACTCCCTGTGGATGAGCTGTGTAAATCTGCTGCCCTTGGATATACTGAAGACCTGGCTGTGCATAACTCTGAAACAAAGCAAGAGAAACTGGGAAATCAGTTCCCTTATTGAAAATCTTTTGTTACTTCTGTGATCAATGATGGAACAAAGAAACAGGGTAAAACAGGTTTTGTTTCAAGACGCAGTGGAAAGTGGAATATACTGTTTCTGTTGTACAACTGTTCTGGAGCAGGAATATGTATCAATGCATTTTTAACTTCATAAAATGTTTTAAATAAATTTGATAGATCTTTGTTCTTCACAGGAAATTTAAGTTTAAAAAAATATGTAAAATATTCTATTTCTTGGGATTCAGAACTGCTATTCCCTCAGTACTAGAAGAAAACTACAAAGTTGAGCAAAATGGATGCAATTATGAACTTGCGTAAGTCAAGAAACAGGTTCACAATGAATAAAACCTGCAATGCATTTTAATTTACAATGGCATTTCTGAGCCTCTGACTGGTGATAGCCATCTTGTTGAAAACAAACATCAATGTCTGCCATAAAGGGCATATTGCATGCATCTTCTCACTGTAGATAAAGTATTATCCAAAGAAGGGATGTCTTGGATCTCTCCCGTATAAAATATCTGGTATCTCATCTCTTATGTTGAGCAAAACTCACTGCCAGTACTACTTCAGATACCACATGTACAACCTATGAAATACCAGTTTTCCAGCAGAATACTGATACTTAAAGGAATGACACCTTGTTCTTCCACTGGACAGAAGCTTTCAGTCATTGAACCTTTTCAGCAGGACAACTGAACATAAGAATGACCATATTGGGTTAGACCAATGGTCTATCTAGCCCATTATCCTGTCTTTTAACAGTGGCCAGTGCCAGATGCTTCAGAGGCAATGAACAGAACAGGGCAATTATCGAGTGATTCTTCTATAATTATCCAGTCCCAGCTTCGGGCAGTCAGAGGTGCAGGGACACCTAGAACACTGGGGTGCATCCCTGAGCATCTTGGCTAATAGCCATTGATGGACATATCCTCTATGAAGTTCTCTCATTCTTTTTTGAATCCAGTTATAGTTTTGGCCTTCACAACATCCCCTGGCAATGAGTTCCACAGGATGACTGTGTGTTGTGTGCAGTAGTACTTATGCTTCTTTAAACCTGCTGCCTCTTATTTTCATTGGGTGATCTAGGTTCTGGTGTTATATGAAGGGGTAAATAGTACTTCCTTATTCACTTCCTCCTCACCATTCATGATTTTATAAAGCTCCATCATTGAAAAGGGTCTAGGTATAATCTGCACCTGTAGACTGAGAAGGCCCTATGCAACAGGGCATGAGTCCCTCAATAAAAAGACTCAGACATACTGGTACCAAGCGAAGTGTGATCAAAACATCCTGGGACACAATATTAAAAAAACCAAAACCCTGAAATTATCAAATATTCTGAAATCCTTCATTCTCCTGCAATAATCACTTTTAGGTAAATATTGTCTATTACAACTCTGGGTGAAATCTGCACTTGTCAACTAAGTAGATGAACAATTTTTTGAAAAATAGTGGACCAGTTTTGAATAAAACATAGCTGCCCTAGACTTGAGTACTGTACACAGGTTGAACCCACAAGGGCTAATATGATCCACAGATATATAAACTGGGGAATCATAGAAGGGACCACAAAGGTCTTCTAGTACAGTCCCCTGCACTCAATATAACATCTCTACTCCTACGCGTTGGAACAGAGGTGTTATATTGTCTCTGCATTTAGCACTAGTACAGCCACTAGTGGAATACTGTATCCAGGTCTAGTATTTAGAATTCAGGAAGGATGTTGATAAATTAGAGAGGATTCAGAGAAGAGTCATGCGAATGATTAAAGGATTGGAAAACATACCTTACAGTAATGGCTTCTGGGTTTTGGGGTTTATTTATTTCACTTTTGGGTATTTTTTAAAGCAATTTTTGAGTTTTATGCAGATGTCCAAAAATCTGATTTTTTCAGGGCTCTCTCTTTATATATACTTTAATCATAATATATATAATTACAGTAGCATATACTGTAATTAGCAATCTCTTTGTAACATTCCGTAGTGGGCTTTAATGAAGTACTGTTTCAAACTGCATAATGTTAAAGCACACAATATTCAAACTGCATGATGCTAAAAGAAAGAACCAGCAAGGTCTAAATAGACCAATTAATGCTCAACAAATCTGTGTACTTTAAAAATCATATCCATATAGTCTGCATTACTGCTCTGTATAGACAAACCCGTAGATCCAAGTAACCATTTCCCACCTTTCTCATGTTTATCCAGTAAACACCGATTTCATTTTTGAGTGAGAGAGAGAGAGAGAGAGAGAGAGAGAGAGAGTGAGTGAGTGTGTGTGTGTGTTGGGGGTGTTTATTAGTTGAAACCTAAGACTGGAAGCCCTACCCATAATTACAGACTCAAGAAGCTCAGTCTATTTAGTTTATCAAAGAGAAGGTTCAGGGGTGACTGATCACAGTGTAAGTACGTACGCACAAGGAATAAAAAATAGGTAAGAGGACTCTTCTGTCTAACAGACAAAGGTATAACAAGACCCAATAGCTGGGAGTTGAAGCTAGACAAATTTAGACTTAAAAAAAATGTACATCGTTAACAGTGAGCATAATTAACCAACAGAACAATATACCAAGGTGCATTCTCCATCACTGGGAGTTTTTAAATCAAGATTGGATGTTTTTCTAAAAGTTATGCTCTAGTTCAAATACGAATTAATTCAGGGGAGTCCTATGGCATGCGTTATGCAGGAGGTATGACCAAATGTTCACAATGGTCCTTTCTATGCCCATAATCTATGCATATATATGATCATCTCTCCCATCTCCCACATCAACTAGTGACTGACCTCTCCGTTACTGAAATTCCTGTATTAAACTTTCAGTTTTGGTTGCACATCAGCAGGAAATAGTCTTTAAACATGGGATGTGAACTGGCTATTTTTTTAAGTTGGCATTACACAAAAATGATTCATGAAGAGTGAATGAATATACTTACGTCACCCTTAGATGCACTTATGTGCTTTCATTATCACTATATTTTTCAATATTAATAGCAATTAAGACTACTTTCCATTTATGTCTGAGGAGGTTAAAGTAGCTAAAAACTAATGAATTCTCATCACTGATTTGAAATATTGCATGTATTTTACAGCTTGGTAAACTGAGGTACAGAAACGTGAAGTGACCTGTTTAAGGCCAGTTATAAAGCAATAGAGTGGAGTAGAGAATTTATGACTTCTGGCTCCCAATCCCCTATATCTAATCACAATCCCTCCAGTAATGGTATTACACATCTGTGTATTTAAAGTCTGTACCATAGCCTAGTTATGACTGTGATCGGCACAATAAAAATTATGCTACAATCAGCCCATGGAGTAACCATGACAATTACATGTGGAAATGGAAGATTATGTGCAACTCAGCAAGCAACAACATAAAGCTGATAGCATAAAAAACAAACAGGAGTTCAGTTTTCTCCCTTGAATTGACAATCAAGAAAGTGAGTGGTTTCAGAGTAGCAGCCGTGTTAGTCTGTATTCGCAAAAAGAAAAGCAGTACTTGTGGCACCTTAGAGACTAACAAATTTATTAGAGCATAAGCTTTCGTGAGCTACAGCTCACTTCATCGGATGCATTTGGTGGAAAAAAATGCATCCGATGAAGTGAGCTGTAGCTCACGAAAGCTTATGCTCTAATAAATTTGTTAGTCTCTAAGGTGCCACAAGTACTGCTTTTCTTTTTAAGAAAGTGAGTGCGTTTTGTTATTCCCTTACTGTGCATGCTCCTATTTGAATAGTAGGATGCATGTGATGTGACGGAGAGACTGCCGAGACTCATCAAGCCCTCGTGATGTGACGGAGAGACTGCCGAGACTCATCAAGCCCTCGGATCGCTACCCCTTCCTG